>NW_022631115.1:4758899-5166399 GCF_010015895.1 Lontra canadensis
GCGGTGCGGGACCTGCCGTGCGGTGCGGGACCTGCCGTGCGGTGCGGAGCCCGGCTTGGGAGCCCCGGCTAAGCGCTGCTCCCGGGGGAAACTCAGCCTCTGACCAATCCAGGAGCAGGGAGATCACATTACAGGGCGGAGGGCACCCGCCGCCTCTAGGGGGCGCTGGACTCGGGACGCGGAGAAGCTAGTCCGTGCAAAAGCCATTTCAGGAAACAAACGCACTCTATTGGGCAGCATAATGCAAATATAAACTTTTCCAAAGTTGCTTCCACTTTACATGTTATGTAAGTGCCAGCCTCTTATTAGCCCCTAGCTGTCCTTTTTTTCTCCCCCGGCTGTCCTTCTGAAGCGCAAGTTGATTATTTATTGAATATCGATGGAGAACAGCTTTCCTTTTTATCTGGCAGTTATTACCAAATCCTTAAGGGCAGAGTTCTAATTAGCTGATCTGGGCTCACATTTTCCTTCCCGGCTCCAAAGCAGGCTTTCAAAAAATGGTTTCCTTTCTTCCTATATATTCCACACCTCAAGCCCAAAGCATTTCACTCACGAGATTCAAACCAGCTACTTCGATTTCTTCCTTTAATATTTAAAGCTGTTATGTCTACGCCATGAACTCCTACACCACCATGCAGAGGAGACAAACTGATAGACAAACGTATGTGTAAAGCAGAACAAGGCCGAGCCACCGCTGGGCTCAGTGGCAGCACCACTGGCTGAAGACACATTCTTTACCAGGTTTAATTAGCCACGGGTCACTGAGTTGAGTGGCCCTGAGGACACTGGCAAAGACAGACTTCAATAAATATGCTTTAAACGATTTTTTTGGTTACTCTAAGCAGGTGTTTAGAAAAGGTTTATGGTTTTATCCTTAAAGACTAAAATTCTCAAACAAATCTTATCCCTAAACTAGAACTTTAAAAAATGTAAAAAAGCAAATTAAAATTTGGGATGGTCCAATCTAGGCAACTCCCAGATGACCAGACTGGGAGACAAATCTAATGATTACAGATCTAGTTTTGTCAAAGCTTATCAACCTTATAAAGAAAAATAAATTCATTTTCCTTCTTTCCAGTAATTTTTCAGTCCTATTCCATTCTACAGTGGGTGAATACTGCCCTCTTTTGGCAAAATGTTCAAACTTAAATATGTGGGGTTTTTATTAATTAAAATGCACAGATCACAAGAAAAAATACTATGAAGAATGATTTTAAAATAAACCCAGTATGCTTGACAATTGTTCATGCTTACTTTATTGTCTAAATATCAAAATAAACTCTTAAAAAAGCTAATTTCTTCTTTTCAGTTCCATGCTTTACAATTACTGTTTCTGCCAATGCTTGTGACTTGGAGGACTTGGATGGACAAGGCACGCCAAGTCTGCGCATTGCTTCCAGTTCAAAACGTATTAGCTTCTATTCATACCGCACTTTCTAGGAGGGACTACACACTCTCTAATGAGAAACCTAAGCTCCATAAATGAGAAAATTCTACTGATACCCTCCTGTGAATACAGGGTTAAGAACTATATGGAAGGCACAGAGAACCAAATGAGTGACACAGCTACTATAGACTGTAGATTCTTTCCTCAAATGCCTCAGGACAACTTTCCTGCAGAAAAGTATTATTATATATGTTAAGTATTATAAACATTTTTAAAAATGCATCAAGGTGCTAAGTTAAACATGTATACAAGAGTCCAAAACTGAAGAAAAAATGAGAAGCTGGCAATGTAAGTAAACACTGAAGGCTGGTTCAGCTTGAAGAGTACTTGCTTAACCAAGTAAAATAGATAGATTTGGGGGTATCAGGGTTACAGGAGGGAGAAGAAAAAGCCTTTTCCTAAGTGGAGGGTCTTAACTGGAAAACCTGAATTTTCCTCAAGTTCATTAAGGATGAACTAGAAATCCACTTCACCCTGTCCCCATCCACCCAGAGAACACAAGGAAAACTACCTGTTCCAAACTTGCTATGGAAAGGAAGGGAATAAAAAATCTCCCTGGAGATGTAGTATCCCCAAATTAGCTTTTAAAGTCAAAATTTAAAAAGATACACTAGGTGATCAGCACCCCCCCCCAATGCTATAGGAGTATCAAACCAAATGGACTTTGAAGTAAAGGATATATACAAAAGGGGTCCTATGTAATGTTAAAGGTTCAAATCACCAGACAGACATAAAAAACCTAGAGTGTAGCATCACTGCATCAAAATACACAAAGGAAAAACTGAAAGAACTACAATGAACTGACATTCTACCATCAAAGTGAGAGATTTTGCTGAAAATCACAAAAGCATACCAAAAGAAATGTTTAAAAGTATTAGATTCAAATACAATCAAAAATTTGATTCAAATTACATTTACAGAATACTATACTGAAGAACAGAATACATATTCTTTCAAAGCACACCAAGCCATTTATTAAAAATTACTGTATCCGGGCAGTAAAACAAGAAATAAGGTTCCTGTTCACCACTTCCACTGAACACCGTACTGGAGGTCCCAACCAACATATCTGACCAAAAACAAAAACAAAATGAACAAAAACAAAAACAAACACAAACAAACCCAAAGGAAAAAATAAACCATCTTTATAAAGATGATTTGGTTGTCTATGTAGAAAATTTAGAACAATCTCAAGACAATGGGATTTAAGTAATATATAAAAATCAAAAATGGAGCAAAGTGTGATTTTAACAAATAATACAACAGCATTGAAAAAATATAAAATATCTACACATAAATCAAAAGATGCTTCAAACAAAATTGTGTACCTTTATTAAGACATTTAATAAGATCTAAATAAAAGAGAGAAGTACTCTATTCATGGATTGGAGGACACTGCATCATATAAACATGTTCTCACACAAGTTGATCTATAAACTCAGTAATTCCAAGTGAAATCCCAAGAGGACTGTGTATAAGTAGTCTGAGAAACTGATTCTAAAATGTGTTTCAAAGTCAAATGGTCCAAGAATAGCCAAGAAATTCCTGAAATTTAAATTGAAAGGACTTGTTTACTAGATCAAGAATTATTATAAATCTATAGTAAATAAGACTGTGTACTTTTAGCACAGGGATCCATAAACTAACAAAATAGAAAAGAAAACCTAGACATAAAGCAAAAAGATACATAAATTTATGACAGTTAATACTGCAGATCAGGGGTGCCTGGGTGGCTCAGTGGGTTAAGCCTCTGCTTTCGGCTCAGGTCATGATCACAGGGTCCTGGGATCGAGCCCCGCATCGGGCTCTCTGCTCAGCAGGAAGCCTGCTTCCCCTCCTCTCTCTCTCTCTCTGCCTACCTCTCTGCCTACTTGTGATCTCTCTCTCTGTCGAATAAATAAATAAAATATTAAAAAAAAATACTGCAGATCAGAGGAAGAAAATGAGACTTTTCAAAAAATGGTGTTGAAACAGTTGATCAACAAAGTAAGAAAAAATAAAGTATTATGAGGGTGGTGGGGTTATGGACATTGGGGACCGTATGTGCTATGGTGAGTTCTGTGAAGTGTGTAAACCTGGCGATTCACAGACCTGTACCCCTGGGGCTAATAATACATTATATGTTAATAAAAAAAAATTAATAAAAAAAGTATTATTTCTCACTTTACACAAAGATCAATAGCAAGTGTACTACAGACTTAAATGTGAAAGACAAAAATCACAGAACTTTTGTAAGAAAATATAGGCTAATATTTTCATATTATTTTTCAAAATATATTTTCAAAATATTTTCATATTCATCTTCACACAAATGAGGTTGTGTGAAGATGAATCTAATACAATTAAAATTGAAAAATCTAATTCAAGAAAGACACTACAAACAGAATGAGAACAGAAACCACAAACTCATGAAAGATATTTGCAATACACATAACTGACAATGGGTTAATAGCCAGGCTACAAAAGGAACCCTACAAGTCAATTTCTTTAAAAGAAACTAAGGAATAAAACATTTTCAAAAGACTCTACTGGGAACTTTACAGAAAGGAAACTTAAAACCAAAAAAAACACTCAAAAAGGTACAAAACCCCCTTAATAAGTAACAAAGCCCCTCTAACACTTCATACTACTAAATAGGCAAAATCACTATTAAATATAGTTTAGGTTAAGCAGTAACTGGAACGTTTAAACTCTGCAGGAAGGAACATACTGTTAACACTAAATCTGCACCACCTTGTGAAAGTAAATATAAACTTATTCTATGATCCAGGAATTCTACACCTAGATGTACAGTCTATGAAGAGTCTTGCACACATATAGTCACAAGACATGTTTAAGAATGTTGACAAGCAAAGTATCTGATGTAACAACAAATGTCCATCAACAGTATAATGATTAATTAAGTTGAGCTGTGGATACAACGTAACTATTTACAACACAGAGCAATCTCAGAAAAGGCAACATGAAGTGAAAAAATAACCTGCAGAATACACAGAGTATGATTCCATTAATATAAAGTTAAGTATGTATGAAGCCAGGTGACTTATTCTTGAGAGATACAAACATGTGTGCTAAAGCTACAGCAAAAGGCAAGGTTATGATAAACACAAAAGGAACACCCCAGAGAGGAATTAAGAGGAGATTAGGAAGGGGAACACAAGTCATGGTAATGCCAGTAGTCAAAGCTAGCTGTACTTACAGGTACACTGAATTACTTATTCCTTGTGTTTTGCATATATCTTCTAAATATTCTTCATATCTACTGAATATAAAAATAAATTTTAAAAAAAATCTACACTGTCTTCAGAAGTGTCAACAGTCAAAGGAAATGAGATGTCTGAATACAGACAACTATATACAATACTTCAAGCATATAGTCATAGATGCATTGGGATTTTCTAAATTAAAAAGAAAAGAAAGCCAGGCCACTGGAGAACAAAATTTAATTAATATGCAACTGTTTATTTAAAATAGTTTTCCAAGACCTTCCCATGATTTCAGGCTTTGCACTTCATTTGTATCCTCTCAAACAGCTAGAAATCAACATTTAACATTTTTTGTATTTTAACCATTATGTATGCTATTTTAATGACATTTTTTTCTTTACTAAAACTAGAACCTAATGTGTCAACCAATATGAGATATAGATTTAAATAATCTTCTTGGTAGTAGTGGTGCTGCTGAAGCTTTCTTGGATTTATCAGATGCTGGAAACTATTTCAAGCCATTTCCATCTAGCTGTCTGACTTAGGAAAATCATGCTATCTCCCTAGGCCTACTTTCTCTCTGTAAAATTCAAAAAAACCTAGATTAGATTATTTCTATCATTTTATCTGGCTGCTAAAATCCCATGAATATATTCTTCATCAATTTCAATTTTATCTAACCTTTATTTGCTACTTCTTTGCCTAAAAAAATCATAAATAACCATACTCAAATAACCGTAAGTTCATTAAAAAATAAACACAAACCCAAAATATTCTTAATCATTCTAATATATTCCCACTAATAGATAAAAGGCTTTTCACTTGAATTTTCATTTTTTATTTCTATTTCATTTAAAGTCAATAATAAAGTCACAACTGTAAAATAAATGCATTTAAAAACACAAAAGATACATTTCAATGACAAAAAAATATATAATGATCATGAAAATCTACTGTACACTTTGCTAAGGTCAACAGAGTAAGGGACCATATGAATAAGTCAATCTTCAAATATATCCTCAACAAAAACTCTCTTTTGAATAGTAAAATCATCACTTAAGAATTATTTATGTTTACATAACTGGACACTAGCTCCAAAACCAACAAAGTGTGTAGAGGGTGGCCAGGGGAAGGGAGCTAGATAAAAATATGTGGGCACTGGGAACTCGATATTAAACCTCTAAAACACTTAATTTAAAATAAAATGAACATTCCTAACAGATGACAATCATGTAAAACTGTTTTTTTTTTTTTTTTACCTTAGCAGAAATGAGATGGGACATTTCCTAACAGTAACAGCTTAGTAATCATCTAAAAAAAAATTGTGGAGATACACGCAACTCCAAACCCTAACCCCAGTCACTGGTATAAAACAAATACCTTCCATGAAATTATCCTTCCCATTACTAAAATATCCTTATTTACTTGGGAGAATTCATAACAGAATATTTCAAACACTTGTTTTAAATATGTAGAATTACCCGAGTTGAGATGTTTGAAACCATCTGTGTATTACTAATAGTTAATCTTTCAAGAGATTGAACAATCCTTTATTATATATATCAATTGGGTTTCCTTAAACATATTTGATCAACTACTACAATAGTGATGCTGCTGATAGTGATACTCTCAAATTTTCCCTTTTCAAAAATACATAATCCATGTGACACTAAGTAGTAAATATGTTACACTGTATACTTTCTTAACAAGGAATGACTCTTTTCAGGTCCTAGTAGGAAGAAAAGAAACCAACAATGGCATTTACTACCTGTTTTATCCTTGATAAAGCTATAACTAATAGTCAAATGATGGATAGTTTAAGTATGTAATATGAAGAAAAAAGTGAAAATCATTATAATTTTACAAAAAAAAAAAAAATCCCAAGAAACAAAACAGAAAAAACCACCCCACAAACACCATGATAACTTAAATGAGCACAGCATAGGTCCCAAAGATTATACTATGATTCTGAACACAATTTTCAAAGCAAAAAGGCATCTACATACAATTCCTGTGAATATCTCATACACTACACAAAGATGAATTTCAAAGCGTATGTAGGCTAGATCAGTTCCAACTTGTCAAAGACAAATATTTAAATGGTTCTATTGGCTAAAGTGCACCTGCTGACCAAACCTGCTCTGGTCCTGCCTCTGAGTACAACTCAAGAAAGAGGCTGTTACCCATGTTTCCTCCCTACCTGTCTGTGCTGTCAACAGTCATTCAGAACAATGGATATTCCTTTTTAAAACAAATACTTCATACACTGGGTAAGAGGAAAACCAATCCTAAATGTACTATCTTCTGAAACTCCAGCAAATAAGATAACCTCATTATTTTTAAATACTGAAAATGTAAAGGGACCACACACAAATTAAGAACTGTATTAGGTATATACTTTTTATTTAATACTCACTTGATGTGCTCTTAAAATCTCTATGAGAGAAGCAGATCATTTCCCGTGTCTTTTGGCAATAGATTCAAAAGCAAAAGTAGCAGTGTTGTTGAATTCCATGAAACTTTTTTCTTAAAGCTAAATTATTCAATATTTGTATTGTTATTGCACTCATATATTGCCCGGAATACTATAGCAACTCAGCAATAGTGACTGCAACAAAGTAAGGTAAGTGGTTCTACACAGCATTTGATTTTCTAATTAGGTAAGAAAGTTTCCATACAGGAAATGCAAACAACTACAATTCAAAAATCAGTATATGCTTAACAATTATTTAACCTTATACAAAATTAAATGTAAGCCTAACCACTACAAATCTGTAAGGAATCAGAAAAGGATTTACAGTACACAAATCTTGAGTATTGTTGCATTCCATTCTTAAAGTCACTCTGAGTTAAAACAGCATTTTTCCAAGATTTAAAGAAAAATATATTTTATAAAAGGGATTCTTTTTAATTACTGAATACATCATTTTTTATTACTAAGACAGAAACAAGTTATACTTTTTCCACTATAATTTGCTTTGATGAAAGAATTTTAACTCCTAACAAATGCTACATTTTCAAGACTAAAGGAATAATCAGTAGGTATTCTTTCTTCTTGATCTAAGTTATTTTTCTCTAAAATATGTCAAGTAAGCCTTTAAAGACTCAGGTAGGGGTAGTTTCATGATTTTTTCTCTCAGTAAATTCTGAGGTGGCTCCTCAGGCTTCAGGGCTTCACCATGATCTTTCTCTTCCTCTTCTTTGTTATCTTCTTCCATTTTTTCATCCTCTTCACTGTCTAGAGGCTGAGGAATAAGCTGATTACCCACAAATACGTAGGTATTAATTCTCTGTTTAACCCTCTTTCTTTTCCTTTTTGGTGGAGCCCTCTGAGGAATCCCCTTGGCCTGCATCTCATCATTTATGAAATTTCTAAGTGTACGTCGGATATAAATACGAGCCAAGTCCTGGAGATTCCGGACAGCACAGGGGGCTAAAAAAAAACAAAAACAAACACACACACAAAACGTAAAGAAGTAAAACATTATATATTGTTCATTCCCTCACAGAACAAAACAAGTATTTCTTAGCTACTCTGACTTCCATCTAACAAAGACTTCAAGATGCCTTCTATTTGCTAAGCCACCATTCTAAATTCTGTGGATACTAGAAAGGTTTCTGTGCACAGATAATGTGTGTCCTCATATAGATGCATAAAAATTCTTTGAGAGAATAAGTTAAGAACTTAGAAATAGGCTACATGAGAATGAAGTACTTAGGGAACAAGAATAAAAGAGAGATCTTATACTGTACTTTTCTTATACTTTTTGATGTTGAAAATCATATAAGAACAATTGATTCCAAAAACTCAAATAAATGCAACATTTGAACAGCTCCTTCAGTCTGAGCTTTAAAGCTATTACTCATGCATGCACACACACACACACACACACACACACACACACACACACACAGTTTTTCTCTGTAAATCGGTAAGTAGAACTGGTTCATAGGCGAAGGGCCACCAGAAATCACGCTGTCAACAATTTAATAACCCAAAACACACCACAGATTTCCTTAAGTTACTGATGTTTACTTTTATCAAACACATCACAGTTGGAACCTATCCTGTCTTTTCACTCCCATTTCCCACAGACCTATAAATGCATAAGCCCTAGGACACATACTCTTCTTTGTAGCCTGTTCCAATACTTTATATATACAGAAATTAACTCTAGTCTCACAGTTTCCAGCCCTGTAGAAATAAAACTATCATCAAGGATCCTCAAATGCCTAAACAAAATAGAACATAACCCTCTTCCAGTTAAACAGCATTAAAAAATCTTCACCATTTAGCTTTTATTTCTTCACTTTTGGTACTCTTTTCTGGATACTTCCCTTGCAAACTTTGTTTTACCTATGAAAGCCTGCCTTCCTTAGGAACTCTCTGGTATGTGGTATCTCTATACCACCAGACTATAAAAGCTCCAGGAGTGAGGGGCCACAGCATTTCCTCTCTGTCCTCCCCACAGGGCCCTGTACACTCTAGGCTTGCACAGTACATCATCCCGTCCAAGGCTCAGAGTACTTCCTGTGTTCTGAACACCAGACCCTACCACAAATTAGATACACCCTGCAGGAGATAAATTTGTGTTGGTTTTGTTTGTTTGTTTTGTTTTTTTAAACTCCAGCATGGGAGACTTTTCAGACTGATTCAACGATACCTCAGCACCTACCTAAGTGGCCTACTATAAAACCTTTTCTTCAAACTGTTTTTTTCCAACTCCCTACTGAAACCTGAAATAGGAAAGAATTCCAAAGAGCCAGACTGGGCATGTTTAGTTAGAAACTGTTTGTTCCTGGCCTCCCCCCACCTGTATGAGATGGAAACTGAAACAACACACAAAAATTTGAGTTCAAGTCCAGCTTCTGCCATGATGGAGTGTTGTGAACACTGGTAAGTAAAAACATGTGAGAGCTCCTCCCTTATATGTTAAAATGTGTAAAATAACCACCTACTCTGTCTACCTCCCAAAACTATTTAAGCTGTTTTAACATTCACTCAACACCTCTGTGTTAAACTCTATGACACCTACTATTAAAGAACTCACATATAGTGGATGCTTCAGACTAAGTCCTTGCTTTTATGGAGATTATGTATTTGGGGCAGGGGGTAGATAAAGAATAATTATGAAAAAGAGGACAGAAGGTTAAAAAAAAAAAAAACAAAAAAAACCCACCAATGACACAGAAAGTAACATGGGGGTAGAACTATTTCTGACTGGGTGGTCCAAACATCTCCCTGAGGAAGTCATGCCTGGGCTAAGCTCTAAATGACATGAGGAAATAGCCATGAAAATACCTTGGGGCAGAGGGGACAGCAAAGCCCTAAGAGGTAAATGAGCTTAGCATGTTCAAGGAGCTGAAAGAAGGCTAGTGTAGATGAAGTTCAGAGCAAGAAGAAAATGGTAAGAAGTATGATCATGGGTGACCTTGCAGGCATTGGTAAAAAATGTGCCTTGTATTGGCCATGCAGCTACTTAAGGGTTTTTAAAAAAACAGGGTCGTAATGCAATGAAGATGGCACTCAGGCTCCTCTGTAGAGTATGGATCATAAAGAGAGGGAGTAGGAGACCAGCTGGAATCCACCTGAGATCTGACCACGCTCTGATGCAGATGGGCTTAAGGGAGGGTGGCTGTAAACATGTAGAGAACTGGACAAATTTGCAACACATTTTGAAGACAGGATGGACGGGGATTGGATGTAGGAGAATTTCTGGCCCAAGAAACCAGTTGGTGCTAACAGCCAATTATTGACATGACAGAGAGGAAGAGTGGCTGGGGAGAAGAAAAGCACAATTGCTCTGTGCAGAATCTGAAATGTCTCCTACATTTCCTGAATGGAGATTTCAGGAAGAAAAACAACAGTGACACACTAATCACCATTTCATCATGTTACAGGCAATAGAAGTGAGGAAAAGGAAGCAGACAGAGGTGAAAAATTTGATCCTGGTCACAGAGGTAATAAGTGACATGAGTTGGGACTTGCACATGGGCATTTAACTGCACAGTCTAGGCTCCTGCCCAAACACAAGCAGCTGAATCATGCCTCCGAGACTCAGAGCGAAGTCAGGGCTGGGGGCAGACATCTGGGAGCCATCAGCCTCTCCTTGAGCACCTAAGAGGGAGTGTAGACAGAGAATAAAGGCCTATGCCTGAGGAAAGCTCTGAAAAAGCAGGGGAAGCTAGTGGAAAATAAATCCATAAAAGAGTTTTGGGAGGGGCGCCTGGGTGGCTCAGTGGGTTAAAGCCTCTGCCTTCTGCTCAGGTCATGATCCCAGGGTCCTGGGATCGAGTCCTGCATCCGGCTCTCTGCTCAGTGGGGAGCCTGCTTCCTCCTCTCTCTCTCTCTCTCTCTCTCTCTCTCTCTCTCTGCCTGCGTCTCTGCCTACTTGTGATCACTCTCTGTCAAATAAATAAATAAAATCTTTAAAAAAAAAAGAGTTTTGGGAATTATAAAAGAACTAAGAAATAGAGCTGTAATTAGTCTTTTTGGCTGGTCTTTATTCTTGAACCTCTTAAATTTTTAGTCCTCTCTTTTCACACCTTAATTATGTTCCTCCTCTGCCAACACCACCATTCCAAGGACACTGTTAATCTTTCAATCCTAAACTGTCAGAATACCTGAACTTCATAAAGAACAAACTAGGTACACAATGGAAAAGATTCAGACTTAAGTCCTAAAATAGTATCCACATGAGCTGCATTTAAGTTTTTCTGAATGATACAAAAACTTCTGGATAATTCTCAGCCCTAGATATTCAAAAGTCTCCCATTATTTTCTATTCTTTAACACTCCCTTGTTTCTATTACTTCCAGTCATGAGATAAGGATTTAATGGACTAGACAACGCAAATCCTGACGCTATTAAAATTTTATTTTGAATTAAAGCTTTCACTTCAAAATTATAATTAAGTTTATCTCTAACACACACACACACACTGTAAGCTCTATTTGTTTCCTAAAAGGTAGGTCCCATACAGATTTCATAGGAACCCAGCAGTCAGTACTTTCACTTTTGTTTATTAACAGAGATTGAAAAAGGCATTATATTTAGGTCAAACTCACAAAAGTGATAATTTGGGGCCATTTTTTTAGCCTACAAAAACAGCAACTATTCCATATAACTCAAGGTGGTTTAGTGCCACAATTTCTGAAGTTTCTTTTATCCTTTGTGATTTTGTAACAAGAAATACACATTTGGATTCCCATTCCTGACACAGAACTCTAAAAACACTTGGAATTATGTAAGTGATAACCAATCACACCTGAGTTTACGTTAATGAGATGACTTGTGGTAAGCTGGGCTCACCAAGGTGACTGAGGATGCTAAGCTGGTTGCCAGGGGAAACAACCAGGCACTTGGAGGACTGGGACTTTCACTAGCACCCTCTGGAAGGGGAATAGGGGATGTAGGCTGAGTTAATCATAAATGGCCAATGATTTAATCAATCAAACCTCCATAAATAGCATTAACTGAAAGGGTTCAGAGAACTTCTGGGATTCCTCCATGCATCAATTCCACCTGGTTGTTTCTGTGTCAGATCTTCGGATAATAAACCTGGTATCTAGTAAGTAAACTGTTTTCCTGGGTTCTGTAAGCCACTCCAACAAATTATCAAACTCTAGAAAGGGGTCATGGGAGTTTGATTTATAGCCAGAAGATCAGAAACACAGATGAAAACCTGTATTTGTGATTGGTGTCTCCAGCTGGAGGAGGAGGGGGCAGCTTTGTGGGATGGGACCCTTTAACCTTTAGGGTCTATGCTAACATTGATTAGTGTCAGAATGGAGTTAGATCACAGGACACCTCCTTGGTGTCTGCAAAGGACTGGAGAATTCCTTTCATCCCTTTCTAAAGGGCCTGCCCTAAACTTAGAGCAGTGTGTATACCATAGAAGTAGAGAAAAATAAGCTTGAGGAAAGTGATAAT
Source organism: Lontra canadensis (assembly GCF_010015895.1). Taxonomy (NCBI): domain Eukaryota; kingdom Metazoa; phylum Chordata; class Mammalia; order Carnivora; family Mustelidae; genus Lontra; species Lontra canadensis. The sequence goes on from NW_022631115.1 coordinate 4,771,486, forward strand.
TACATTTAGTAACTGTTTATTATGGGTAATTTCATAGCTACAAAATACATTTGGCAAAGATTTGCATGTGTATGTTTTTAGTTGTGTGTGTGGTTTTTTTTTGGGGGGGGGGAGTAACATTCTTATTTTAACCCCCTATAATTAATGAAATAATGTTCTCTAAACAGAAAGCAATTTTAACAGAAAACTTGTTCTTATTCTCCAAACATCCTATTAAACTTTGACAAATAATATTTTCAGAACATTTTTCATTCCGTGATTATTCGTAGTGAAGCTTTTTCTTTTTTTTTTCTTTTTTTTACAAAATCGCAATTCCTGACTCATTTTTAAAAATTGCTATTGCAAACTGGTAATTTTTTTTTTTTTTTTTAATTATAGGAACTTCCAAGTATACCCAAGAGAGTTAACAGTATAAGGAATCTCATGTACTGGACACTCAGCTTCAACAACCACCCCTTCCAGCTAATCTTCCTTCATCAGCAGTGCCATTTCTATTTCCATCCCCACCATATTATTCTGATGAAAATTTAGACAGATCATTTCACCTGTAAATACTTTAGAGGCATAATGATTTTTTTTTTTTTTTTAATTTAGGCTTGTCTTCCATTTTATCCTTTTGAACCAAATTTATCCCTACTTTACATTCATGGTCATGTTGCTCAACCCAACCAAGGACAGTCTTTTTAACTATTCACATCTGTTTGTACTGACATCCTTAAACTGAGAGAGAATGAAAATTGCCCATTTATAACCAATCATCATCCATGTCATTCACAACTCTGTCACTGTAAAACCACATTTACAACCACACTCTTCTAAAGGACACTAAAGGGGCACCTGAGTGGCTCAGTGGGTTAAGCCCCTGCCTTCGGCTCAGGTCATGATCTCAGGGTCCTAGGATTGAGCCCCGCATCAAGCTCTCTGTTCAGCAGGGAGCCTGCTTCCCCCTCCCCCTCTGCCTACTTGTGATCTCTCTCTCTCTCTCTCTCTCTCAATCTCTGTCAAATAAATAAATAATCTTAAAAAAAAAAAAAGGACACTAAAGTAGGAAAATTGTCAGATAAAGAGGAATGCTCAGGCTATGACAGTGCCCATTAGAAAGAAAAACACCTAAGTGGCTGATGCACAGAGATCTACAGGGGCCTCTGCATCTGTATCCTTACAGGTACATATCATGCTAATGGTTACATTAGGTTAAGTTAATGGTTAAGTTAGGCCACTGTCAAGACTAAACAGTGTCACAGAACTGTTTTCATTACTTCTCTTTATGACTTTCTAACCAGTTATGATAGGTTAAAGAAAACTGACATAAATAACCTGTAATTCTAATGTTGGAAAACAGGAGGGAGAAAATAGTTTAACGTGCAGACCTAAGCCATATTCCCCCACCTACTTTGATTAGGTAATAAATCGGTTCCTAGCTATCTCTCCGCCAAGTCCATCTCTGCATTGGTTAAGAACCTGAACAGGGAAAAACAGGCCACAAAAATCACAAAACTCAAACGAGGGTAGAATGAAATGAAAATAAAATTAAATATAAAGCCAGATTCCTTTGAAATAATTCATTTAAAAAGGCAAATTATAGAAAGAAGTCTACCATGGTAAAGTTCATTTTTGGTACAGAACTTTAATAACTGATTTCCAAAACCATGATAAATCACAAACCAATTAATACTACTCTCACCTCTTTTTTGTATTTCAGCTACAGATCACTCCCTTCTCCTTAAATATTGTTTTTTCTTGGTTTCCAACACAAACACCTCTTCTCTCTCCTCACCCTCCCCCAAGTGCTCTCATCTATTCTAATAGCTTAAAATGCCATTTTTACATTGAGGATTCTTAATTTATACCTCCCTCACACAGTAGGTTTATACCTACTCAACTACCTGTCCTTCACATGCCAAAAGAGAGCTCAAACATGGCCAGAATAAAATATCTGATCTTCCCACACCTATTTCCAAACTACTCCACTGCCAGTCTTGCAAACAGCATAAATGGTACCATCACTCAGCTAGCTACTCAAGGGAAAACTTTATGTACTTTTTTCCTCTACCACCATCTTCCACGTAGTCTACTATTTTTCTACCTCTGTCCACACCAACACTGATTTTCGCTTTCTGTTTAAGAAAAGTCTTTTATAATCTATCTTCTACACTCTAGCCAATGAGCTTCAACTACCCTGAAACTTATTTCTGGTTTTGGACAACCAAGCACTTTTCAGCTCACAAAGACTTTTTCATTTGCTGTCCTTTTATAAGGGGAGATGGAGAGGAGAAGGGAGTTGAGGGAAATTGGAAGGGGAGGTGAACCATGAGAGACTATGGACTCTGAAAAACAATCTGAGGGTTTTGAAGGGGTGGGGGGTGGCAGTTGGGGGATCCAGGTGGTGGGTATTGGAGAGGGCACGGATTGCATGGAGCACTGGGTGTGGTGCAAAACTAATGAATATGGTTACGCTGAAAAAATAAAAAAAAAAAAAGAAAGAAAGAAAATGCCACAAATTTAATATACATAGTAAATTCACAATTACAGTTAATAAATTCATGTTTTCTTTGACCTGCCCCTTCTCTTCATATGTCCCTGAAGGCAGCTAACAGCATCTGGTGCAAGGTAGAGGCTTTAACCCACCTCCACAAAAAAGTTGAATAAATCTACTGAATATATTACTGCCTAGTTATTTAATTCTTCATAATTACGTAGTCTATTAAATCCCAAACATAAGAGTTGAACAATCTAAGTCACATTTCAATCGGAAAGGACCAACAGTTACTTACGGAGTCCTACAGAATCTGGTTTGCCATTATCATTCTTACTTGGTTGCACAAGTGGAGCAAATGAAACAGCAAGGATATTTTTACTTTCCCAAGTATTTTGTCCAGTTCGCATAATTTGTGTTAACTATTTAGAGGGAAAAACAGAAACAGAATAGCTTAATCCTGGAAATGTGATCACCTTACAGTCACAATTTTGTTTTAATGGAATAAATGCCCCAGTGGTTGCTATAATCATTTCTATTTGAATGCAACACAATTACTTTCATTTCAATACTTACCATAAAGTAATACAGAAGGAATGACAAATATTTGCAACTCAAGAAAAGATTAGTCGATGTAAATAAAATATCCAAATATAGTCAAATAACTCATCATGCTGTATTTGTGATCCAATAGCTCTGAGGGGTCTTATTCCAATCCACACCTGCTAGTGGCTCCCAAAATATATGTCTCAGGGGCGCCTGGGTGGCTCAGTGGGTTAAAGCCTCTACCTTCGGATCAGGTCATGGTCTCAGGGTCCTGGGATCGAGCCCCGCATCGGGCTCTCTGCTCAGCGGAGAACCTGCTTCCTCCTCTCTCTCTGCCTGCCTCTCTGCCTACTTGTAATCTCTGTCTATCAAATAAATAAATAAAATCTTTAAAATATATATATATATGTCTCACATAGGTTCTGTTGCTTGGTTAAAGCACTATACTAATAAAACCATGTTTTGTTTTGTTTTTAAGATTTTATTTATTTATTGGACAGAGAGACAGAGAGGGGGCACAAGTAAGCAGAGCAGCAGGCAGAAAAAGAGACAGAAGCAGGCTCTCTGCTGAGCAAGGAGCCCAATATGGGGCTCAATCCCAGGACCCTGGAATCATGACCCAAGCTGAAGGCAGCTGCCTAACTGACTGAGCCACCCAGGCGCCCCAAAACCATGTTCTGATTAGCGTACCAAAGACTCAACTTCATGGTGCTCCATTAGAGTAATAAAATGCAGATTCTAATTTTAATCCCAAATTAGTATTTCACAAATAATGTAATTAATCACAAAAGGATTAGAAGTTTTACCTACCTGGCAAAAACCCATCCCCAGTCCTTGGAAAAAAATATTAGCTCAGTACACGGCTTGATCAAGTTGAATTAATATCTTCAATTTCTATTATAAAAATTAGTGCATTATATTTGACATTAGCATAATAGTATGTAATTAATATTTAATAAAATACCAATGGGAAGCCGTATCTTAAGTATTCGAAAATATATCTTTAAGAGAAAACAGAAGATTGCTCAACTGGGAGTCTCAACTGTGGAAGGATTCAAGTAACATTTTTCTAGGAATGTTTTTTAATGAACGTTTTTATTATGTCTTTTTAATAACTGACAAACAATTTGCCACAGAGCACAGTGCATGGTAATGATGAAATCTACTGAACTGCAAATAATATGCTGTGATGTTAAGGGACTCCTCCTAGGATTATAAACTCCAAAATGATCTAGCAAGGTCCCAGTTGTCTTATAAAATTAATCTTCTACTGTATAAAATACAGGCATTTTAAACATCTCAAACTTAGGTTAATATGAATATTAAAGATTTTTTTGAAATGTATTTTCATATATTAAGTAATTTCCTTTTGAAAGATCTACCCATTTTCTGAATATATTAGTATTTCATACATTTAATATATCTAATAATTCTAAACCAGGGCAGGCAAACTGCTGAAAAATATTTTCAAATAAGTCTATCTAGTATTAAATGAAGATTTAAAAACTTATCTGTTTCTTTAATGGATTTAAGCAGTCCAAACCAAATCCAAAATAGATTTTCTTTTTTATATGTTTAAAGAACTAAAGAATGTTGGAAACTGAGCAGTTAGTAGAGATCATCACATTTATTTAAAAAGCCCCAGGTAAAGAAACTGTAGTTAGGAAGTAACTTGGCAAACACCACACAGGTAGTAGCTAAGCTCTGGTGAAAGACCAAATCTCTTCAAATCCTAGTATAAAGGATTTCTTCTGTATTTTCTTTAGTTCCATAATTAAGAATCCATTTTAAGGTTTTTGTATTTTTTTTAATATAGATAGATCTATAAAGTGTACTTGTCTAAAATTACAACTAATTTTCACTGATTTTATTTCCCATCCTAAACTACTGTGTTTAAGCAAAGGACAGCATAAGTTACCTGATCTTCTATAGGCATGACTAAAATGCCTCCAACTTTCAGTAATATTTTCATGTAGTTTTCATGGTCTTTCTGGACACCAGCTCCACAGTAAATTCGATCATACTGATGACTGTCAGATGCTATCTGGAGGCAATTACCAACCACAAATGCAGGTTCACAGAACTCAAATCTGCATGAAAAAACAAATCTATTTTAATTCATTTAAACAAAGATCAGATCTTTAAAAATTTAACATAATTCAGTTCTTTGAAATAGTGAAGTTACCAAAATTAATTTTAGGATAAAATATCATTATGAAATTTGATTTAAATATCATATTTATGAAGTTTAACTGGTCAAATATATTGTTTTATCATCAATGATATAGTGCATGTTTTCAAAGCATTAATCTATTTTTTTGCCATACTGAACCCTCACTTAGGGCTTAAAAAAATGAACATAATCAGGGGCGCCTGGATGGCTCAGTTGGTTAAGCCTCTGCCTTCGGCTCAGGTCATTATGCCAGGGTCCTGGGATTGAGCCTCACATCGGGCTCCCTGCTCAGCAGGGAGACTGCTTCTCCCTCTCCCGTTCCCTCTGCTCGTGCTCTCTCTCTCTCTGTCAAATAAATAAATAAAATCTTTAAAAAAAAATACTTAAAAAAAAATGAACATAATGAAAAGCCCCTCAGGATACCAATCTTGTGATGCGCCACATATATTAAGGATGAGAATCACAAGGGTCAAATAAACAAGAAAAGGTTCACCTTGCACTGCCCTTTCCAAAAAAAAGCTGACAGGTCAGTGGCAATGGGAAGAGCTCATGCAGTATTTATCTCTGATTATTTCTGCTATGGCTAACAGTGGAAAGCTTTGTCAGGAAAAGACACCAATGCCCTGACCACACACCTTAGCAACCACTAAGATTAGGGAGATTTTCCTAATAGATTTTAGCAGGGCTATGTTACAGGATTGTTACAGATGTTACTGCTGCTTTGGCCCCTGTGATCTCCCTATGCAACAGAAGGAGATACAGTTTCATAGCAAAGGCATCTTATCCAGGCCACCTGTTCCTGGTTACAGTGTTGGTTCATGGTATGTAGTTATGCTTTTACAAACTACCCTATTTAGACTTCTACTTTAGTCCTTAAATTTTAACAATTCGGAAAACAGTTTCTAACATATAACAAATTTAATTAAAACCCCAATGCACTAATAAAACATGTCATCTTTTTTAAAAAACTAATTCATGGAATATCCTTTTACTTTTAAGTTGATTAAAGTTAATATGACCACACGGCAAAATCAGGCTATTATTTGAGAATGAAATAATTTACGTTAAAAGTTTCAGCATATAGTGAAAAATGACACTAACTGAATCATAATCATTTCTACTTTGTAAAACATATCCTATTCCTTTAGTAATTAATAGACTTATTACACAAGTTTCCATTAAAATTCACTAAAACACAGATATATTATCTTCATTAATATTTAAAGAGGAGTTTACCAGAATTATGCCTTGTCTTCAGTATCCTGTCTTCTTAGTGGAGGGGCCAGGGGTAGGGTGGGAAGGGGTGTGAGGCTGGGGTGGCGTGAGTCATCAGTGTTTACTCTCTTTTCCACACCCCCCACACTAAGGTAGTCCATGTCCAATTATTTCTTTCACTGTAACTATCTCCTTGCTGCTCACACTTTTTAGGACTCTTCCATCATTTTGCTCCCTATTGCACAGGATAGGGTGAAATTCCCATACAGTACCACATGGGGCTCTTTATGATCTTACCATCAAATTGTTGTGCCAGATTCATTTCCTGGCCCTGCCTTCCTCACACTGTCCCCGCCCAATACTATGCTGTAGCCAGACTGAATACAGTTGGCCTTTGAACAAGGCAGACATTAGGGGTGCTAACCTCCTTCCTCAAACATCTGAGTATAACTTAAGACTCCCTAAAAACATAACTACTAACAACCTGTAGAGAAGCCTTACTGGTAACATAAACAGTTGACTAACACATACTTTGTATGTTACATGTATTGTATACTGTATTCTTACAATAAAGTAAGCTAAAGAAAATACTAATAGAAGAAAACATATTTATCATGATATACCATAACAAAATCTGCATTTAAGCAATCCTGCACAGTTTAAACCCATGTTGTTAAAGGGTCAATTGTGTGTGCTCCTACTTGTTTAATGGAACTATTCGAAAATATTTTGAAACCCTGTATCTGTGTATATGCTGTTCCTTTGACTGAAATACCCTTCCTTCTCCTCTTCCCTTGATAAATGCCTACTATCCCTTCAAGATACAATTCAAATATTAGTTTTAGAAATGAAATCTTACCCAACTCTACTTAACAGTATCTCATTCTATTTGCATAGTACATAGGAAGTGTAAACTTACTTATGTCAGAGACCATGCTTAAATTCCTTTTAAACTCAAGACTATGGTACAACTTATGAGTGTCTAAAATATGGCCAAAATATATTTCTTGACTTTTAACTAATAAGATAATGTGAATCATGTGGTTTAATCATTTCCACCAAACTCACAATAAGCATTCTTTAAAATGAGAAAGTTAGACTATTTTCAATTAAGTCTATCTAAAAATATTTATTCTTATAAAAATTCATCTTAAATAATTTAATTTTATAATAATTTAAGTTAGTCTTATTTTCAGGATGAATATGAGCAGGAAATTTATATTTTAAAAATTAAATTATTAAAACCTCTTTATCAAGTCTGTTAAATAAACTCAAAAATACATTTATGGTTTTAAAAGCTTTCTACCTATTAAAGATAAAAGACAGCTTAGAGAACTATTACCTAGGACAATACCACTGCAAGTAAACATCTTATAATTAAAACCACTTCTCATTAAGTGATATTTTATATGTCCTCATCCCAAAAAAATTAATTAGAAAGAATTCAGTGCCTGACTTTAAAATCAAATGTGTGATTCTAGTCAAATTTCCTTATACTATTAGTAAGTAGAGTTCGCTAAGTGAAATATTTACTGAGCACCTGTTTTGTATAAAGATTGAAAAGACAATGGGAAACAATCATGCCTACATCTAGTTGAAGAGATGAACATCGAAGAATCACAGTAATAAAGATTTACAACTACGATAAATGCTTTATCTAAAGGAAAGGGATAGGATTCCATAAAACTGAGGACGAAAGGAAATGGACAGACCTATGGAATCAGAGAAAATTTCCCTGAGAAATGTCGAGATCTGAAAGATGAGACAGGCCAATCTAGAGGTACGTGGCAGCCAAGATGGTAGTCACTAGCCACATGTGGATATTGAGCCTTTAAAATGCAGCTAGTCCAAATCAAAATGTACGTTAAGGATAAAATTCACATGGGATTTTAAAGATTTAGTCCAAAATAAATATAAAATAACTCAATATTTCTTTTATATTTATGTGTATAGGGGGGTGGGTGAGTGCGTGAGAGTGTGTGTGTGTGCGTATTTCAACAGCCACATAAACTGAAGATACTAAACAAACACCCTTCTACTTATCATATCACCTGTAACTAAGAGCTTCAAATACTTTCTCTTTAAGACAATCTTCCCTTTGAAACATTCTTCCAGTTTTCCTGTTACTTCTGTGAGTATTTCTTCTGAATTTTAAAATGTATCTCCATTACCTATAACAGTCCTCAAAGTGTATTTACTGAGTGAACCATATAAAAAACAAATGTTTTGTCAGCTTTTCCACCTGCCAACTTTGAACATGAACCCCAAAAAAAAAAAAAAAAAACCTCAGGGCTAGAAGAGAAACTTGCCCAGAAAGTTACAGGAAAAATATATGCCTATGACACTTTCAATATCATTATGATGGTTCTTGTTTTACTAAATTAATCGCTATGGAAAGCCATAACCTTATGCTACAGAATAGTTTTTCTCAAAATAATTAAAAAAGCAAAACTCAAATAATTAAAAAAAATCTTTGCCTTTAATGAATAAATCAACTGTTCTATAACGAAAAGGCACTTTTGGGGGGCCTTTCTGAAGATCTTAAATAAGCCACCATAATTTTAGGAAACAAATTAATGCTTTCTTCCCCTGTAATACAGATTAAAACAAGTACGTTTGCTTCCACTTAGGGAGTAATACAAAGGATCATTATACTGAAAATCAGATCTTTAAATCTATCAATTTCTACTAATGCAAATGGAATATATATTTCTAACAAATACATATGGGATCTTTACACTTTCATTTACCATAGTCAAATTAATTTCCTTTAACAGAATACTCAAACCTGAAAGGTTAATCAAACTTGAGATGTTCCAAAGTATTGGACTATTTCTAAACACAAAATAGTAAAACTGTAGGGACAAAAGTAACACTGGGGAGAACACTATATATTTTTAAATGTTGGCACTAAAACATCTAGAACACAGAAAATTCACATGCCAAACACATCACAAAAAAACTGTAACACTACCAATTTAGTGGTAATTAAGAAAAACATCTACCAGAGACTGTCCTATCTGGGGATTCCTTTTTGTAACTATGGCTTGATCTTTTCTACCAGTAATACATGAATCCTTCACATCAGTAAAGAACACAAAAAAATTCTCAAATTGCAATTACACACACACACACACACACACACACACATATAAAAAATAAATGGGTAATGGATTATCTTTTCTCATAAAGGACTTAGAGATGAGCTTTAGTATTTCTAACTAGGTACATAGTTGAGGATCTTACTTAGACATTTGGTATTCTAATATTAAAACTATGGCTTATTTTTATAATAGCATTTCACATAAATAAACCCATACCAATTCTAGGGCTAACAATATTTTTTGAGAAAGTCTATGATTAAAAATGTTTAGGGCAATGTTTATGGATATGGTCCTACCTGTGTCAGATCATGCTCATGCCAATATTTACAAAGAACTAAACAAGTGACTGGAGACATGGATGATGGCTACCATGTTATCAAAGTAAATTACAATTCCTACTCAGTCTTCCAATGTAGACAGGAAAAGAAAGAAAACGTTTTCTTCCGTAGGCTTTTACTATCTTCTGAACGCTGCATCTCACCTATGTTTCCACAAACCTCTACAGAGGCAAAGCACATGTTTTAAACCACAAATACAACTTGTGTATAATCTGGAAGACTTCAGCAATAAACTAACCAGAAGTTTTCAGTTTATTACAAAATAGTACTACACTATTTATAGATCTATACATAAAATCTAGGTTAAAAATAGTGAAAAGGAAAATCCAAATTCCATTTTTTCACATCAACCACATACTATACAAAACCTGAGGTGGGGGGGAAAGCAAGAGGTATACGAAAATGGCATTTCCTAGGGGGTTAGTATTGTATTCATCAAAGTATGATTCACACGTGCTTGACCTAATTTTTATTCTTAATTTAGGAAAGTTTGTTAAAATTTTGTCTGTTAGTAAATGAAAAGTAGCAATCATTTTTATTCTTTGAAGAAAATTTCTAAAACACAACTTCCCAGATGGAGATGACTCACACTCCTAAATTATACTGAATTATACCTAACAATATAACTTATCTGTATACAAAATAAACAGTTCTGAAATACGTGTAATAACTACAGATTGATTCACATTAGACTTATATAATCACTTGCTGATTTAAATCTGAAAATCTAGTAACTGTTTTTAGACTTTTATGCAGAGGGGAAAATATATGGCACACTCTTACTAAAGTGTACACTGGAAATCATTTGTGGAAAATATAGAGCACATATTATCTTGGTTTACAACATGAACACTTGCCCAAAATAACACCGGGATTCTCATCACTTACCTTAGCAGTGGTTTTCTTTATAGGTGCGTGTTGGAATATCTTCGTCTGGAGATGGACAGATGATTTCCTTCACAGCAGGGACCTTGCCAACTTGCCCATATAATTCTTTTGATAAGCTGCTAGGAGATCAGGGTGACCTAGCCTTGCCCTGCAGCTTCCCTCTTAGACGGATAGTCTAGGTCTAGGAGCTGACTGAGAGTAGAAAAAACAACATTCCCCTTCAATACACTGTTGAAGTGGGGGCTGAAAATTTGCACACCTAGTTTATTATGTGCCACAGGATGCTGTCATTGAAAGTTTAGACAATTATTCCAATGGAATAAAGGATTTTAAGGTCATAGGAGAAAATTCTACCTTGTTCTTATATCTCATCCAAAACAATCTGCCAAATGAATCATAGAAATCTCTTTTTCTCAAAACACTTTGTCAAAATACACATTTTGGGTTTTAAGAGTATGACTACTTAGTTAAAACAAGACAAAACTTCAAAACTTTCCACTGGGAAGAAAATCCAGGGAAACATTATATCTTGATCTCCAAATGCAGTTATACCATTCAAAGACTTACAATCAATTATTAAGCTACTGAATAAAGTAAAATTCAAAAAATCGAAGACTTTACCTTTTCAAGTGTTTTCCCTTCCAACTGCACCAAACTCATCTCAGAATAATTCAAGAATTATTTAAAGCAAAATGTTAAAAGTACACATATTTTTCTTCCATTGAATGAAGCTTTAGGAAAATCCATGGAATCAAAAACAATCTCCGAACACTATAGGAAATGTGCAGGTACATTACAGAAAAGTGAGCCTTCAGTATTTCAACAATGATTTATTCTCCTATAAATATTTTGAAGCCGTCCAACTTTTCCCCATTCCATCTCTCATTGACGTTAAAATACGTAACTGATAAATAGCCCTGATGACTATTCTCAAGCATTTGTTACCACCACTTGAATGTTTGTCATGATTAAAAACGGTGTACAACCTGAAATAACTGTTATAAAACTGCCATCTGAATATTATTGATATATCAAACCATTCAAATATCTGAGAAATATTTTGCAATAATGTTGAATATCTATTTGCAGATAGCAAAACTACTTCAAGTATGCCATAATTCTCTTAAAGATGAAGCAGGATTACTCTCATGACAAAGCTGACAGGATTTGGAAGCATTTAATTTTTCCAATGTAAATCAAATCACATGAAAAATGAACCTGTAATTAAAGATAAACTTATGCCACTAGATACTGTCATAAATCAATTAAATAAATATTCTAAAATACTAACTCTACATTTAACTTAAAACTTATGCCTCAAAAAAAAAAAAAAAAAAACCCCAAAACCAAATCTTATGTCTCAACTAAAATTGAGGACTGCGTTGTCTCTCTCAGTTATCTCTGCCCTCAAAAGTAACTCATACCATAGGGGAGTTTCATTAATGAACACAGTAGGTGTGCTTTGTAATAAAAAGCTATGGTGCAATTAACCATGTTAACAGCATTCCTTAATTTTAACCTGAGGGAAGTAGATGATGAGACAGTAAATGCTGCTTCAACTTTTTAATTTGGAGCTCAGTTGCTCAACAGTAATCCATGGGTAGCAGCTTACTGCTCAGAGGAAATATTAGAATAAATCAGTGTTTACATCACCATAGCTAAATCAGAACTAAATAAGAAGGCTGGCTTAATGAGGTCACAGCCTGTCTATTCCTCAGTTTTCCCACCTCGGCAATGTGGACACCAATATTGCCTGCTGGGCTGTGGACTAAGCACTTAGAATGGATGGTACATGGTACTTAATGAACAGACAACACATTATTTTTTATTATCTCATTACTGTTTTCAGTACTCCTATCATGACTCATTTGTATGACAAACTACATAGAAACAATAGTCCTCCCTGTTTAAATAGAATGAAAATTTTCAAATAAATCAGACCATGCTGCACTCATTTGGCTACTGACGTTAGAATATTTCCAAAGTCAGCTACAGTACCCTTGAAACTGAGGGGAAATAGGAGGACTCATCTGTTGTAAGGAAATGGCACATTCCAAATCACGCATTCCAGAGAGCTAAGTCAACCTCATGCACATGTACACATAGAAGTACATGACTACAGATATGAACAAATATTATACTAATTACTACTCATTTGCAAAGTACTTAGGGGATAAAAGTTTACAATTCAGGCTACTTCAACTGACTTACTCTTCCAAGTTCCTATAACTGGAGAGATTATTTTGCTTACTGTTCAAGCACAAATACTGATTATAATTTGACCTTCTGCAAACTTCTTCCCTCATAAAAGCCTTTAAAACCTGGGCCCAAAAACTTGTCTAGATCAGAGTGGGCTAAAATAAAGGTGTTCTAAAGAGTTTGTGTCAAGAGCAGAACAGGGAGCAGCAGACAGGCCAAATCCAGGCTGTTGCATCTTTCTGTAAATAAAGTGTTACTAGAACACCCTATACCTGCTCCCTTTCATGTCTAAGGCTGCTTCTGCACTACAATGGCAGAGTTGAGCAGCTACTACACAGATCATTTAGCCCAGGAAGCCCAAAATAGTTACTATTTGGTCCTTTACTGGAAAAGTTTTGCCAATATTTAGGAATACCTTTGAAATTAAATGTCAGTTTTATAAGGGAATTTCAGCAATTCTGGAAATACCACAGATAGAACAAAGGGATAAACCATACAGGAGAGCTTCCCCTTCCTGCCCATCTCCAAATACAGTAAATTCAGAGTAGCCTCTCCAAATTATTTCATTTGCTGATACAAGAGTAAGGAATGGAAACTAAAATAAAGTATATACATTACAACAAAGATTCTTTCTTCTAAAAGAAGAAATGCTACTTTCAAGACTCAGGAACCAAACCTGCTTTATAAAACACACATTTGTACTTTTTAAACAGTCACCTTACCATACATACATACATACACACACACGCACACACACACACGCACACAGTTTATAGATTCTTTCCCATCTACTACAGTTAGAGTTCATTATGATTTCCAACAGATTTATAAGATGCAATTTAAATCGTAAGTGACATAACAACACTTTTGAAAAAAGAACTGATAAAAAAGATCCAAACAAACAGGTTAAGTAAGATTGGGAAGAGTATTAGGTTTTAGCGATCTATTCTCTGTGTTACACATAATCAAGGATGATCTGGTACTAAGGAATACAAAAATAGCAAATAATGTAACAGAGTTACTTTATATTTTGTTAATTAAATATGTATTTTGATAACCCATATACAATTAGACATAATGAAACTGCTTGGCAATGGGATTTTTAAAATTACTTGCTCCTCAAGTTTTTCTAATTCAAAAAATTTACCATAAATGGAAATATCACCCACAAACATCAAGAAAAATTGTGAAGAAATCATCAAAACACAAGATAGAAAGAAAACCATTATACCTTTAGAATTTCTATCACCAAAACCAAGTAATATAAAGATCAAAAAAGGAGCCCAATGAGTTACACATCAACTTCACTAAGCTTACAATCATTCACTACTTTACGGAAAATGAAACATTTTCCCAGTACTTACTACTTTTTGTATGCAAGATACTTTTATAATCTGAAAATTTTTCCTAACACTTCATAACACTACTGAAAACCAGAATAGATAACATTTCCAGAACTAGTTTTTTTAGACTGGTTTATCAATGTCTGAATCTGCTTTTAAAATAAGTTACAACACTTCAGAAAGAACTAGATTAAAAAGTCTGACTAATTATTTTAACTAAAATAACAAGACCACTGAAAATTATAAAGAAACATTTATATCAGTCATGTCACCATATTTTAGGATTCATCATTTTATGAGTAACAAATCTGCTTAACAGAATAACAACAAAACTCAATAAATACAAGGAAATCTAATCATTTTACAATTATATAGAAATAATTTCAGAAAATTTTTTAAAATTGAGACACAAATATAGTCTTCAAGCTTCTCTGTTGGGGATTATTTAATATTAAATTATATCAACATAGAAATTCTTTGAATAAAGACATATTTTACTGTTTCCCAGGACCATGCCCACTTGTCGGCAATAAACTTGAGCTCCAGAGGTACTTGTACAAAGGTGCTTCAGGGATTCAAGGTTCATCCTTGAGTGTGTTCTGCCTGAAATGTATTTCTATCTAATATATAATAGACCTTAAGTTAGACCTTAAACATTGGCTTCTACTAATAGTACTTTTATATTTTCTAAGTTCAAATGTATTCACAAAGTCCTTATGTGTACACTCTTTCAACATTGAAACACATACAATAGGAATTCAATAAATTCAACAAAATTCTATACCTCTAATAAACAATATAAAAAATTCTCATTTCATATCTTAAGCATTTAACATGCTACAAATCATCAGACAGAAACACGAGACACAAAAGAATGGTGAAATTGAATCCGAAGTTCTTATAAAACAACACAGGCTAGAAACTATTTTATTTCTGTCAAACAATGTTATTCTTGGAAATAGAATATGAACCAACACGGTAAGCACTTGAAAAATGATTCAAAATGTAAAATGTGAATTAAATTTTAACTATTTATAAAGACAAACAGAAATAAGATAAATGATGGTATTCAGCAAGTTGATGCGGAAAATTCAAAGAGCTTGCTCAAATACACTGTATTAATTATAGAACAAAATAAACCTGAATGTTTTCCAACTCTCTCAAGCCTGCCTGAGGTCTTCAATAACCCCATTACAATCACACGTATACACACAAGACCTCTCCTTCCCTTTGTAACACTGAGGATTTTGTAGCAGTTTTCTGTTCTTCAACCAATCAAGTTCCACTTGCCAGAGGACAGACACATGGGATGGGACCAAAGGCAAGGGGAGTAAAAGCAAAGAGCAAGTGGAGGGAGAGAAAAGGCAGAGAATGGAAAAGAAGGAAAATACACTCCAACAGATATTCACAGGGTCTTCCCTGTTTCCTTCATGGTACTGTCTCAAGCTTAAGACTCTCTGGGAAAAAACCCTCAGCTCTGACTCAGACCTCTAATTTCTCAACTCTGTGGTCATGGCCAGGGTGTAGAGAGAAGAGTGAAGAAGACCTACTCCCAAAAAGCCCAAGTTGGAACTCTGGTTTTGTACTAAAATTTTGCTACAGAAGGTGACTGAGTTGTAAGCTAGTGTTCTAAGATTTTAGAACTTCCTTTCTTTAAAAATATGAGTTGAGAGATATAAATGCTGTCAAATTTTTACAATCTCAGAGTTCATGGATTTTAGCATAAGACACAGCTGACCCATAGTTCTGACGCTGCTGAATTTTAGTAACATTACACACCAAGAAGACTCCCCTGCCAGGCTAAGGACCAAAGTCTGTGCAGTATTTCTTTGAGGCAAAATAAGAGTTCAAAACCGTAAGAAATTGCTCAAAAACAACCCTATCACAAAACGGATCAAGGTATTTCTATCATAATTATCTCTAGCTATATTACAAGGTAATTCAATGTTTTTAAGTTCAATGTTTTTAAAAAACTCATTTGTATGCTAAAAGTATCACCCTTATTTTATAAAGAGGGAAGATCTCTTAAATACCATTCCAAAGGTATAAAACCAGTTCCAGAATTCTCTAAAGCCAAGCATCTTTACATTCTTTTTCCAAAAAAGTACCTGTATGCTATCTAATGAATGAGACTTTACTATCACTAATAAAGTGATGGTAATACAGAATTATAAAATTATTTATTTGTAATTTACTATAAGCTTAGGTAGAATAAAAATTACAGTATCAAATAATTTTTCTAACTTAATTTCTTCAGTCATTTTATACCACACTGATTTTTGCTGCATTCAATTGATTAATTCAGGATCCATAAACTAACAGCACTAAGGAACACACATGTCGTATATATCTACTTATCAGCTGCTTTCAAACCAAAACTATAGATGTGAATACTTACTTATCAAAGCTATCACTATTTTTGATGAAGCTCTCCAGTTTTTCCTTGGCATATTCCACCACATCTGAATGAAGCTCAATCCCATGATTTATTCCAAAAGGACCTGCAATTGTAGCAGCAGCATTTTTATAATATACATATATGTGTATATATATATATATATATATATTAGTAATATGTCTTTTAGTAATATGTCTTTACAGAGCTCTTTTAATTTCTGCTCATTTATCTATCACAGGAGCACTTAAAGGCTTAAATATATGCACATCTGCTAGCCAGATTTAAAATGCTAAATGGAAATCTCACTACTTACATGGCTTTAATTAAAAATGAAGAAAAGAAAAACAGAAAGGCTAAGTAATAAAGAGTTCTCTCAAGAGAAAAGCTTATCTGTCAGGACAATATTGACGAAGAATAATTATATTCCTACATAAGTTCTTTACCATTACATTTTCATTTATCATTTCTAAAAATTCGGCAATTCTAAAACGCATGAAACCATGGGCTGACATAGATGCTGTATCTCACACCAACCCACTATATGTTAAATTCCTGGAGGGCCAAGATCACATTCTATGTTATGCCTTTTGTAGCTCCCAGTGTCTAGCAGAATGTGGCCATCGAGACACTTCACTGCAGAGCTGATCTTACTCTCCTGTTCTAGCACACTTCACACTTCACTTAGTATTTCTTTTTACCCATAGCCATGGATAAGTGACATCATAGGAATGAGAAAAAGACGAGTGAGCCCAGGTGATGGTCCTCAGATGGCATCCTGGTATCTTCGCTGAGAATATGACCTACAGGATTCACATTTCCTAAAACTTCTGTGCATTAATGCCTGCCCCATGAGACACATGAAAGTAACACACACACACCAACTCCTCTCGTTAGGCTAGTTACTTTTGAACTTCCAAAATTGAGCCGAACAGGGTTTTCCACTCTGTATTTTTGTTACATATTTTGTTATTTTGGAATTGGTCTCCTAGGAAAAAGTTTGAGTATGTATTTATTTTCTCTATCTTACACATACTTTCTGTATCTTAGGAACTAATTAACTCAACATGCCTCCTACTGAATGTCATTAAAATAAAATATAAGGTGAAGTTCTACTGACCTCTAAGATTTTTTTAAATAACAACAACAACAAAAGTCACCAATTAACATGTTTGAATGTTCAGAAGGCCCATGAAAAAAAAGTGATCTAGAACTACCTTAACTATAAAAATTAAACCAAAATATTTGGAGACTATCTTCAAGCCAGAATCAGATAATGCTTAACCTACTACATTTCTATCATATTGCATTTGATTAGTATTATTTTAAAAAAATAAATAAATAAAACTGGCTCTATTTGAAAAATTTATTCAGGTAAGGAGGTTAAATAAAAAAGTTATCCGATCCATCAAAATACAACAGATAGAATTAACTCCCTTTGCACTGTTTTTATGCTTTTAAATTATTCTGATGCAAACTTAAATGTTTTGATTTGTTTTTGTCTCCATATGATTGAACCGTCTTCATCTGAAAACTGGAACATCCATCTGATAGCATTTAAGAACCCTTGTAATTCCTTATTTTACCATAAACTGAGTCAAACAACACTTTTCAAAACTAAACTTACAGAAGAATACATGGTGACATCTCTTTTTAATTTATACAAAATCTGAATATTTCGATAACTTGAATTTCCATAAGGAATTAAAGAATGTTAGGAGCCACTGAATAAAGTTTTACTCATTTAAAAACTCAAAATTAGGGGCGCCTGGGTGGCTCAGTGGGTTAAGCCTCTGCCTTCAGCTCAGGTCATGATCTCAGGATCCTGGGATGGAGCCCCACATTGGGTTCTCTGCTCAGCAGGGAGCCTGCTTCCCCCTCTCTCTCTGCCCGCCTCTCTGCCTACTTGTGATCTCTCTCTGTCAAATAAATATTTAAAAAAATAAAAAAAAATAAAAACTCAAATTAAACCACAATTATTTAACATTATGTATATAATAAGGAAAATACTGTTCTATGAAATGAATTCCTTTAATCCTTAAAAGAGGTCTGTTTAATGTAAAACAGAGACTTCCATATTTTCATCATCCATTAAGAATCTAGCTATACTAATCAACTATATTTATGAACACAAAACAAAACTAGGGCTACATGGGTAAGAGATCAATGAAAAACATCAATACTGCTGTAATTTGAGGTTTCCTGTTAGGACCAAATGCATAAGCACTGCAATGAAGGTGTCAAGTAAAAAATCTGGAAATCATGGCTTCTAGTCAATCTTTCAAACTGCTTTCTTAACAGAGGGAGTCAGACCTTCAGAGTTCTAGATCAAAGGGACTACACAGGTGTTCATCACTTTTAGACACCACTGGTCTCCTTTTCCTTTCCTTACTTTCTGCTTATAGTCTAAAACCAAAGTGACAACTTCCGGAAATAAGATTAAAGTTCATTCAGAAAATATCCTAAGAATGTTTTTCATATAACTTGTTTTTTACATTACCTTAACATAAAGTGAAAATAATTTCATTAACATATAAAGGACTTAACAATATCATAAATAGACATGCAGAATAGACTATGTATTAACTTCTAGTGCAAAAACATTTATGATTTTTTGTGAATAAAATTAAATAACACAGAGAAGTACCTTTATCACTAATAAACAGTAATAATTAATATTGAAAAAATAAATCTAAAAGAATGCATTATTAAAAGGCAGAACTTAAAAAGCAATGTCACCAACATCTCATTTATTTAGAATGTGATATCCAACTAGAACACAGCAAGTGTATGATAAAAATGTAGTGTGATACTGTTTATTAAAACTCATATTTGACATCTATATTTAATAGAAAACTAAAAAAGCACACAAAGCTGCTTCTAAGGAAAGGAACTAAGAGATTTAAGGTGAGAAGGACACATTTCCATCATTACATATACCCTTTACATATAGTGTCCTGACTTAACTATACCTGTAACCTTTCAATCAAAAAATAGTAAGCTAGTCAAAGAGATGGGA
The DNA here is from genome assembly GCF_010015895.1 of Lontra canadensis. Taxonomy (NCBI): domain Eukaryota; kingdom Metazoa; phylum Chordata; class Mammalia; order Carnivora; family Mustelidae; genus Lontra; species Lontra canadensis. Next base: position 4,791,182 of record NW_022631115.1, read on the forward strand.
AAAAACTTCAGTATGAGATTTTTCAAATTAATAAAATAGACAATAATTCTGACAGAAAGGTACAATGGAAAGGCCAATAGAAAAAAATGAAACAGTATCCAAAAGACAAACTTTGTCAACACTTTCTAACACCATCTAACAGATAAAGTGAAATTTAATTTTGTATTCAATAGTTTCCAATGCTATTTTGTATTTTCCAATGTGAAGTTTTTCTGTAAAATGATAAATGCATCATTTCTGTAATACATATTTTTTTAAAAAAGTACTAACAGTTGACCATTACCTTTAAAAGGTAAACATTAAAGAAAAAATTGAAATATACACAGTACACAGAAGTCAAAGTTTCTTAAGACAAATAGGTACTAGAAAAACCTAGGTATCTTATGTAATGTTAGTTGTGATTTTTAAGGCCAGCAAAGGCCTATTTATTAAGAGCAATAACAAATGTAACAAAATTCCAATATAATAAAATCGAGACTATTTTTCCTTTGTAGTAGTTGGATCTAATCTACCTCATTTATCATCTATCAGTCAATAATCAAAGCATATTTATTATATAAAGGTCAATAATTACTAGCTTTAGTAATCTATACAATATCTAGATCTTTTTTTTTTACATGTATGTTGACCCTATGTGACACCCAATACTCCAGCTTCCTTCTCTGAGGCACCCTGAAAGGCTGTTTTGAGTGTGGTATGCAGGTTAGAGCTGGCCTAAGGCAATCCAGGGAAATCAGGAGAGCTTCACACAACATTTTAATGAAGTTTTCAGTGCCTTCAGTATTTTGTTTTAGTAAAGCTAATTTACAGAACACAGCTACAGGCCAAAAAAAAAAAAAAAAAAAAAAAAAAATTCTTCATGATACCAAAACCAGAAGAGCTCTCAAGATAAACTAGTTTAAGATCCATCATTTCAACTGAGGACTCAGATCTACATTCTATGGAGTGGTGGGAAAGAGAGTGGATTTAAGGTTAGATGTCCTAGTTTCCAATCCTGGTTCCTCCTCCTATCGGCTGCATAATCTGAGACCAGTCACTTACCCTTTGAAGTCTTTCCTACTGCGTAAAATCAGTTCCTGGGAAAACCAAGTAAATTATGCTTTAATTTACATAGTGCTTTACACACTATGAAGTACAAAACGGGTACAAATTATTAGAAATCACAACATGCCCTCTCTTTGTATACAGAACTGATTAGCTACAGAAGCAAAACTGTAACCTCTAAGTAGTTCTCAACCCTGACTGCATACCTGGGAAATTTTAAATAATAATTAATGGTAGACTGAATTTGATTTGATTTAGACTGTAAATGCTTGGTTCCCCCCTAAGGAAGGCAGAGGGAATCTCCTAAGGTATGGCCCAGGTCCTGCCAATAACCTTAAATGCAGCCCAGGTTAAGCACACTAGCCACATCCTCCTAATATTTAAAATCCTTTCGGACTATCTAAATCTCTGCCCTCACTGGTAAAGTGTTACCAAGAGTTAATAACTGCAAATAAAAGCATTATGGATAAAACTAAGTATTTACCACAAGAGGGAGCAGGTGAACCAGTTTTTTGGTTTCTATGAAAACCAGTGTAAAGTTTCTCAGTAAGAACTGAAATACGTAATGTAATACTATCTTCTAGGAAGTTCCAATGATATTTTATTACTAATTTCAGTTGTATAAAATAAGGCATCTTTGGAAAGACTTGTAAGTTTCTAAGAATTCAGAGACAGTAATAGGTAAGCAGACAAGATTAGGTTTCACTCCTGTGAACACCCTGGAGTATAACAAAGAGACATACAATAGTGTGAAGGTAGGTAAAGGAAAGGGGAGTAAAAGGAATCAGCAAAAGATTAGGTAATCATTAACTAGATAAAAAGAAACAGATCTCATATATTGACACTTAAGATACAATTAATTTCTTATGGTTTCTCCATCCTATTATATTACACCAAATAAGCACATTAAAGAAAAACAAACACTGTCAAATGTTTACTGAGTCTGGCCACGTTAGCGTAACCATTCTGAAGCTAGTTGGATTGTATCCAAGATTAGACCAGGGACTTGGTTCTCTGCTCTCTAGGTTTAGGAAAAGCCTTAACAAGCAATTCCTGAAAAATTTTGCAGAAAGTTCCAGTTCCGGTCCCTTGAGCTCCTCTCAGCTGATGGCTTTATAAGCAGTTTTTCTTTATTACACTTAATCTTAGACATGTATTTACACAAAATCTGAACATTTCGGTTTAAACGGTTACAGAAAATGGATCCAAGCCCCTACATAAACTACATCTCTAAAATACCAAAAACAGACATCACAATCAGCTCATTTACATATTTCCACCCAGTAGGTTAATAGTCAAGTCTAGTATCTTCACAACTTGTGACTATGTCTACAGGGGAACATTAACATCAATTGTTTCTACGAAATTCAGTAAACTGAGAAAAAGCTGTGCTCACCTACAAAACAGAAAAGTTTTCAAAGCTAATTTAAACAGCTTTAGCTTTTTATCTAAATTCTTTTTAATGCAATCATTTCCCCTGGAAGCCATTTTCAATAGCTCTTTCATTCCACTGAATATTTATTTGTGAAATACCTGAAGATATGCTGGGGCCAGTGTAGTGACCAATTCACATAGTATCAATACTATGAACTAAATGAAGAGAACAGCCAATGAAATTGACACAATGCTTCTACAGCTAGTTCAGAGATGATAGACACAATTTCAATGTTACAGGATGTCTTCTGCACTGCTGTATCCTCAGTAGATGACACAAATATTCAATATAATTAATATTTTTTTAAAAGAATGGTAAAGTACAAAAATGTAGCTATGGGGTGCCTGGGTGGCTCAGTGGGTTAAGCCTCTGCCTTCGTTTGGCTCAGGTCATGATCTCAGGGTCCTGGGATGGAGTCCCACATTAGGCTCTCTGCTCAGCAGGGAGCCTGCTTCCCCCTCTCTCTGCCTGCCTCTCTGCCTACTTGTGATCTCTGTCTGTCAAATAAATAAATAAAATCTTAAAAAAAAAAAAAATGTAGCTATGGTCCCAAACTTAAAAGGTTCACAACCAAGACTGAGGCAAATGATATACACAAAGCCTAAAATGCTATTTTTCATGTCTTAAAGTACACTAGCAAAGGTCATTAAGTATATGTCAGATCCATTTTATGTTATTATCACAGAACAGGCATCCCACAGAAGACAGAAGATAAATACATTCCTTTCAAAAGAAATCTTACTAATTTTAGCTGTTGATAGGAATCTTCTAAAATGCAATATATATTTTCCTTTACATACCTAAGAAAAATATGACTTCAAGTCAACTATTATCCCTATAATCATGTGAGTATTGTGCAAAAGGAGAGGTATCCCAGACTCTATGAAGCTATTCTTGAAGTGGAAAGACAACCAGATAAAACGGAGAAAAGGAAAACCTTTTAAAGTATGCCTTTTGAGGGGCACCTCGATGGCTCAGGTGGCTGAGCGTTTGATTCTTGATTTCTCAGGGTTGTGAGACCAAACCCTGTGATGGGCTCTACTCTGGGCATGGAGACTGCTTGGGATTCTCTTCTCCCTCTGCCTGTCCCCAAACAAACACACAGGCATTCTCTTTCTCTCTCAAAAAATAAAAATAAAAATTAATAAAGTATGTCTTTTGGGGTTTTTTTAACCCTACCAATATATTACCTATTCCATAAAACATAATTAAAGAGAAAACAGTACGATGTCCAGGTTTCCATCTAAGTAATTTTTGGTAGGAAAAAAGTGCCTTTCACCAGAATGACAAACATAACAGAAGGAAAATTTAGCCAATGGAGACAGAAGGGGACAATGCAGAGCAAGGGGTCCATTTCTGGCTCCTCCTGAGCCATTCTCAGGCAAATCTCTTAATATTTAGAAGCTCGTTTTCTCTTTTGTAAAAATAAAGCAAATAAACAACCAGGATGAGTTTTTAGGATTTAAAATTATTAAGTTTGAGTTGTGTTTCCCCAAGGAACAATGGTTCATTGGTAATTTGGTGTTTATGGCCATGTGCACAAATGACTTCAAAAGCCACCATCTAACAAATTTTAAGTAGTGAATTCACAAACAACATGAATCAACTGTATTTGGTACAAGGATAATCTTGAGTTGGGTAGAGTTAATCCCGAAGGTAAATTAAAAACTCAAGATGCTCAGAGAACCACCTTAAGATTTTTCACACCACTGAGGGGATTGCCTTTTCACCTCAAAGAACAGTAGGACTTAGAACCAGAAATTACTATGAAAACTTAAAAATTTCTAAAATCCATACTATTTCCTAATATCTGAGATCTTTATTACTGTCTGTTGCCCAGTAACAATTAGCAGTAATGTCACATAAACACAAAATCATTTCTTTTTAGAGGAAGCAGCAATGAAAGAGATGGTTGAGAGTAATGACTTTCACTCAACAACCAGAAGTGAGGGGGGAAAAACCCCAAGATATAGAAAAATAATGGCAACTCAATACAGGCTATATGGGCAGAAGAAAAGATGCAGAGAAGCCTAACTAGGACTAAGAAGAACAGTTTAAATAGTAACAAACTTTATTGATTTTAGAAAATGACCAGCCTAAATGAAATGGTTCTTTTCAAAACAGATTTGCTCAGAGCCCAAAATAAAGCACATACCAAGAGCCTCTGTAATTCTTAAAAAGAAAAAAAAAAAAAATCCTCCAAAAAAAAAAAAGGAGAGAAAAAACTGAGGTTTGGTTTAAGGAAGAAAATGTGGTCTACTTTAAAGAGAACCCTGAGAACCTGCAGAATTTGTTTTGTCATTTCAGAAAGAATGGGGAAGGGGAGCTGAAGACCACTCTGGATCTCCCTGATTCTCTGGCTCAGTGAGCCAAGACAGATCTAAAAGAGGTGCTGAAGGACCATGAAAAATTACTTGAAAACTGTAGTTCTGATAAAGGGCTTGTATCCAAAATATATAAAGAACACTTATAACTCAATAATAAAAATGCCCAACAATTAATTAAAAACTGGGAGAAAGATGTGAAAGTGCATTTAACTAAAGATACAGGAATGACTAAAAAACACAGAAATGGATGCTCCTCCACATCATTGTAAGTGCAAGTTAAAAGCACTGTGAGATAGCATTTTATACCTACTAAAAACAAACCAAAAAAACCACACAACCATCTGTGATAGAACCTCATTCATTGTGGGAATATAAAATACTACAGCCACTTTAGAAAATACTTTGACAATTTCTTTAAAAAGTTAAACACAGGGGCACCTGGTGGCTCAGTCAGTCAAGTGTCCAATTCTTGGTTTCAGCTCAGATCATGATCTCATGGGTCATGGGACTGAGCTACACTCTGTGGGATGTCTGCTTCAAAGATTCTCTCCCCTACCCCTCCCTCCACTCACACTCTCGTGCACATTTTCTCGCTCTCAAAATAAAGATCTTAAAAAAAAAGAAAAAAAAAGTAAAACATAAAAACATAGAGCCCAGCAATTCCATTTCTAGGAATCTACCCAAGAGAAATGAAAATGGATGCCCACACAAACATTTGTACATTTTCAAAGTTCTCAACAGTATCATTCATAATAGCCAAAAATTGGTAACCCAAATGCTCATTAAGTGGTGAATGAACAAAATGTGGCATGCCCATACAATGAAATATTATTCAACCATAAAAAGGAAATACTAATACATGCTACAGCCTTGAAAACATATTGCTAAGTAAAAGAAACCATACACAAAAGACCATATTTCATATAATCCTATTTATATAAATGTACAGAGAAGACAAATTTATAGAAACAGAACATATAGCTAAGTGGTTGCCAGGGGTTAGGGTGGGGACAGGGAGTGGATTCAACCAAGCATGGGGGATCTTTTGGGGGTGATGGAAATATTCTCAAACAGAATTATGGTCATGTTCACATAACTCTGCAAAGTTACGAAAACTAACTAAATTGTACCCTTAAAATGGGCAAACTTTATGTTAAGTTGTATCTCATTAAAGGGAGAAGGGGGGCTAAAATGAGAGTTAAAACATGAATATCTCAAGTCAAAGGCAATCTAAGGGCAGCTGATAAAGGACCATTTAATGTCTTCTAGTAATGAGATAAAGAGTATAGAGACCAGGGGCAACTGGGTGGCTCAGTGGGTTAAAGCCTCTGCCTTCGGCTCAGGTCATGATCCCAGGGTCCTGGGATGGAGCCCCGCATCAGGCTCTCTGCTCAGCAGGGAGCCTGCTTCCCCCCACCCCTGCCCCACTGTCTGCCTCTCTGCCTATTTGTGATCTCTGTCAAATAAATAAATAAATAAATAAATAAAAATTAAAAAAAAAAAAAAAAAGGAGTATAGAGACCAAACATAACGTCAGACCCATGAGAGACTAGAGACCAAACATGATGGCAACAGGTAGTTTAAGCAGCCTTTTGGACAATATAGCAGCATTGGACAATATAATGCTGGCAGTGAGTTGCCTGTTAAGCATGTAAGTTTGCCAACTGTTTTAACTTTAGAAACTAATGTAGTGCTGAGGTAGTGGCAAACATAGTATTGGAATGATTCTGGCAGTTTCCCAATCACTTCTATTAACTCAAGAACTAGTTAAGAGACTAAGGAAGTCATTAAGCTGGATGAACTCTCATAAGTTTAGAAAATGGGAGTGAATCTCTAAGCAAAAAGGATCAGAATGGAGAACCATCCCTACTTGAATCAGAAAGATAATCAGACCAATTTGCCTTCATAAACCTGATGAGTTTCATAACTCAAGTCTGGGAAGCAGAGGACTTGGGAGCCTTCTTCTCTTGGACCCTGTTTTTTCAACAGGACTCCCTAGGTATGGAAAGACAGTAGTACTGAGAGGAGAGTTAAGTAAGTGCTTGATTCTTTGTGAGTTATAGAAGAGTCTTAAGGTGAAGCAAGTAGAACAAGAACTTATCTTCAATGTGAAACTAAGCAAGTTGTCTAAATGAGGTACACTGGGAGTCAGAGCAATCCATTCTCCAGGTCTGGAGCAAAAATAAATTCCACTTATGAATAACTGCTTCGAGTATACTTTAATCACAAGCTACTTCCTGAGGTTAAGATAAGCCTAACTTCCTCTCACTGAACAAAAGCTCTCTCAAGACTGCAGTCCATCCCCTCCAGGTGTGTTTCTGGAAACGCAGTGGAAATTCCTCAGGGAGCATTTCTGTCTGCATTACCAAACCACAGACACCCTGCTCTCCCTGCCTTAGCCACAATTCTTCCAGATCATGATCAGCATGTCCTCAAATAAGAATCCCTGCCTATGGTAAGCACCTGTCATCCCCATCTTGTGACTAGGAGAGAAAAATGGCTTAGAGCCATGATATTACAGTTACTTAATAAGGACAGAACTTCTGTTACTAAGGTCACTGTAAAGCAATGAGGCCAAATCTGATTCACCATACTCAGAAAATTGTAGGGAGCATCTAAGCACCTTTCTTTGCATCTACCTCCTTGACTTAAAACACTCACAAAGCAAACCAAAAAAGGGTACTCTGGGTTAACAAGATTAAGCTTCCTCAGAAGCTAGATCCAAAATTTATTAGCCATAATCACTGTTTTACAGACTATTCTTTCTGCCTTTCCATCTCCTTTGAAGTGTTTTATCTTTCTCACCAAATGACCATTCCCAATCAAAAAGAAAGGAACTTTATCTTGGTCTTGACTGCAAGGTCACACACAGATAAACCCTGGAACAATGTCCAATAACCATAGTCATACATGTAACCAAAGACCATGACTCCCTGGAGCCTTGTAACAGAAGGAAAATATCAACTGCATTACGATCACTTACGCAAGGATCTGTTTCTCATTTAAGATACAATAAAGAAGTGAGGTAAGCCTATAACTGCATCTGGCCACAGGAATCTCTTGGAGACTGAGACTGAGGAGTAGAGTTTAAGGGGGGCAATCTCACAGCTAGCAAGGTTGCTAATTATGAACCCCCTCCTCCCTGCAGGCCTTTGGATAAGACTAACCTCCCTCAGCCTGAGCCAGCTGGTAGGGCTAGAGAGGTAGAAGACAGGCTAACAGGTGCTCTGAGGCTAGGAAGCCTGGACTCCAGCCTAAAGGTGCCAGAGCTGGTCAAGAAATGCACTTGCAAAATGGCAACTCCCATTTCTTAAAGACTCTCCCTACTCCCTCAACTAAGTTCCTTCAATTTGGAGACAGTCTCAAACCCTGAGATTCTTTTCAAAAGTTAATTAGGTATGTGGGGTTCCCAAACTGCAGAGAAACTCCTGCCTCAGGAAAGGCAGGAATACCAAATTTAAATGTAAGGTGCTTAATTTCTTTCATGGTAAAAATTAATACTTCACTACTTTTTGAGCATATCATTATGAATCAGAAACTTAGTAGTGACATCAAATAGACTGTATTATGTATTAGGTTGTATTACGTAAGAGGAACTGACTCAGTTGTTTTTATGAAATAGACTGCAGGTTCTGTAACTAGAAAAGAACGTAAGGAGCTACAGTAAGTGTGTAAGAAAGGAGAATTTCAGGCCTGAAAATGCTTTAGAAGTCATTTCATGTGACTATATAATTTACTGTCAAAACTGGGACACGTTGGGAAAGAAAAGGACATTATAAATACTGATGCTAGGACAAGAGGGATAAACTGGGACCCAGTACCCTGGGACAGAGAGTCACCCAACTAGAGTATACTCATTTCTCTATTCAAAATCCTTCAATGATTCTCTATCACTGCAGAGTGAATTTTAAACCACAGTCTCATCCCTAGAACTCAGGCATATGCCTCAACTATGGCACATACCATACTGGATGAAAATGGCTGATTTTTCTTGTCTCTCTCCTCTTGCCAGTCTGTGAACTCAAGGATAAGAGTCTACGTTATGGGCCTTGATAGTGCTCTACCTTAAGGCCTGTCACAAAGTAGCACTCAGTAAATACCAAGAGGCTTAGTAAAAATAATGGTTGTTCATCCTCCACCAACATCCTACGGTCTTGGCACATGTTTTCCTCTATCCATGCCTCTTCAACCCACATTCTGTATTTCGCAGGTGTCACTTCCTAGCTATGAGACTTGAGGCAAGTTAGTTAACCTCTCTGAGCCTAGTTTACTCACCCATATACACAGGAACCGTAACAGTATATACGTCACAGGATTATTAGGAACATTAAGTGAGTTACTCTATGTAAAAGTGGTTTAAACAATGCCTCACCCTCATAGTAAGCATCCAGTAAGTTTCTCAAAGGCAGAGATCGTTGTACCTTTAGTTCACTGCTATATAACTACACCAGGAATAATGCCTGACAGAACAGACAGTAAGTATGCTAAAAGTTTACTGACATACTTCTCTTCTGTTTTTCTCCCAATCCCTTGTTTTGCCTCATCAGTGCCATATACTCTATATCCCACAAACTCCTGCACTGCTACCAAAAACCTGGCTCCGTTCCCTTTAAAATGGGACACTGGTGACTAATGAACCCTCTAAGCCAGCAGTCAGTCACAACGCTTTACCTGAAACAGATTACATGATACCCCTGACTTTCCTGTCTACCAGCTGTTCAATTTTAAGTACAGACAATGATTGAAAGAACAATCCCAACGGTTTCTTAAGTCTAGGATTATTTAGCACAAGCTAACTTTCAACATCAGAGCAAATAATAAAAAAAGATCACTACTGCCTTGTGTTTCTTAAGGAAGAGAACTACCTGGAGTACATACATTCAAAGATATACAAATTTACAAACCCTATAAATCATAAACAGTAATACAAACTCAGCTTATTTTTTAAAATAAAATTTTACAAAAATAAAAATTACCTAAAATTAAGCCCACCATTGTACTTAAATATCCGGTTCCACTTCCCAGGTTAAGAAAAGACAATCCTGGTTGAAGTTTCAATGCTTCCATAACTTCAGAATAAATGCAAGGAGCCGACAAGTGTATGTTCCCATGCTTCCAGGCTAAGTCTTTGTAAGCGTTGTCTCGGTAGCCTTCCAAATAGTAATCTCCGCGGTCAATCGCTCTGAAGGCTTGCTCCACTCTTTCAGTGCGGATATACTGAGCTTCTTTTAAGTTATCAATTAAGTCATCATTATCTTCCCCAGCACTCACTGCTCCTCCCATGATAGTATTCAAATCAAATCATAAATTTTAAAATGTAATAAAATTAGCAGAAATGGCTTCCAATAAGGTAGTGTGGTTTGTTTTCCCTTTAATATTGCACTTGATTTCCAAAAATAAATTAATCCTGAAAGGGAAGAATAAAAATAAACAGGTTTAAATTAATGCTCACAGGAAAGTAATTCCAGTTTATTAAATACGTAATAGTCATCGTAACTATCATTTTTCAAGGACATATTCTGTTTTAGGCATAGTTTTAAGTTCTTTAAATATATTAGTTTATTTATTCTTTAACAACCACAAAAGGTAGCTTAAGTTTGATCTCATCTGTACAGATGGGAAATCTGGGACACATAAGGTTTCAGTTCACTTCATACCATCAGGCCCAATATGATAGCCATTAGGCGTGGCTACCTAGACCAAAATTAAAATTAAATGCAATTTAAAATTCAGTTGGGCACACTAGCCACACTTCAAGTGCTTAATAGCTACATGTGGCCAGTAGCTGTCACACTGAACAGAGCTGCTCTAGAAAGTGACAGTGCTGGGATACAGTCCCAGGTCTTTCAGACTTCAGAAATCATGCTCTTAAGCATTAATTAAGCCAGGTGGCCTTTGGAGTACCATGAGTCTAGTTCAATACGCATAAATTACCTGATTGATTTAAAATTCCTAAACTTAAAAATCCACTAACACCTAAATGCTAAACATCTTAAACGCACCAAATAAATTCAAAATGTTAACACAAAGTAACATATTACCCACAGAATACAAAATATAAAAAAAACACAACAGATCCATATGTTTAAAATGTACACACCCACACACAAGTAGAGACATATTGAGATTGTTTTATTTTGTAAACCCTGTGGTGATAAATAAGGAGACCACAAATTTTATTAACAACTTTAATGGTACACGCACCAGAACATATGTTACACATACAAATACAATAAACTTCTTTAAAGTCAAATTCAGCATCTTTAAATGAACACAGTGCAACCTGATAAACTAAATTTCAATACATCATAATGAACACAATTTAATCTTTATTCAATTACAGTTAATAAATTCATATAACAATTTGTGAATTAATACATCAGGAGAAGGGAAGTGAAAAATGAAATGCTTAGAGCAAAAAGTAAGAGTTATGATGGCCAGACTATGGCAAGGCTGTAAACTCACTCCTGACCTTAGAGAAGAAAAGAAACTGATGCTTCGAGCTTCGTCAGGGTCCTCACACCTCTGGTACCAACCTGCCTGAGCAGTACTGGGGCAGGTGCCTCACCAGGTCCTGTCCCTGTCCCCACTGCCTGCCTCTGTCCTCTTCCGTATTTTCAAATTATCTCCTTAAACTTTCTGAGTGGAGGAAATATTGTGAACTCATGTCACACTCCTATTTAAATTATTCAAACTCACTTATACAAACATGGCTGGCTCCAATGCCCCCCACACCCCAAAAAAGAAGTAACTGAAAAAAATACATGGTTTCATAGCACCATTCTCCTCAACGAGTGTACTTCGTGGCATGTAGTACAACTGGAGACATCAATCCACTCTTCCTTCAACAGGTCTTAGTTTGGACATCCTTTTATAGCCCAAGCATCTCAACTCTCTGAGCACAATTCTAGCATTTAAAGTTGGTGTGCGGGGGGCACCTGGATGGCTCAGTGGGTTAAAGTTGGTGTGGGTTTTTTTTTGTTTTGTTTTGTTTTTACTAACATGGCCTCTAAGCATAGGTTAACTTTTTTACCCGGTAATCAGATCGAATGCCCTCCCAAAATGAAAGAAAAACTGCTACATTAGACTAGGAGGCAGCTTCGGTTGAGTCTCCAATGTTGCACTTACCTCAGGACTTTATAAGCCTAATTCTGACTATGCAGACATTTAATGGCTCTCCTGGAAATGCTGTATTTTACTAGTCTGAAAAATTATTCCACAAAGCAACCTAATCCTTCTCAGGTCCTTCTGAACTCTAATCTGTCCAAAATTATCACAGCAAAATAAACAAACGTTGACTTTACTGCACAAAAGCGCACACTCCTGGTGAGAAAGGCAAAGAGGAAGACTCAAACCAACAAGAACTACGACCATTTGCTGGTGAACACTGTACTAAGTGTTTTTTGTATATTATCTCTTTAAAAGCTACAATAAGCCTATGAGGAAGGCACTCCTATGACCACTTTCAAATAGAAATAATGTGTAAAGGACTAGGGCACTACAATGCATGTGACTGTGGCTAAAGGTGCCCAGGGGAAACTGGATCCAGGGATCCAGGAAAGCTTTCTTAAAAAGGCATGGATTGTGTAATGCAATTAAAGGACTAAGGGAATTAAAGGCTGAGGATATGGCTGGTATTAAAGCAAGAAAGCAGATAAAACTTCTAAGAAACTACATGTAGTTGAGTACCTTCCAGCACCGTAAGACATTTATCCAGCAGACCAGTTTTTTTGTTTGTTTGTTTTTTAAAGCCTGGACCCTTTTGAGAATCTGGTATTTCTGGGCCCCTTTCTCTAATTAAAAAAAAAAAAAAAGAATGAATGCAAAGTTTCACATCCAACTTCAGAAAGATCCTGAGTTCCTACAGACCCATGAGTTAAATCTAATTAAAGAACATCTATTAGATGCAAAGAAGTTAGCCACAGGTACTAACAAGAAAGGGAGAATTACATTTGCATTGTAGAAAGCGCAGTGTAATTTGTGTTTCTGATCTACTGCAACACACAGAGACCAAGTACTCGGAAATTTGGGAAACATGGGGCACCTGGGAGGCTCAGTGGGTTAAAGCCCCTGCCTTCAGCTCAGGTCATGATCTCAGGGTCCTGGGATGGAGCCCTGCATCAGGCTCTCTGCTCAGCAGGGAGCCTGCTTCCTCCACTCTCTCTCTGCCTGCCTCTCTGCCTACTTGTGATCTGTGTCAAACAAATAAATAAATAAATAAAATCTTAAAAAAAAAAAAAAAGAAGGAAATTTGGGACACACATCACACCTTGTTAACAAGGAGCACCACAAAAATTTGAAGCCAGATTTCCCAGACTCCTTTCCCTATTTTGATAGGAAAGATGAATAAATCTAAACACAAAGCTGTAAGGTATCCAGGAGGGAGGCGGTCAGGAAAGGTTTTATGGAATAAGATGTGCAATCACTTACAATGCATCATGTTTCTTTAACACAAATTGTTAATTCATACATTTAGGTTACATAAGTTACATAAGGTAACAATGTGCAGATAATGAAGTTGTGGTGGTTTCCCTGTTCATGTTTGGAAGTGACAGGAAGGTACAAGCTTACACATATTAAAAAGATACCTTAGCAACTTAAGAAAACTTTCAGTAAAAAGCTGAAAATAGAGAGTGTCCACCTCTAAGGCAATTCAAGTGGTCTAAGGAAGCTGTGAATGCAGACCAAAAAAATGTTAAGACACTGTCTCTAGGTAAAAGCAACAGATTAATTGAGGCTACACCCAGATTCAGATTTTTAAATTTTGATAAAAATATACATATGCAAATAAAACAATATCCATAAGCAAATTATCTTCTAGAACCTAAATTTCAGAGGAAGACGAACCTTAGGGTTTAAGACTATGAATGACTGACTGACTATGATGCTTACATGCAAATCCCAGTAGATTTAGCTATGCTAAAAATTATATTTTTTTGTTTTTTGTTTTTGTTGGTAAACTGGTTACACAGATGCATATGTTTTCAGTAGTATGTTCCAAGGCTATTTTTCCCACTAGTCCTATTGTTTTGCAAAAGATTAGTGGGTGTTTTCTTGATGCTATAGAAAAACTCAGTACTGGACTTGTCAGGCCCTTGAAAGAACCTTAAGGAAACATGAGGGTCCTCGGACCACCCCTGGAGAAGAGATGGCCTGAAAAACTACAAAATGGGATGGGCAGACCGTGGTAGAGTTATACAGAGGTGTTATGGAACACCAGCCCAGACATGGGGGTGGAGACAAAAGGATGAGAAGATTTTCCTAAATATGAAGATGTGGTAAGTACAGAGGCAGAAGGGAGTAGAGGTGTTCAAAACAAGCAGAAAAAGACAAGGAGACAAGAGGCGATGCACCCACCCACTTGCAGCACTACAAATTGTGTAAATGCATTATTTGAACAAAACTGACAAGTAAAACTGAAAATAAAGAGGGATACATAAATGTGTGTATGTATTTTTTTTAACCAGAATAAGTTAAAAGAGAAGAGAATATAATTTCCTAAGGAATAAAAATATATTTAACCAATAGGCTACAGTAGAAAAATCGAAGAACAAAAAAAGAGATACTAATATAATAATTTATACTACAGAGTTTCAAAGATAAGTCATTTTATCATATACATATTCCTGATAGTGGGTGGAAAATGAACTATTATAAATTAAATTACATTTTCATAACACTAACCAATTCAATTATAATAGTATGTGCATTCGTAGAAAATTTGAAATCAATAAAAATTACTCATAACCTGAATATTCAAAGAGCCACTGTTAATATTTACTTTCTAAGCACCTATCCACTTCCTTTTTAACACAATATTAGTATTATATGGTATATATTTCAAACTTTTGTGTAATGTGTCTTAAAGAATTTCATGCCATCAAAAATTCTTCCAAAATCCAAAAGTGCGATATCCCACCACAAGGAGGCACCAAAATGTAATCAGTCCCCTGACTGCTGGACCATGAATTTTGGATTATAATTAATGTACATGTGAGGAGTTTGCAAGTTAAAAATCTGTAATAAATATTGTTATAATTCCATAATAATCCCCTAACTTGAAATATACTTCATTTTTACGAGTAAAGCAAATACTATTAAAAAACCACCATAGCATTAAGTCATGGAAGCATTTGCAATTTGTTAATTCTGAGATAATTCCATCTCAGTCATGGAAAAGTGCCAAATACAAGTCAAGAGACCAAGGTCTAGCCTTGGTCCCACTGATAACTTTTCTGTATGGCTCTGGGCAGCTCTCCAGAACATCATTTCCTCACCTGTGACATGAAGAGGCTAAATTCTATGATTCCTAAGGTTCCCCAGAGCTCTAATTTCCCTGCTATTTTGGCATCAAATCCGTATTTGAGTACAGCTCAGTTTTAGTTATCCAGAAATGTCTGTTCATGCCTCAACATCTGTTACTTCGGTCACATTTTTTTGGTGCCTCATTCCTGCCATTTTCTCTAACATGGAAAAGAAAAAAAAAAATTAGGAGTGTTCAAGTCCTGCATTAAATAATAAAAGCAAAATATGGAATCTAAGGAAAAGAAGAAAAGGCAAAGGCAAAAAAGAGAAGCATCAGAAAATAAAAGAACAGCTTATGCAGTTATGTCTGTTTGAGAAGAAGTTATCAAATTTACTCACAGAACATAATTTCATTCCTTGGCATTTTCTTTCTAGTACAAGTGTCTGGGGTTCATACATTCACATAAGCTCTCCTGAAATGATTTGCAAGGTGTTCCAAAAGTTGTTTCTAGTCTTTCAAAATAAGATATGTAGTTTTAATGTATTTGGTTTAGGGGAAGATCTACTGAAGGCCTAGTTCAATATTATGGGTGTCTTTCAGGCAGCTTAAGGATGTTTTATGGAAGGTTAAAGACAAGTCAAAGGAGGCGGGAAGCAAACAGATGGCAGGCAGATGTCACAGAGTCAGAGAATAGAATGAATGCTGACTCACTTTTTTTCCCTCCTAGCAACCAGTGGCAAGCAGCCAACTGCAGCTTGCTGCTCCTTTCTCCGCAAAGGTGAGGACAAAGCTCACCCAGCTTTGAAGTAAAGGAGACTGGTGATCCAAAGGAGGAATACACTATTTGAGGGCATGAACAAAGGATCTTTCCTCCCCATGCTCTCAAAGATCTTGTCATGGGAGTCATGTACGAAGGCTACTTTGAGTGTGCCAACAGCTACACAGGAGAAAAAATTTTCTCAATGATGCAAACAGGTATGATGAGACATATAGAAAAATGAAAAGAAAGAAAAGGCTAATGAAGGGGTTCAGAACAAGTCTCCCCAAAATGTGCTACTTTGACATGTGGACCATTTTGAGCTGAAAACAATCAAGACCCAGCAGACTAAAGAAAAACTTTTACCTCCCTTTAAACTACCTAAAAGAATTTAGTTAAGGACCCTGGTCCAGAGAAAGAGCTATTACCAAGATACAACTTTTTTTTTTCTTTTAATCTGAATGACCTATCCGTATAGCAAGGCAAACATCTAATTACTAAACTTCTGTTCTTCTTCACATCCTGTGAATCACCTCCTCCTCCCCTGTGACATCCCAGGCCCCTCTTCTACTTCTTAGCTCCTGATGGCATGTAAGCCTCAAATGTCTGCCCAGCTTACCCCTGGGTTTCCCTGTCTTTGTGGGGTTATCACATATATGCAATTTGTGCAATTAAATTTTTCTCCTGTTAATCTGTTTTATGTTAATTTGATTATCAGACCAGCCACAGAACCTAAACTAGAAGGAAAATTTTTTCTTCCAACATTAAAGTTCACCACTCATTGTGCCTCTTTATTTCTAGTGGCCTGTACTGCATAGAGGCCCTGAGCTCTATTTCTTCACCAAAACTCTATGAAGGGGCACTAACTTCATTTTACTAATGAGGAGGCCAAAGTCTGCAGAGAACACAAGACAAGCTCAGAGCTCGTGAACAGCTGAGCCACAACTCAAACCCAGTTTGGCAAGCCATAAAATCCTCCTGAAGCAGAACAATTTACGAAGAGGCTCCTGCCCCATAATTCGAAAGCAGAGTTTTCGTGCCCTTGCCTGAAAAGATTCAGATCTCTCTCCCTCTCTCTCAAACTCTCATTTCCTCTTTTTCCTCCCTTTCAGTATTCTTGGTTCCAAAAGAAGAATGGAATGGTGGAAATAAAGCAGCTGACGTCAGGTACTGACTGCAGCCTCAGGCAAATTATTTAACCTGTGATCTTCAGGGTCCTTGTCTATAAAATGGGGAAAATAATAACTACATCATAAATTTGTAAACCATAAATAGTGCATGGGACATAAAGCTTCTAACATACACATGTCCAATAATTAATTCACTTTCTTTCACATCTAGGACAAAAAAGAGACATTTGAAACGTTCATTTGTAAACCCCAAAGACCAGACAGGGAAAACAAAAAAGTGTCAGTTCTGAAATCTAGTGATCACGTCGTGACTTCCTTAAGACAGAACTACAGAATAAAATGTAAATCCTAAAGTGAGACGTGTCAGGGAAAAAAAAAAAAAAAAAAAGGCCAAGGAACAGCGTATACAGAAGCAAAAGGAAAAACATACCCATTCACACATAAGCTGACTGAGAGATGTTAGTGTAAAAGCAAAACAAAACAGAACAAAAAACAATGCAGAGCCTTCCGTCATGCTCCGGGCCACAAACTCTGCCACAAGGACCAGGGGCCCTCTGTACTCACTTACATGGGCTCAGGCAGCAGTCAGGTACTGAACTTCTCTCTTTGGTAGCTTACAATCTAACTTCTACCTGTGCTTATTTTCTCTAATGGAGCATTTGTTATATACATTAGCAAAAATTACCTGTCTTATGTTGTTTTCTTTGGTTTGAAATGTTTTCCATCCAAACTGTAAACTCAATAATAAAGATAAAATAAAATGAAGATAAAATACGTAAAATTTTCATCACACCTGTAAAGGTGTTAGCAAGCATTTAAACATAAAACGCTGTAGGAATAACTTCTAGCTTTCTATCTACTTCAGGACATCCTTTCAAATTTTAACATATCTAACAGCTACAGCAAAGTGAAAGTACAATTTTCTTTTATTGTCCCTTGAACTCAGGAATCTTCATCCGATCAGACAGCAGATACACTACTGTCTCAAGATAATTAAAACATCTGCTCCCTAACCCTTCAATTCACTACTACAAATTGTTTCAAGTAACAGAAGTAAGTTCTGTTGGAAGCAAGTAGGTTCTATATTTTAACATTCAGCAAGTTTTAAGATGCCTACATTTAAGATGTAGACTTTTCAGTCATATTCTCAATTCTACTCTAGTCTTGCTTCCTGTGCCTTTTCCTTCTCTCCACCTTCCCCCTTATTCTTTTAATTTTCCTATTCTCTTTGCCTGGTGCAGTGAAGATCAGCATAAACTCAAACAAGATGGAGACACAGTAGGGGAGAGCTCTATGGGAGTTCAAGGTATAGCATATAAAAGGACAGAGGAATATAAAACATTTTTAAAGCACAAGATGAGGCAACTTGAGCTGAAATTTTATCTTTTGAAAGTTAAAGGATTTCATGTATCTCCAATGTTTCACTCCATTGTACCTCCATTCCTTTCACTTAAAACATCTTAACATACCTCTTCAAACCTGTATCACTACACAATCAAGCATGTATTCATATTTCTAAACACAATCACACCCATATACTACAAATGCCCTCAATACGCAAAGTCCCATCTTTGAGCTAACAAAATCGTCAGAGAATAACTGCCTCAAATTTTTAGGATTATTGCTTACCATCTTCAATTTTTCAAGAAACATAAGAAGTGCTCTAATAACCATCCTTCACACTTAAAAAAATTCCCAGTAGAAGCCATAGCCTAGAAAACCTTTCAAAAAGAAGAGCTGTTGGGGCGCCTGGGTGGCTCAGTGGGTTAAGCCTCTGCCTTCGGCTCAAGGTCATGATCTCAAGGTGCTGGGATGGAGCCCCTCATCGGGCTCTCTGCTCAGCAGGGAGCCTGCTTCCCCCCTCTCTCTCTGCCTGCCTCTCTGACTACTTGTGATCTTTCTCTCTCTGTCAAATAAATAAATTTCAAAAATTAAAAAAAAAAAAAAAAAAAAAAACTGTTTACCTCCTGTAACTCAGGAAAGTCTGAAGCAGAACACTGAAATGACAACTGAGCTTTCTGGTTTTAATCCATTAGTGGCTATGTTCTTAGGAAGTAATGAGATCAATAAGAAAGCATGAGAGAAAAACATACACATTTTTGGCTCCTCTTGGGTCAGGCTTTTTAAGTTGGGCTTATTTTTTATTTGAAAAATTCTGAGTTCACAAAGAACAATATTCAAATAAAAAAATAAAACAATATTCCAAGGCAAAATTTCATAGTTTGGGAGATCGGATGGTCTGTATCTGTTCCATTCCACTAGCATATCACAAACCAAATATGAGCTCACACCAAAGACATTCTTTCTATATATTATCATACTGTGACATACAAAGACTGGCCTCATACTTTATGATTTTGAGCAAACTGTTATCTTTCCTGGCTTTGGTTTTTTCACCTGGAAGTTACTGTCACTAAATCAAATCTTCTCAATGAGACCTGTAAAGACTTTAAAAATGTCTAAGTATATTTGCTATACAAAAACAAAGAATGTAAATTAACTATCAAGTTTTTTGACCTCATAAAAATGGCATCTTTCCAAAGTCCACAATAATCTTTCTATGGACAGTGAAAGCTATATAAAATAAAATATGTAGTTATATGTCATTCTTTTCAGTGCTTGAATAGCAACTCATATAATTTCATTAACTACCCCAAGGTATTTACAAAGGATAGGTGGTATTACCAGCACTGTGCAAATGAAGAACACTGACTGAGAAAGAACAAATTGTTTGTTCTAGATTTCCCATATAATACAAAGATACTCCAGTCTCATTCACAGATCTGATGGCATCCACTACCACTAATATTCACATTATCAGAAATAAGAAAATACAGCAACCAGAAATATAGGTCTAAGATCTTTTGACAAATACACACATACCACATTTGATACTAATACCTTCACTCATTTATTGGGACAGGTAACTCTCTTCCTATTTTTACTCACGACCCGGAGAAAGTTTAAGAAGTTCTTTAAAATAAACTGTAATCAGGGATGCCTGGGTGGCTCAGTCAGTTAAGCGTCTGCCTTCAGCTCAGTTCATAATCCCGGAGTGGGTCCTGGCTGGAACTGAGCCCCATGTCCAGCTCCCTGCTCGGCAGGGAGCCTGCTTCTCCCTCTTCCCCTTCCCACTGCTCATGCTCTCTCTTGCTCTCTCTCGCTCTCTCAATAAGTAAAATCTTTAAAATAAAACTGTATTAAGATCATCACCATAATTCTATAGGCTCTACAGTAATTACTGGGAAGCATACCTTAATTTCAAATGATTAATCTGTCATCAACAGTTCTTTATTATCAATAAAACTCATCTGGAGAACACCATGCAAACTAAACAACCAAAATGCTGTGAAAGCTTGTTAAACTATGGCCCCATACTTCCCTCCAGGCTTCATTTAAGAAGTTCTTCACCACTGGTCCAGCAAGTTATAAGACCCAGGGACATTGAGGATAGAAAGCAAAAAATGGCTTCAGTTCAGTTCAATTCAGTAGACAGTCTTTGTTCATGGAAATTAAGTCTCTTAAATGGTGTGTGTTTTTAAAAAAAATGTTTAAAACTTACTTTCAAATTGACTACAATAAATTCACAGAACTGAGATTTTTCATAATGTAAGGAATTGTTTCATATCAGACTATGGTCAAACTATGTCCTCATAACTGAGTAGAGGTATGTTTATTAACAGTACACATAAAATACTAAACGCTCTCTCAACAAAAAGCTACTCAAAGCAATTTGATTGCCTTACATTTGGAGATTCTAAGTTTTGCACAAAAAGACTTCCATTTGATGATTTCCTCATTTAGTTAACAAAAGCTGATCACCTACTTTTGCCTCAGAAACTATGATAAGCATGGAGGATTCAGAGATCATACTCCCAGAAGCTAAATTCAAATTAAACAGCTTTCTTAGGAGGTAAGAATAGCAGAAGAGCTCACTTCATTTCACGGATAAAGAAATGAGCCCCAGCAGCTGCCTTGTCCAAGATCACCCAAGTTCGAAAGAAACCCCAGATTTATAAATCATTTTATAATAATCTAGATATGAGAAAATCTCTTCAAACATGAGGACATATGAGGCCAAAAAGACCTAATACTCCTTTTAGATTTCATAAAACTGAGCAAAATGCTTCTTTTAAAAATAATTTATTAATTTCAATATTTAATTACAGATAGTAAGCAATATTACTAAAACCTGACTCTAACAGCTTTTGGGAGACTGTAAGGGAAAAAAAAAAAGCCAAATTTAAACTATTATAGAAAACAATAAGTCAACTAAATAATTTTTTTTTACTTGAAGCTATTAATGTTCTTCATAGAAAATTTTATGAATTATTATCAATATCTAGATAATAATTATATAACAATGTATTAAATATATCTAGACTGAATCCACACAGGTTATAATGGTGAGTTACAACATTAAGCAATGTAAAATTCTGATCTGAATTCAATAGGGTTTATAGCAATAGGAATATAACAATTTTACTTTATTCATTTGCTAACCTTAGAATGATTATTTATAGACTGAATACTAGTATGTCAAATAATGATTTCATATCAAATTAGATTCACTGAGTTATACTCTAATAGAATGTATTTCAATATAAGTAAAAATTGTAATTCAAAGATCATATAATACAGTGTGGATTCTATATTGGAACCCTAATTCTATAAATTCTAGCTATGTTAATTTTAATACTAGTAACTGTCTCACAGGATTCACAGGAGAAGTAACTGAGATAATGTATGTAAACTGCCTATAGTCCCTGGTCACATACCAAGTACTCAATAGGTGTTACCTGTTTCTATCAATACAGACCTACTTCACCCTCTCACAAAAGAACATGTTCCCACTTCAAGAAACATTTGTTCAGTGTTTACAAATCTGTATCTAATAATAATATATATTATATATATAAAATAATTTGGATTTTAGGTGCCAGTTTTCATTAAGATCTCAATAGCTATATGGTGTTTCTGAGGGAAACCAAAGCATGGATAAATGAGGAAAGACCTTGGGGACATGTCTTGTGATGCTGGATAGAATTAGAATTAGTCTGAACTCATTACTTAATCTGGAAAACTGTATGTGTATACACACATACACACACACGTGTGCAAAACAAAATACAAAGCTATAGAAAACACATATACATACTTTTCCTTGTTTATGAATGCCTAAAAGAGAGACAATGTTTCCAAAAAAAACTCAAACTCTTCTTGAAAAGGTATGTAGGAAAATATGTTTTGCATTTTTACTTACATTTTCCTAGCTATTAATAGTAATCTCCCCATTCTCCATTCTGAAGACACTTAGGAACCCACCCCTCTCATCAGTAGCAGAGACTCTGGCATCTCTGCTGCAGTCTTCTCTGCTCCCAGGTCTCACAAGCATCCTGGGCATCTCTGACAACTATTCAAGCCCCAAAGGTAACAACCATCACAATGCCTTAAACTCCAAGGACCTATCTCCACCCACTGCCCAACCTCTGTATTCTAATTTTATTCCACAATCACATCTTACAAGTAGTTTGTCCAATCTTTTTCTACCACTACATTTAATCTTCAGTGTCACTAATGCTACAGGAAAGATTTTCCATAAAAGACCAAAGAGTAAATACATTAGAGTTTGCAGGCCTTAGTTTCTGTTAACAATTACTGAATTCTGTGCCTGTAAGAGCAAAAACAGCCACAAACAACATGTAAGTGAAGTATGGCTATGTTCCAAATTTATTTATTCATGAACACTGAAATTTCAATTATATATAATTTTCATATAATCCTTTTAAATTTTTTTCCAACCATTTAAAAATACAAACACTATTCTTGGTTTGCAGACTATTCAAAAACAGGCAGTGAGCCAGGTTTGGCTCATGGACCATAATTTGCTGACCCCTATGAGGATCACTTTTGTAAATACTATAAGTATAAAGAGTTACACAAAGGTTGGCAAAATGTCCAAGAGATCTTAAAAATGTGTTCAGAAAGTCAACCTGAAAGCAACATTTTCTAAATTCCTGTGAGGTACAGATCTAACTAGCATAGGTTCCAAGAGCTTTTCTGGCATCTTAATTCTTTATAGGTGAAGTACTATGACGGTTGCAATAAAATGAATAGAGTAAAATGAGTCAGAAACAAAGTACAGATGTCCCAGGCTATCCAAAAGTAGAGTGTTCCTATGAAAACTTTCCTAAGCCAAACTGGCATAAAGCAGAAAGTATTCCCCCTGTGTTCAGATGCAGCTTTAAGACAGACCTACATTAGTATGGTAATGGCTCTTTTCCTAAAATGGAAAATCCTCTACAGATTTCTTTCAGTTAATGAAAACAGGTCTAATGCAGGTCTTTCAGAAATGCCAAGTGGCCCAATGCTATGTATCAGAAAGTGGAGGATACTTATATATTGCTGACATTTGATATTTCATTCTAGAACTTTAAATTTTAGTCTATAATCCATGAGACCAAAGGCATAATCCATATAATTTTCTGTGCATATAAACCCAAATAAAATACACAACCTGGATATTTGTGGAAAAGTCAAGAAAAATAATAAACTGTAAAGAAGAAAACCTCTAAAATTATCAAATTGACCCCGTAATCCCGGGGCAAAACTACTTGTTCAAGGTCATACTAACAGAATTCAAGGCTCCAGAGCCTTGGTTGAGTTTCTTTTCAATATATCATAAAATTAAAGCTCAAAAAGTGACAACTTTTCTAAAATAACATGTGCTCGCCTACTGCTTTTAAAACAAAACCCTCACATTGTTAAAATAAGACACGGAAGAAGTGTAGAGTCCTTACTAAAAGTGTAGACAGAGCTGCTAATTTTCGAGACAGTGTAGTAAAAAGAAAGAAGCAGTGCTCAAATATTTGGTCCAGGGACTAGGACTCCATTTTGATACTTAAGAGAATACAAGAGGCCAGCAAAAAATAGTAAAGATTAGCTGACTGGAAACAAAACATAAAAATATCAAGTGGCCATTAAGTCAAAAGGAGTCTACCATCATTTTAGCTGGGAGAAAGGTTGAGAATGGCAAACGGAGCAAGAGCAATGGAGACAGGTTTTAAGAGCAGCGTTCATTGCCCTGATTCTGTCAAAGAGAAATTAAGTACAAATTAAAAATATTCGACTTCCAGAGAGTAAATGATGGTTACCAGGGGATGAGGAGTGGGGTGGTAAGACTGACAGTGTTTCAGAACACAAGCTTGCAAAAAGCAGTAAGTCATAGAGGTCTAAGGCACAATATAATAAATCCAGACAATATTGTACTGTAATTATGTAATATGATAAATATTGCTACAGAAGCATTATAAGATAGGAATGTAACAAAGTAACATTGTACACATTAAATTTATGCTGTGTCATATGTTAAATTTATTCAATTAAAACACAGAAAAAAATTCTACTTCCTGTATCAATTCCTACTGATGGGTAACATTCAGCCACAGCATGAGCAGATGGTGCCAGAGAGACACTGCATGAGAAAAGAGCTTTGCTTCTAGGTCTGGTGCACTGCTTGGCAGGCTCCTGCAGTCCTTAAGCATTCTCCACCAATACACTCCCACAGTGCACAATAGCCATCAGCTTCCCCCAGCGCTCTCCCTTGAATTGTGTGCGGAAGACAACCTTTGGTAAAACACCTCTTTGTGAACATCTTTCCCTGGTACCAGAAAGCAGATGTCTGGCAATTCCATTAAGGAGGCACCATAGCAACTTCCTTGCCATCCAGTGAGCCACACATCCTCTCAAAAAGGTCCAGATCTCAACACTGGGTGGGGTTCTTCCTTAGGTGCTTAATCTTGGTCCTTAGGGGTAGAACCTAATCCTTATATCTTTTTCCATATTCTGTATTTTTCAAAAAGATTTTATTTTGAAAGAGGGAAAGCATGGAGTGGGGGGAGAGAAGTAGAAGGAGACAGAGAATCTCAAAGAAAGTCCACACTGAATGCAGACCCCAACTCGGAGCTCGAGCTCACAATCCTGAAATCATGACCTGAGCTGAAATCAAGACTGGGATGCTTAACAGACTGAGCTACCCAGGCGCCCTATTCCCATATTCTTTAAAACTCTGTTTACTTACTAGCCAATCCTGTTATTGGTAACATTTTTTTTACATTAAACTTTCCCTGTTCATATTACCCTGTGTTGTTTTTCCTTCCATTTGAACTAGACTGATACAGTGCTGACAATCATTAAGATGACACTCAGGTCAGTGCGGGAATGAAGAATAAGCACACAGGCAAAAAAATGAACTGTGAAAACAACAGATCCTGACATGCTGCCAGCCAAAACATCCACAATCCTTTGGATTTGATTTAAACTGCTATGTCTTGAAAACAGATTTTTTTTAACTGCTAAGTATTTGAGTGTGTTTTATCTTAGTTTCATGGCAAAATGTTGTCACCAGCTTTTCTGTGCTGAGAGCTGTCCATCCTGATCAGAGAGGAACATTAGATAACCAAGTGACTTTGGAGTACCGATGGTAGCAGCTGCCCATTCTGCCATCTTAAATTCCCTGCTAGGAATCCATCACTGTCAAACTTTCAGAGAGGAGGATGACTTAGTGGCCTCATCCACTGGGAGTCAGCTTAAACATGAGCTTAAGAGAAGCACATGATCGGGGCACCTGGGTGGCTCAGTAGGTTGAGCCTCTGCCTTCGGCTCAGGTCACGGTTTCGGGGTCCTGGGATGGAGCCCTGCATCGGGCTCTCTGCTCAGAGGAGATCCTGCTTCCCCCCTCTGCCTGTCTCTCTGCCTGCTTGTGATCTCCCTCTCTCTGTCAAATAAATAAATAAAATTCTTTATAAAAAAGAGAGAAGCACATGATCTTTCTGGTGCCCCTGTTTCCCCTCTATAGACTTCAATGATTATTAGCACACCTGAAAAAGGACAAAATAAAACCACTGAAAAACTCATTAAATTTCATGTATGCATGGTAGGCAAACTAAAAATAGAAGCAGACTACAAAAGAGCAGGTTAAGAGAAAACCCAAATTCTTGAAACAAATGCCAGGGATATAAGCAATTATAAAGGTTACTTTTTCTTCTTGGTGGCATTTCAAAATCAAAGAAAAGAGCATCACAAAATATTTCTTGAAGGACACCTGGGTGGCTCAGTTGGTTAAGCATTTGCCTTCGGCTGAGGTCATGATCCCAGCATCCTGAGATCAAGTCCCACATCTGGCTCCTTGCTCAGCAGGAAGCCTGCTTCTCCCTCTGCCTGCTCTGCCTACAGCTCTCCCTCCTTCTGCTCTCTCTGACAAATAAATAAATAAAATCTAAATATATATTTATTTCTTGGAAAAAAAGCAGTCCCAGAGTTGGAGAAACAGAGAAGGAAAACTAAAGATATAAGCAGGCATTAAAAAATTTAACAAATTTATTGTATCACTCATTCAGCAAAAAATAATTCAGCAAAAAAAGAACTCCATAGTAAATGACACTAAGCAAGCCACTTAGCTTGCTACTGTACTACAAATCCAATGCAATGGGCCCCAAAGAAGAAAGGTAATTGCCAGAAAAACAGCCTTATGTTGTTTTGGGGGTTTTTTTGGTTTTTTGTTTTTGTTAGGATTTTTATTTGACAGAGAGAGTGCAAGCACGTGCACAAGCAAGGGGGAGCTGGAGAGGGAGAAGCAGGCTCCCTGCTGAGCAGGGAGCCCCAAGCAGGACCCAATCCCAGAACCCTGGGATCACGACCCAAGCTGAAGGCAGACGCTTTAGTGGCCTAACAGTCGTATGTTTCTTTATGGTATTTGTTTTATTTTAAGGTATGATGGGTTGGAAGGCATACTTGTTTTGGAGGAACAAAAATACTTTCCAAAATAGTAACCTGTAGTAACTTCTCTTATCTCATTACCTTACTGTAATTTCTCTAAACATATTTTACAGCTGGTGCCTAAGGTAGAAAATTCATTTATGTGCATTTATAGGGAACGCACAGGGAATGCACAGTGAATGCACTTTCCTACTAAGAACAAAGCATATGTACAACTTCAAGTATAAGACTCTTGTTTCCCAACTGGAAAGACTCACATAGCAAACTGACAAGGATCCCAGCTTCTTACATGGCAGAAAAGTAATGTCATGGCTGTTAATTTTGTCCCTGCCTTTCTCCAACATAATAGCCTCAAGGACTTTAGGACAGGTATGTAGGTTCTCTTTCCCCTCCTCTGATGATTCAAAATCCTCCTCCTCTTTAGCAGAATTTCCCAGTGCATTTATTAAGTTTCTAGATTAATTTCACAGGGGAAGGGGTTCTTGCCATCACTTCAAATTATGTCCAAACCCAAAACCTTCTATATAGCCTACCTCTCACACTAGCTACTGTATTCAATTACTCATATTCCTCTTTATTGAAAATCCTTTTCCGTCACTATCCTTATCAGTATTAGCTAGAGTACTGTAACTAACTACAATTTAGTTTTCATACTTGTGGTTCTCCCAACTTTAATACCATCCTGTATACCATTCTGATTCACATGCCCAATATAACACTTTTATCATTAAAGAAAAGCAGCAGCTCCAAAAATTCAGAGATCTCTCCAGGAAACTGCAAAAATGAGAAGAAATCCTACCTGACAGGGGTTCGAGTCCATCATCATTTAAACCAAGTAGCACTAGTTTTATCAGTTTTATAAATGTCATCTTAGTTATTTTGGGGGGGGGGGGAATGGGATTGCTTAGCAATCACTTCCCTAAGGGATCAAATGGTCTCAAAATACTTAACTATATTAGTTTTCTATCACTGCCATAACAAATCACCCCAAACATTAACAGCTTAAATCAACACAAATTTACTGTTTTACAGTTCTAGAGGTCAGAGGTCTGACACGGGTCTCACTGGGCTGAGATGAAGGTGGCAGCAGGGCTGAATTCCTTCCTGGAGGCTTCTGGAGGGTTTGTTCTCTTGCATTTTCAACTGTCTAGTGTCCGTCTACTTCTCTGACTCATGATCCTTTCCTCCGTCTTAAAAAGCCAGCAAAGTCAGACTGAGTCCTCCCCACTGTCTTTCTTCCACTTTTAAGGAACCCTGTGATTACACCAGGCCTATCACAAAAATCCGCAATAGTCTTCCTAATTTAAAGTCAGGGGATCAGCATCCTTAATAATTCCCCTTTACCTGATTAGGTAACATAGTCACAGATTCCAAGAATTAAAACATGAGCATCTTTGCAGGGGAAGAGGCGTTACTTGTTTACTTCACTACCCAAATTGTATTTGTCCTCTATCTCCAGCAGAGCAGGGAATCAAACAAAACCAACTTAAACATGTAATGTGCAACCCAAGTCCATCCTCACCTCTCCTATCCTCCCCGCCTCCGCCCCAGATACAGGAAAGGAAATGAGAGATCACAAGGATAATAAGTGCAGAGAGATATGCTCTCATCCCTTGAAAGAACTTGGAATTCATTTTCTCTTATATATGATGTGTGGTCACATTCTTAAGACAGGACGAAGTCCTCTAACTGAATCAATAATAACTACACCATAGACTAACTGTAAGAAACCTTACAAAGACCCTGAAATTAAATTTGAAATACCAACTGGGAACACTGTAACAAAACCATCAGCTTTTTTGTCTGGTTATTATTAAGCCATGTATAATCATTTCTCTTAGAAAATATATGTCCAGTCTTAATAACCCTTGAATACAGTATTACAAAAAACATGTAGTATTTCTAATACTTTACACCACTGGGAAAATTGTGCCTAAATTAAACCTGAAGCTTAAAAACCACTTCGGGGTGAGTACTGCTTAAGTCTTGATCTTACTTTTAGAAATGTGGAAAGTAATTATGTGGATTCATTCTGTGTACTTACAAAAATTCAGTTCAGCATAAGCAAGACCCTGTACATGATAGTCCACACCTTTCCTTAGCTGTTGGTACCCACCAAGATTTGTAGCAGATTCAAAATTATCAAACTTTAATGCAGCAGGATTCTAGATTGGCCTCAAGATGGAGCAGCAGCATCCTTTTAAAAACAGACTGCCCTACAGGTAAATATTTTCAGTCTGTCACTAAAAATGAATGGAAAGACAAACTAGCCATATTAAGACATTTAGGAACAGTACTTGATTTTAATAATGCTCTACACAAAAGAGGGTACTAATGGATATAGAGGGAAGCAAGACACAAAGTCTCTCAGAATTAACTACAAGATATACCATCCCTGGGTGGTAACACTCCTGACAATCCTGTGCTTTTTAAACCATATTTTCTAGTTTTCTATAGTGAATTGCTACGGTTATTGTTTAAAGGAAGAAAAGCAAAAACAAATAACCTTTTTATATACTATGTCTACAGTGACTATAACATGCATGTTAAGTGCACAGAATCACAGGTGCAAAGAACCACTGTTCAAAAAAAATCCAAACTACCTTAAGTACCATCTAAAGTATATACAGTATTGGGGTGCCTGGATGGCTCAGTAGATTAAGGCCTCTGCCTTCGACTCAGGTCATGATCGCAGGGTCCTGGGATGGAGCCCGGCATCAGGGCTCTCTGCTCAGCCGGGAGCCTGCCTCCCCGCACGCCACCCCCCACCCCCTGCCTACTTGTGATCTCTTGCAAATAAATAAATAAAATCTTTAAAAAAAATAAAGTATATACTGTACCATCATAAAAGGAAATGACATATCTAGCAAACATCTAAACACTAATTTTTAAATGCTAATTAGAAAAATACTCAAATTACATAATTAGGAGAGAATGACTGAAAAATGACAAAGAAAACACTTGACTATTCAGTAAGCCATATAGTACTACTTAAGAAAAAAAAAAAAAAAGCCACAGGTTGCACAACCTTAAATGACTTATCAGGAGTAACCTGATAGAGCAGCTGTGGAACCTCAGTAGCTGCTACACTTCACACAATACTCTGTATTTATAGCACCCCTGGTCTGAGAGAATCAAAGGGCATTCACTATTTACGCTGTATTCCACCATCACCTTATTCGCTTGTTATTCCATTCAGTTCTGACTTCCAACATTCCCACCACTCCAAGAGGATTCCAAATGACATTCTTGAATGAATATGTTATTTCTGTTTATACGTAAAAGTCTGAAAGGACTCACACTACACTATTAAAAAAACATTACCCAAACAATCTATAATGGACAGATGTAGAGGGGGAGACTTGCTGAGGAAGGAAGCTTTCTTTTAATTTCATGCATTTTAGTAATTCAAATCTTATCTTTGACATACAATAATAATACAATAAAAAAATAATGACCACATAAAGTATATTGCATTGTAGGCCATGATATTTCCTTCTAGATGATAGAAGGAATTTAGTTCATCCCCTGAACAGCTTTATTAAATATATTATTATAGGCCACAGTCTCAGAGACCAGTTTCCAGATATCAAGGATTACTTCTCAGCACCAAACTTCTACTAAACACATCCAGGGCTGACCTTTGTCCAGAGCAGACAACTGGTCACAGGAGCTACCCATCAGCACTGCCATCCCTAGTCTTCCAATTCAACCATCAACTCTGATTTCCAGCAAGCATTTTTTAATGTTTCTCCATTTCTGCCTTTTCTCCATTCACTTAGCTATTAATCATCCAGGCCAGAAAAGATATCCATTTTATTCCCCACCATGAAACATCCATTTTAGCTTTCAAGCTTTATCTTCCCCACAAGGAAAGAACTGCTAGTTTTTATTTCTCTTCCTTCAAAGTGTTGCTTCAATGGATGTAACAGTAAAGATCTGAAAGCCATCTAAATGCCCACCAACAGAAAATATGCTTAAATTAGTATATATATAATCTATATATGTAAGCTATATACAGCAAATACTTTGAGGACAAAAAAAAAATTTTTTTAAGAATGAAATGTTTCATCTACTAACAAGGAATATTAGTGATAAATCAAGTGAAAAATCCAAGTGAAAAACTGTGCAGTGACCTCATTTCTATGGAAGCAGAAAGAAAAAGAGTATTTATTCATATATACTTGCATACAATAAATTAATGTTTCTTTTACATCATTCCAAAGATGAATGAATGGCTACCTCCCAGTGAGGAAAGAAGGACACTGAGGGAGGAGACATTTCCAGTTTATAAAACCTTTTGTATGTTTAAAATTTGGACCATGTAATCATATTACTTAATTTTAAAATCAATTATTTTAAACTTGCTTCAAACTCTTATCTTCAAAGTATCTTCTCTTCTATTCGAAGTATCTGCTGTTAATTCTTCAAAGTTGAGAGCGGATAAACTGACAAATAACCTTAAGAATCAACCTCATTCCTTTATAATCAAGCATTTTAGTACTCCAAAGGAAACCCCAAATGTCTGCCCCAACACCATCACCAAAATATCCTACCTTATTAATTTCTAGCAGCAAAAGTTATTTTTATTTAACAAAGCAATAATTACTTACTAAGTTGCTAAACTGTACCACAATATAGGATGCAAGGATATAAGAGAAATATAAAATTGTAAACTTTGCATGGTAACCATTAACCTTGATGGATTCAAATATGTCTGAAATTTCACATGAACTCTTTAGAAAAAGCAAGGATTTATGTGTAATTTGTGTGAGGGCATTTCAGCTATCATATAGTTGGAGATTCTTGATGTCACCAAAAGGCAGAAAATGACACTGCAGTATAGGGAAAGTTTTATTCTACCTTTCATATCCATATAAGCATTTAAAAAACTGAGGCCAAAGAATTATGGTTAACACTGCAGAATTCAACAACATGGGAAAGAATTCAAATATAAAACCATTAATTTTAAGAATGAGTAACACAGACATGTGCATACAGAAAAATAAAACAGCATCTTTTAAAATAAACAATTTATCATAATTACCTAGTGATCTTTTTGAAAATAAAGAACTCATTTGATAGCCTAAAACAAGACAATCTGGTTTTGTTGCATACACAATTAAAAACTTCAGTTAACTATATATATGTCATCTAGCAACTAAAATCAAATACTACTTAAATTCCATGATCACTTTCATATTCATTCACATATATTTCCTGAGCATCCATTGGGCGATACAACAGTAAGAAATGGTTTCTGCTTTCAGGCATTTTATAATTCAATTACTGTTAGGGCACTCAAAAATTAATTCAGAATAGAAAGTCATCATCAAAAGGTAAAGCAACTGCACAAATAAGAGTAGACCTTACTACCTATGAAAACAGAAAAGGGGCTCTAGGGAAAGTCTGTGTATGAGCTAGCCTTTTATTTGAAAGACTTCAGAAGGCAGAAATAGGAAAGGGAAAAAATTCCAAGTGGAGATGTGTAAGAAACCAAAAGTTTACATTCCTTCTGTTCCAGACTACAAAATACAAATACTTCTGTTCCAGAAGGAATGTAAACGTAAGTCTGATTAAACAAAAATTAAATTTGAGAAAGAGCACGGAGGCCGAATAATGGAGTTTTAAAAAGCAAACTGAGGAACAAGGATTTCATTCTAGAGTTGATCAGGAGACACTCCACAGAACCATGGTGGTCAAGAACACAGACTTGGAAGACATGCTTAGGATTCAAATTCCAGCTCTTCTACCTACTAGCAACCCTGCAAGCCTATGAAGTCTCAATTTCTTCATCTATAGAGTGACAAAGTAGTGTCTACAATATAGAACTATTTTGAGGACCAAATCAGAATAAGGCATTCAACACAAAGGCTGACATAAGAAATATTCAATAAGTGTTTTTTGTTCTGTTTGCTTCTATCAGGCAGAGAAAAATATGATCAGGGCTGTCTTTAGGACAAATAATTTAATAGCAGCATGCATGATGAATGGCAAAACCCAGAGATTAGGGATGTCTTATTAATGGTAGTTGAGGCAGGGGTATTATAAGTAATCTCTTGCTGGGAAAATGAAAAAGCAGCAGGAGAACGTGATTCCTGAACCATAATGCAATAAAATGACAAAGAATTTCTGAGAAAGGGGGACAGTGATGAATCGAAGGCAACCTTTGATTTTAAGTATAGATGATTAAGAAAATGTTAAGATCATTAATATAAACAGGAAAATGAGGGAGGAATTAAATTGCAAAGGAGAGTGTTTAATTCTGAATCTACAGATTCAAGACTACAAAATGCCAGTTACTTGAAGAGTTTATATGGAGAACATCAAAAGGCAAGTCTGAAGCTTAGGAAAGACAATGAGGCTGGCGATGCAGAACTGGAGCTTTGGCAGGGAAGGGAATGAACAGTGGAAACCATGGGTGTGCAAGGACTAGAAAGGAGAAAATACAATTCTAAAAAGAAGTGAGGACTCAGTCTAAAGTAATACTTGTATAAGTGAGAGGAGAAAATGAACAAAGCCACAAGGTGTAAGTCTGAGGTGCCGGCCTGTACAAACTACAGAGAAGACAAAGCCTTGACAGCACTTCATATTCCATAACTCTTTAGATGCTCATAATAACTTAGATTATAAACAGACTTATGATTATGTGATTATCATAGGATTTTAAGAGCCTGCAAGTTACTGAAAAGTGTTAATTATTCTGACTCAACCCCAAGCAGGACACAGCTAACGCAGTATAATTATAATTAGATATTTTTCCAGTATCTCAAAGCTCAAAGTATTAACTTTTAAGTCCTCATCTTCCTTGACATCCATCCACACATTTGACTCTCTTGACTACCACTATTTGAGGAAACTCCCCACCCTCTTCTTAAGACAGCCAATTCTCAGGTTTTCTCCTGTCTATTTTGGCTTCCCTTATATCTTAACAGTTTCTACCTAGAAACAGAACCATCAGAAAGCAACAGTCCTCTATGCAAGTCCACAGTAGCTGTTTTAAACATCTAGTTTTTAAAACCCAACTAGAGGGGCGCCTGGGTGGCTCAGTTGGTTAAGCGACTCATGATCCTGGAGTCCTGGGATCAAGTCCTGAATCAGGCTCCCTGATCAGCAGGGAGTCTGCTTCTCTCCCTCTGACCCTCTACCCTCTCATGCTCTCTCTCTGACACTCACTCTCACTCTCAAATAAAATCTTTAAAAATAATAATAACAATAAAAATAAAATATATAGCTGTCATATATGCTGGGAACCCAGAACAGATTAATACACCATAATATTAGGAGCTATACTTCATTAAACTGTCATGATGTATTTTTAAGAGACTACAAAATACTAAAATGAAATAAGCACACTTTAATTTTATTACATTAGCTTACTAAAGTGCAACTGGGTTCATAAAAATGTTAAATGAAATGAGATTACCCACCCAAGTTTGTAAGGAATAAAAATGCCTGTAAGAGCTACAATTTACTATAATATCCAAATTTACCCTGGCATCAAATAGAGTGACTAACACAATGCCCCTTCTTCTTGGTCAATGGCACCAGCTCAAGGAATATTTTAATAACACAGCACAGAAACCTCATCTAAAACAATACCATAGTTTCATACTATTTATCCTTTAGGCTATTTTTCAATACATCAATACATGATTATATTCAGGTCTCTATTTTGCAAGGAACATCTCCAAGGCAAAAAAAAAAAAAAAAAAAAAAAACCTCTAAGATCACAATTTTATAAGGTAGTTTTCATTAACGAAAGGCAGCCTGGCAGAGAAGAAAACACACGTTCTTGGCTTAAGCCTGACTCAAATGCAGTAACTACCCCTAAAAAGATGATGAGATCTTGAGCAATTGAATTAAGCTCTCAGAGCCTCTGTTTATTAATCCTTAGATTGGGGAGAATGTCACCTATGTTGTTAGAGATAAATAAGAAAAGTATTATTACCAGCAACTATAACTTAAATGCCACCAACACTGTGGTTCCTTTTAAACACAGCTTCCCAAATAATTACACAACTGGCCCAAAGATTTCAGGCTACATATTTATGCTTAGAACCAGACTTCTTTGTGATTATCTTACTCAGTTCTATGTTTTCCCTGGAAGTTGGCAAGAAGACGCACACAATACATTTTTAATAAATACATGCCACTGATTAGATGAACAAAACCTCCAGCTCTTCTGCACACAAAAATACAAAATGTAATAGGGATTTCCTAGCTTTCTGTCTTATTTAATAGTAAGCAATGTAATATCATCCTTTCGCTTACAGCTTACTCCCTATGGTCTACTATCAAAATATTTAGTTCCTGGCTATTTTGAGGTTTTGTTTTTTTTAACCTAAAATACAAACTTCTAGGCTGCTGGTTTTCTATCTTCAGACATGAGTAGGTTGTTTAAGAAAACTGAATTTGTTTTCAACTGACCACACAGAATTCAAAATTACCTTGGAAAATGCACTTACCAAAAACAAAAAATGAACTATTTTAGTAACCTGCTTTATGAAATGATCCAAACCTCGTAAACTACCATAAACTCCGTGTAAACGTAATTCTTAACTTGCCTAATACATATGTATCCCCATCTGGCCTTAGACAACCTGAAAGTTTTGCCACATTATGTTTCAAAATAATAACTTGTAGCCCTTTTTAAAAGCTTATGTAATAAAAGATTACAGAAAAACTGGAAACAATGTTCAGCAGTAAAACACACACACACACACACACACACACACACACACACAGCTTATGTGGTAGCTTTTAAAAAGAATGAGGTATGTAATAAAATCGAAGAGTATCTCTGAGTATCCCTTGGCCATAAGAAGTATATACTATATATGATCCCAATTTTGTTTTTTAAAACATACTTACACGAACAGAAAAATCCTGAATGGCTAATAAATACCACACTTGAAGACTGGTTACCTTGGGTAATTAAAAGAGGAAAAATGGGGGGGGGGCGTGGGGAGCAGACGTCTTCATTGTTTAGCTGCTTAATTTTTTTCTTAAAGAGCACGTAGTACTTTTATAATTAAAAAAATAACCGGGAAAAAAAAATAACCATTGGTAGGACTATACTTTCTCCTCCGTACCCAAATTCTTCTGTGTAATTTTAAAAACATAATTATGATTTCTCAGTTTTAAAAAAAGAAGACATACAAAAACACAGACATGGAAGTTAAAAATGAAAAATCTTGGATTTGCAAAATTACTCCCCCTGGTTCCACTCTTGGGTCCTCTCTACGCCAATGTTTGAAATACCCTAAGGACGGGTACCACACTTAAACAGTAGTAAACGCTCAAACAAAAAAACAGAAAGTAAGAAAATGTTAGCGCCTGCTCTAGCCTCGAAAATCCCTTCCCAGCCTCAACCCCCAAGGCTTCCCCAAGCCTACGTAGGCTGGATTCTCTTCCTTCAAAATCAAAACAACAACAGAAAGTCACGGGGTGGAACTGAAAAGGCCCGAGGGGGCCCGTGGGTGTCTTCGGACCGCAGCGTCTGGGAGTCCCGGTTCCCGATCCCAGGTCAAAGACCTAGGACCGTCCGCCCCGACCTCCCAAACCCTTCGACCCCTGCAGACTCCCTCGACCACCCGGGACTCCCAGCCCCTTCGACCCTGCCGAGCCCAACCCCTAACCTCCCTTGGAAGCCCCCTTGGAAACCCTCAGCTTCTCCCGACTCCCCAGCTCCCGAACTCCCCGACCACCCCCGCCTCGCCTGACCCCAGCACGCGGGATACGCCGACCCGCACGACCCCGAGGCCACAGGCATCAGCGTTACCTGCGGCGAGGCTGTCTGTCTGGCCCGCCGCTGCGACGCACAGGGTCAGGAACTAGACTCGGCGGGCTCCACAGCAGCCCGCCTCCCCCACCGCCACAACAACGCCGCCGCTGCAGCCAGGAGGAGGGGCGGGGCCCGAATCCCCGACTGGGGAAGCCCGACAGTCGCGGCCTCGGGAGTTGTCTGGAGCCTGTGCATGCGCAGAGAACACCGGCCGCAAGCACCGCTCTGGGAGGACGCCGAAGTCAACAAGGCTAGGGGGACGCCCCCATCCGGCTCCGCCCCCACAGGGATCGCTCCGCCCCCATTCCCAAACAACGCGAGGTCTTGAGGAGACCTGGGGACCGACCCTGTTGGGAGAGATCGCGCGAGAACAAGGCCTCAACCTCCCCGCCCCCTTCCCCGCGTCCTTAACGCTCGGGGACAGAAGAGCTGCTGAGAGGCGGTCACCCGTGGCGGAGTGCTGAGGTTGGAGGACTCGCTATGAGGTGGCTGTTCTATTTCGCTATGATTCGGACCAGGGCATCTAGGTGTCGGAGCATCTTCGAGGGTGCTTCCCCGCGGGGTAACTATACAGAGACTTGTGGAAAGTGCTCACCGATTTATCTGAAAAGCCAACGATTTTTCACAAGATTGTGCCACTGTAAAGTGTCCGTTTAGCATCTCGAAGTTTCCCACCTCCCGGGGTTAGCGCTTTCGCTGTCTGGCCCTCGCGTTGGCCGGTGTTCTCGGCCTGGCTTGGGAGTTGATCCTGTTCCCATAACTAACACGCGTTCAATACTCAACAAACTGAGTACCTAGAACCGGTGAAAATGTATGCCAAGCAAGTTTCTCGTGGCTTGCCTAAACCTCCCACACCCCATTACTAGAAAGAAAGGGTTTTGAGGAGGATTAGCAAATTGAGAAAGGGAAAGGAGAGCAAGGTCTGGAGAGCTGAGAAAATGTTGCCCCGTGAACCTAGACAGTAAACAAGCTAGTTCGATTTCTCAGTGGGGTTTAGTATGCCTAAAATGCAGTATATCTTCCAAGTACGGTAATTTTTGTGCCGGTGTTCTGCTTGCTTAACTCACATCTTTGAGTGTCTGTGCCATTCCAACCCACTAGTAGGTTTGCATTGTTCGAATTCTATTCGGTTTTGATTTTCAGACGTATTAGTGGTTGTAGGCTACCTATCTTTAAAGGTAACCAACGGTAATTAGAATTAAAACGTTTTTGATGCCCAGGTTGCTATTTCCCACCGTAGCTGATTGTGTGCAAAAGTGATTAAATAATATATTAATAAAAGAAGACCATGCAGTCAAGGTCAAAGGTGACATTGGGAAGTAAGAATTTTTCAAACAAGAGAAAAGTTACTGTTAAAGTGGTCTGCCAGCAATCCAACAACCTTGTGTTATTTTAATGAACTTTGTTTTATTTAATATGAATTCAAATACAGTGGACATTTTGCTCCTAACTGCAAAACCTCTATTCACTTGCCTTCTGGATGAGAGAGAGCCCTTTGGTCACAGATTTTTTGGCTCTTGGCATGGTTCCAGGGCTCTCCTCTTAACTGTGGTGGGATCATATAACAGTTTTAACAGGATTAGCTTTCTGCTACTCCAAGCAGGAATTTTAGCACATGAAAATACCTTACCACAAGTAAATTAAGTAGGAATGATTAAGTTAGGAAAATAGTTAAAATCTTTAAACAACTGCTATGGCCTTTCCCCCATTTTTTCTCCTTCACATATTTATTTTTCTCCATTCTGTTACAGGAATTCTTCAGAGTTCCAGACCTTTTTTCTCTTCTTCTTCTACTACATTTAAGTTGATCACAGGTTATTTTTAATAAGACTATTAGTAAGTACTTTGTTAATAAACAGGAGTAAGCGCTATTCTTGTGGGCAAGTAGTTGAACAGCAGTAAGCCATCATTATAACTTCCTGTGATACACACATCTGCTTATGTCACCCCATCTCCACCATTAAAACCATTTCTGATTATTCTCTATTTAGCACTTTTCATATGTAATTTACTTCTGGTGAGTGTGTGTCTTACTACTAATAAATAATCCACAAAGTCTGGGCACATGCCCAGCATGTTCACTATTGCTGGAAAGCCTCGTACAAAATCTGTCTCAGTGTTGGTACTCTGCATTTGTTCAACGGGTAAATTTTAAGTTATTTCTTCATGTAGAATTACTTAGAGATTTATTTAGCCTGGAATTAATTTAGATAATCCAAAAACAATTATTCTGGAGGTCTTGGTCTACTGTTGCAGCAAGTCTGGTCCTTGCCACAGAAAAGTTAACACTTGGTATAGTAACTTAATTCTCCATACCACGTTGTTTCAATTTTAATGTAAAGCGAAAAAATGCAAAGCAGATCCTTGTGAATACAGAGTACTGGGTAGGCAGGAGCCTTGTATTGTCAGGAATGCTTTGTTATTTGAATTCGTAAGACATTCAACAGATGCTTACTAAATCAAACTCAGCATACAAACTACTATCAACATCGTAGGACTTCACATTTCTTTCTCACAGGCATGGCAGAGTTGCTGCATGTTTCTTAAGCCTCAGAATATGAAGTCTCCCTGTGTTGCCCATATGAACCAATCATCTAGTTATTTGCAAATACCTGTGTTGCATAATAGGCCTTGGTTTTGGTTTAGAGTGCCAAGTCTGGCCTCTGAGGCCTGAAAAAATTTCCTTATACCTTTCATTTGACCTGCAGTGTCTGGGGAAAACCCAGAACTAAATCCTACTAAATATGGAACTGTTTTGTTCTACAATTTTATTTCCTTGTACTATTTTCAGTACAGTTAGAAGTCCATCACCTCCTGCCCCCCAAAAAAACAATAAAAACAAATACTTGCTCTCTAAAGAGATTTAGTTTCACAGTGCTTCTTTTTTTTCTGTTTGAGAAACAAAACATAGTAACATTCCCTTACTGATTTTAAGAAACGTAAATGTAGTTTGTGGGAAGAGGATAATGTTTTCTAAAGTAGAACTAGAATTTGAAAATGGAGGAGGAAGCTTAAGACCCTACATTCCAGAAAAGTAATATCTATGTAGTTTACAAATTGAGGAAATACAAAAGTCTTCGAGCTGACAGATGAAAGGGAATCTTCTAGCTTCCACCTTTTGTCTATTGCCACTTACA
Source organism: Lontra canadensis (assembly GCF_010015895.1). Taxonomy (NCBI): domain Eukaryota; kingdom Metazoa; phylum Chordata; class Mammalia; order Carnivora; family Mustelidae; genus Lontra; species Lontra canadensis. Next base: position 4,830,822 of record NW_022631115.1, read on the forward strand.
CATTTTACTTTAATTACAAGATCTCTCCCTGATACTGTATTCCACTTTTGTGGAATTCCACTTATGATTACTTCACATAGTGAGCAACATTGTAGTCATATTTAAGGATCAAGAACTCTATGACAGCATTAAAGTAGCTATTGTCTAGAGAAAAGTGAAAAAGACTTTGTTTAAACCAGTGGTTCTCAAAATGTGTTCTGGGATCAGAGGCATAAAATCATAAGGAAACTTACTAGAGGTGCAAATTCATGGGCCCTACCCCAATTTAACAAATCTTCAGGGCAATTTTGATAAATGCTAAAATTTGAAAACCATTAGTTCTAAGCACAAAATGTACATTCTCGGTACATTTTTTTTTTCTAAAATACAATTCTTAGATACAAAATTGGGTTGAAAAATAGGCTTCTTTTGGTGAAAATACTCCATTCTTGGTATTTCCAATATCTGTATTGTCCCCTCCTAAGACAAATTTACTCTTTGCTCAAGGATCCACCCCAGCAGTTTTTCCTTTATGAGCTTTTCTTAGGACCTTCAAGCACAATAGGATATTTTGTTGCTGTTATTGTTCACATGTAAAGATGGTATTTGTGATTGTGAATGTGACTGAAAAGACAACCCAAGAGATCCTTTCCATACTAGAAAGTTGCCCAGAATTGTGCACTTCTGCTCCTTTAGTGGCTTAATATTTAGTAACTGTTTATTTTCTTTACTTTCCCCTCTGGAAGTAACTAACCAAAATGCCAAATTGATCAGTATACCCCAATGTTTTCCCAGTCCTTCCAAACTATTCTATATTTTCTGAAACTTCTAAATGTGTTTTTAAAAAAGCTGTGATAAAGCTTATATAAACTTATAATGAGAATCTTTTAAAAAAAAGAGGAAAGAAGAAAGAACGAACGAACGAACCTGGAACATCAAAGAATACAACTCTTATGAGACCAAACAAAAATGTAAATACACATGTTTTGTCGTGTCCAACCACCTCCCTCCACCAAAAATATTCAAAGCAAAATACTGAAAAGCAGAAAAGTTGCTTTTAGCATCTCAGATTCACTAAACATTAAAATACTGAAAATAAAACTGCTTTCCTAAAATGAAATAATTATATGGAAGTAATAACCTAAGTACCTTTTTTTTCAATTTATTTAAACTAAAAAACGAGTCACCCATTTCTCTTGCCCTCCACCATCACCAATATATTCTCTACATCTCTTAGCTTGTTTTAATTTATAATTTATATTTTTTTAGATTCTGCGTATAAGAACTCACAGGGATTTGTCTTTCTCTGTCTTATTTCACATAGTGTAATACTGTAAGGTCCATCCATGTTGTCACAAATGGCAAGATTTCCTTTTTTATGGCTGAATAATATTCCATTATATACATATAGCATTGTTAATTTTTCCATTCGCCCATCAGTAAACACTTAGGTAGTTTCCATATCTTGGCTATGGTAATTATTGTTGCAGTGAACATGGGGGTGCATTTATCGTTTCAAGTTAGTATTCTCGCTTTCTTTGAATAAATACCCAGAAGTGGAACTGCTGCATCTTATGTACTTCTATTTTTAATTTTTTTAGGAATCACCATGCTGTTTTCCATAGTGGCTTCACGAATTACATTCCCATCAACACTGCAGAGTGTTCCCTTTACCTTTTCTTCACAACCTCGCCAATACTTACTGTTTCTAGTCTTTTTTATAATAGCCAACCTAACAGGTGTGAGGTGATATCTCATTGTGATTTTGATTTGCATTTCCCTGACAATTCGTGATGTAGAACATATTTTCATGTATCTTTTGGCTATCTTTATGTCTTTGGAAAAATGTCTATTCAAATATTCTGTCGATTTTTAAATTGGATTGTTTAGAGTTTTTTCAGTATTATATTAATTTTTTTTAAAGATTTTATTTATCTGACAGAGATCACAAGTAGGCAGAGAAGCAGGCAGAGAGAGAGGAAGGGAAGCAGGCTCCCTGCCGAGCAGAGAGCCCAATGCGGGGCTCAATCCCAGGACCCTGGAATCATGACCTGAGCTGAAAGCAGAGGCTTTAACCCACTGAGCCACCCAGGCGCCCCCAGTATTGTATTAATTTTTTAAATATATTTTGGATATTAGCCGCTTATCAGATACATAATTTGCAGATACTATCTTTCATTCAGTATGTTGCCTTTTCATTTTGCTGATGGTTTCCTTTGTTTGGCAGAAGCTTTCTAATATGATATAGTCCCACTAGTTTATTTTATCTTTTGTTGCCTGTGCTTTTGATCTCAGTTCCAACTATCACTGCTAAGACAAGGTTACCAGCTATTTTTCTTTCTAGCGGTTTTATGGTTTCAGGTCTTAGGTTCAAGTTTTTAATTCATTTCAGTTCATTTTTGTGTATGATGGGAGATGATGATCCAGTTTCATCTTCATGTGTGTCTGTCCAATTTTGCCAACACCATTTACTGAAGATACTATCCTTTCCCCATTGTATATTCTTTCTCTTTTTTTTTTCTTTCTCTTTTTTTTTTTTTTTTTTTTGACATAAATTAGTTTACCATGTATGGGTAAGATTATTTCTGGCTTTCTATTCTGTTCTATTGATCGATCAGTTTTTATGCTAATACTGTACTATTTTAATTACGATAGCTTTATAATATAGTTTGAAGTCTGAGAGTGTAATGCCTCCGGTTTTCTTCTTTTCCAAATTTGCCTTGGCTATTTGGGATCTTATGGTTCTACACAAATTTTAGGATTGTTTGTTCTATTTCTATGAAAAAATACTATTGGAATTTTGATAGAGATTGCATTGAATTCATATTGCTTTGGGTAATATGGGCATTTTAACAGTATTCTTTGAATCCATGACTATGGAATATCTTTCCATGTATTTGTGTCTTTTTCAATGCCATATAGTTTTCAATATACAGATCTTTTGCCTCCGTGATTAAATTTATTCCTAGGTATTTTTTTATTCTTGATGCAATTATAAACAGATTTTTTTCCTAATTTCCCTTTTTGATGGTTCATTATCAGAATAGGTCATTAACAGAATTTGTTGTTACACACTTTGTGTCTTGCAACTTGACTGAATTAATTTATTCTAATTTATTCTAATATTTTTTTATTGAGTTCTTAAAATTTCCTGTAAATAATGTGTCATTTACAAATAGTGAGAGCTTTTCCTCTTCCTTTCCATTTTGAACGCCTTTTATTTCTCTTTCTTGCCTAATTGCTGTGGCTAGGACTTCCAATACTGTGCTGAGTAAAGCAGCAAGAGTAAGCATCCCTGTTTTGTTCCTGAACTTAGAGGAAGAGCTCTCAACTTTACATTTTTTTTTAACATTTTATTTATTCACGACAAAGAAAGATCACAAGTACACAGAGAAGCAGGCGAGAGAGAGGGAAGCAGGCTCCCCATTGATCAGAGGGCCTAACGTGGGGCTCAATCCCAGGACCATGGGGTCACGACCTGAGCGAAAGCAGAGGCTTTAACCCACTGAGCCACCCAGGCACCCCTCAACTTTACGTTATTGAGTATGATATTACTTGTGGGCTTGTCATAAGTGGTGTTTATAATGTTCAGTAACATTCCTTTATACCTGCTTTGTGGAGAGTCTTTATCATTAGTGGACATTGAATTTTGTCAGATGCTTTTTCTGTATCTATTCAGATTATCATGTGATTTTTTTATCCTTCATTTTGTTAATGTGGTATATCACAATGACTGATTTTTGGATGTTTAACCATCCTTGCATCCCTGGAATACATCCCACTTGATCATGGTGTATGATTCTTCTAATATATTGTTGGATTCAATTTGCTAATATTTTATAGAAGATTTTGTATCTGTGTTCATGAGGGATGTTGACCTATAATTTTCTCTTGTTGTGGTATCCTTGTCTGGTTTTGGTATCAGGGTAATGCTGGCCTTGTAAAATGAGTTTGGAAGAGTTCCCTCCTCAACTATTTTCTGGAAGAGTTTGAGAAGGTTTGGTATTCTTTCTTGAAGGTTTTGTAGAATTCACCAATAAAGCTTTTGTTTTGGGGGAGATTTTTGATTACTGATACAATCTCCTTACTAGTAATTGATCTGTTCAGATTTTCTATTTCATCATGATTCATTCTAGCTAGGTATATGTTTCTAGAAATGTATCCATTTCTTCTAGGTTGTTCAGATTGTGAGCATATAGTTATTTATTATAGTCTCTAATGATACTTTGTGTACCTGTGTTATCAGTTGTAACATCTTCTCTTTCATTTCTGATTGTATTTTCTTTGAGTCCTTTCTCTTTTTTCCTTGCTGAACTTAGCTAAAGGTTTGTCACTTTTGTTTTCCTTTACAGAGAACCAGCTCTTAGTTTCTTTGATCTTTTCTATTATTTGTTTAGTCTTTATTCATTTATTTTTGCTCTTTATCATTTTCTTACTTCTTACTAATTTGGGACTTCTTTTGTTCTTTTGTTGTTGTTGTTCCTTCAGGATAATTAGGGCATTTAGGTTGTTTATTTGAGGCTTTTCTTGTTTTTTGAGGTAGGCATTTATTTCTATAAACTCCTTTCTAGAACTGCTTTTGCTGTATTCTATAAATTTTGGTAAGTTACATTTCCATTTTCATTTGTTTCAAGGTATTTTTTTATTTATTCTTTGACCCATTGGTTGTTTGGTAGCAGGTTGTTTTAATCTGCACATTATTTGTGAATTTTCCTGTTTTCTTTAGGTAATTAATTTCTAGGATCATATTATTGTGGTTAGAAAAAGTGTTTGATATCATTTCAATTCTCTTATACTTATTAAGTCTTGTTTTGTGGCCTAACATATGATCTGTCTTAGAAAATGTTCCATGTTCACTTGAGAAGAATGTGTGTTTTGTTGCTTTTAGATAGGACAAAAGAACTTTTATTGCTTCATCTTAAACAATTGAAATAATTGTATATTGAGTATATAGTTATCTTTGCCTGTTTTTTCTCTTGCCCTGGAATTTGTCTTCCATGCACATATCAGATTTTGTCTCTCTCTGTAATAGCTTAAAAAGTTAAAACATTTCTTTATGATGAAATGTACATTGTTTCTTGAAAACAAGCTGTTTTGGAACTCAAATATGAATGAATATGTGGTTTTCTTTTTCACTAGAATAACAATTTAAGGAAGGGATTGCCCTAATTTGCTAACTATATATTGTAAATATATGTTAAGCTACTAATATAATAGATATAACGAGGATGTTATTTTATTGACAAATAGCATTTAGGATACTCTATATCCATGAAAACTTTTAACCTGTTCTTCTTCCAAGTTTTTATTATCTCTTTTCTCAGGGCTATCCAGCACTAATAAACAGAAAAAGTAGATTATTCAATTTTCAGATATCATTAATATTTAAGAAAAGAGAAAGATAACTCATTGGATCTGGATTCAGATCCATTTTTAGTTTATGTTTTTGTTTTCTTAAATATACCAAGGCTTATCCCAGAGAAATGCATATAAACAAATTCTATTAGAAACTTAAAGAGTAATGGCATATAATTTTCAAATTTGTAAGGTCAGTCTTTTACTGAGGTATTGGAGAAAAATAGTGGAACCATATTCATTTCCTTGGTACTGTGAGATTTATAATCTGTAAATAAAGTACTACATTTCTCTGCTAAGAAGGAGGAGACACAGTGAGGAAGGGAGCAAAGAGAGAAGACAAAGAAAATTAAAAACTATTAATACTTCCCATTCTTTTTTTTTTTTTTTTTTTTTAAAGATTACTTATCGTTTGAGACAGCAAGCAAGCAAGAGAGAGCAAAAGAAGGAGGGAGAGGCAGAGAGGGAGGGAAAAGCAGGCACTTCACTGAGCAGGGAGCCAGATGTGGGACTCTATTCCAGGACCCTGGGATCATGACCTGAGCCAAAGGTAGAGCTTAACTGCCTGCTCCCATTCCCTATTTAGTAAAGTTTCTAATAGGCCAAATTAGTTGTTCTTTCTTATCCTTTTGTATTGCCTTTTCCATATTATCTTGTTTTAAACTTCCTTTATAGCTGTGTTCATATTCAATTTGTTGACAGACCTTTCCAGATAGGTTGTGAGGTTAATAGAGGCCCAGGACCTAGCACAATGTCCTACTCATGATCAGTGCTTCACAAAAAATAAAGTATTGAGTGGAATTTCCATAATATATAAACTTCTGGGGGAGGGAAGACAAACTTATTCATTCAGTAAGTACTTAGAATGTAAGATATGCTGGGCATCTGAGATATAGCAGATACTATGTCAGCAAAGTCCCGTGCGTTCTTGTCTTGAGTATGTATTTTAACGCAGCTATACATAAAACAAGGTGAAATTATGGAATACTAATATAAAAATTTTTAGAACTGAATAATATCTTAGAAGCCATTTGGTGAGCTCCTCATGTTTTGCAGATGGATTGAGTATTAACCAACTTGGCAGTTATACTAGGTTTAACATTAATAGGATATTGGAAATTTTACTAATAAGTGGAACTACAGAATTAACAACAAAAAGAATTTTCTTTCAGGAAAATAAATATTTCTAATTTATTGTGTCGAGTAAATAGGGACTTTAACTTTGAAACTATTAAGATTTTTAAACTACATAGATGCGGCACCTGGGTGGCCCAGTTGGTTGGGTGGCTGCCTTCGGCTCAGGTCATGATCCTGGAGTCCCAGGATGGGTCCCACTTCAGGCTTCCTACTCAATGGGGAGTCTGCTTCTCCCTCTGACCCGCCTTTCTCTCGTGCTCTCTTGCTCTCGTTTTCTCTTTTTCAGATAATTAAAATCTTCCAAAAAATAAATAAATAAACCATATAGATGCTTTCCCTTCCTTAAAAATTCTGCTTATAAACTAAATGCATCAAAACTATAGATAAAAAATATTTTTAAATTGTTATTTATTTAAATTTTCAATTTTTGAAGAATCTGGTTAAAAAATCAACAAACATATTCTGGGAAGCTATAATAGGTGCTGAAGCTATATAACAATATGTGACATAATTGCTTTCCTAATAAACCTGTACTAAAATAAAATAAGAAAATGGCCCATGACATAATAAAAAGGGTACAAATAAGATGCTATTGCATCATAGAAGTGCTCCATGGCAGAAGTCTAATTTGAATCAAGATCTAAAATTTAGGTAGAATTTTTGCATTACAAAGATGAAAGCAGTCATTTTTAGGACAGGAAATAGCATAAAGAGTAACACTGAGGGGTACCTGTGTGGCTTAGTCATTAAACGTCTGCCTTCAGCTCAGGTCATGATCCCAGGGTCCTGGGATCGAGCCCCCACAACAGGCCCCTGCTGGAGGGAAGTCTGTTTCTCCCTTTCCCTTACCCCTCCCCCTGCTCGTTCTCTCTCTCAAAAATAAGTAAAATCTTAAAAAAAAAAAAAAAAAAAGTATAACACTGAAATAGAAAATTTATGGTGCATTTTCAAATAGTGAAGATAAAACTCATTTAGCTACAATATAAAGTGCAAAGGGGATAATAGGAGCCAAGTGCGGAAAAGTAGATTAAGATTTTGGTAGATTTTGGGGGTGCCTGGGTGGTTCAGTGGGTTAGGCCTCTGCCTTCGGCTCGGGTATGGTCTCAGGGTCCTGAGATCCAGCCCCACATCAGGCTCTCTGCTCAGCAGGGAGCCTGCTTCCCTTCCTCTCTCTCTGCCTGCCTTTCTGCCTACTTGCGATCTCTGTTTATCAAATAACTAAATAAAATCTTTAAAAAAAAAAAAAAGATTTTGGTAGATTTTGGTAGTCATTAGATTTTATGCATCAGGCAGTGGGGAGCCATATTCATTTTTATTTATGTGTAATTGATTCTAGTGCCTTAGAGCTAAAAAATCATACATAGCTGCTGTTATTAGGTCAAACCATTTGAGAGTTTGCCTTAGTGATTCATAGTATATTTGAAATTACTGTGTGTGTGTGTGTGTGTGTGTGTGTGTGTGTGTGTGTGTAAGTTATGGCATTAGAATTCTGAAATGAAGATGATAAATTACTTGGCCAGAAGCCTGACTGACTTGATCAGATACTGAACCACAGTAATGAGTCCAAGCACTGAAGTGATAACTAGTATTTATAGATTCTTTCTGCTCTAAATAGGTTGATAATGTTGAACACAGTAATTATGAGGAATTGGCTGGAATCAATTGGTCTTCAAATAGAGTATTTTTAAAAATTCCACTAAATGGAATAGTTTGCTAAAAATAATATTAAAAATAGGGGTTGTGGCAACAAATCTATTATTAGGACAGAACAAAATCTTTTAAATGAAAAATCCTAAAGCCATCCCTTGTTCTAAATTATCAACACCATTCCTTTTAGATGCTGAATAAATGCTGGGTAAATCAGAATGTGATTTAAATTCAGTGTCCTTTCAAGGAGACACTTAAAGAGTCTGGTTGACACCAAATATTCTGGAAAAGTGTTCAGTGTTGCCCAATTGGAAGGTCATGGCTAAGTGATAAAGGCAGTCCAAAAAGCACAAATGGTTGGATCCCACTGCTTCCACTGCTTCTGCTGCCAGTACTGACTATAAATCAGTGTGTAACATGAGCAGAGTGTGTCACAGTTTCAGAAACATTTCCCTCAAGCTGCCTGAGGCTATGTGGGGATATCCCTTTATAGTCTCATCCATACCTGGCCCAGCCTTTTCTCTACTTCTCTACAGTGTGTCCTATTCAATCCAGCACTCAGCTAGAAGAACCATGTTGGAAAGATCATATGATATGATAAAGGAATTCATACCAAGATGCTTCATATATAAAATCAGCTTGATTTCTCTCCAGGAATCTTTTTATTTAGAGAACTCTTAAAATGTAAAATTATTACAAAGCAATTACATAATGATATTCTACCAATGATTTCTGGCCTCGGTGGTAAGCTACTGCTAGATTTAGTCAGGAGGACTTCTGTTTTCTTAGCTTCCTTCAGTTTCTAATTAAAAGACTGCAAGATGAAATATATCTCTGAACTAATTGTTCATATTTTTGTTCTATAATTTTTCCTTTTTTCTTAATCTGTTTTAGCAGGTAGCCAACTTGTGTGATTCTCTGCCTTGTTGAAGAGGTAAAGTTATTGGCAAGGCAGAAACCAGACTTGCTTACACAAAAATAACCCTCCTAGCCCTCCCCAGAAGGGGAATGAAAGAGATGACCCTGGATCTAAGGAACAGCAGAACAAAATAAAAACCTGTTTACCAAGCAGTTCCCCAAGCAGGAGGCAAAGAAAGAGATGAGAAAGTAGAAGAAAGAGCAGAGAAAGTAGATGCACAGTATATAAAGAGAGGCTGGAATTTCAGAGTTGGAGTTTCCAGTTTTACCACATTTTTCTCATGCCCCAAAGGTAGGATGGAATCAGTAGAACCTCCAGAACTAAAAGGTCCACACCAGGTGGGACAGTGGGCATTTTGGCAGTAACCACTATGAACTGATGGCTCTTGACCACCAAAGACTCAATGATTTGACCATCAATAAGACTCCAGAATCCTGGAGATAGGAGACCTGAAAACATTTCGTATTAGAAATTTATTTCTAAGGGGCGCCTGGGTGGCTCAGTGGGTTAAAGCCTCTGCCTTCGGCTCAGGTCATGATCTCAGGGTCCGCATCGGGCTCTCTGCTCAGCGGGGAGCCTGCTTCCCTCTCTCTCTTCTCTCTGTCTCTCTGCCTACTTGTGATCTCTGTCAAATAAATAAATAAAATCTTTTAAAAAAAATTATTTCTAATAAGAAATTTCTTATTAAAAATTTCTTATTAGTTCCACAGATCCTGACCACAAACTCAAAATTAATTTGACTAGAAAAAAGTTTTACTATTGTTTTATGGTCTAAAACTTGTACAATCTGTTGTTGTAACTATGTTCCAACGTGCCACAGGAGAATATTCTTGGAGATCTCTGGCAGTCAGTTGTTCTCAGTACCTTTGCTTTTACTTACTATATGTTTAAGGTGACCATACATCCACATTGCTCAAGACAGTACCAGTCTATGACTGTTGTCCTGTTCTAATTATTAATAATGTATCCTTTTACTCTCAAAGATGTCCAGGTTTGAATGATAAATTATATGGCTTTATGATATATAACTGATCTCAATAGGCCAGATTATGCTGTTCTAACAAGTAACACAAAATTGCATTGGCATAGCACAACAAAAGTTTATCAGGTGATATTTTAGGCAGCTGTCCTCCATGGATAGGGTCAGTATTCCAGACACCACCATATTAACACATGCTTTCCGCGCTTGTTATAATAGGAACAGAGAGCTCTTGGAGTGTCTTATGTCCGCAAATAAGTAGTCCAGCCTGAACATGACACACACCATTTCTGCCCAGAACTCATTGGCCAGAACTTTTCACAGGGCTCAATCTATCTGTAAGGCGTAGGTAATTTTCCCATTTCCACAAAGAAAACACCAAAATATGAGGATGAAATGTCTCACTGTTAGATACTCAAACAAAAAGCCAAGTGCCAAGGGGCGTGTTTATTATTTGTATTATGAAGCTGAAAAATATACTCTCACATGGACTGGTAACTTCCTTTGCCACTACCTTCATGCTTAGTCATAATCTTAATAACAGTGACTCTCTGAGGGTCCTAGTCCCAGTTCTTAAAGATAAGAGAGTTTAAGGTTTTGCTTGTCACTAAACAAGAAAATCAACAGTAGATAAGAAAACAGTATCCCAAATATAAAGATCCTCTTAGTCTGATAGCAGTAGCAATAAAAAATGAAAGTCATAAAACAGAAATACACACTGTATGAATATATTTGTATTGCATAGCTCCCTAACAGTATGGAATAAAAACCATAAGCTAATTCATATACATAAACTAATGATCTACTGGTACATTTGTTGTGAAAATTAACCATTTATTGTGACTATTGAGAGAAATTTTATGCTTCAGTAGAAAATTATAGCACATCCTTTTGGATTACTGGATTCTAGTCCTGTTCATTATCTTTGAGATTATTTTGAAATAATTGCAGAGTCACAGGAAATTACAAAGTAGTGCAGAGAGTTCCCTTGTACCTTTTACTTGGTTTAATATCTTATATATTTATAATATCAAAACCAGGAACTTTACATTGTACAATATGCATGTGTGACTCTTCTGCTTGATCATGTCTGCTGTTGAAGCTCTTTATTGCATTTTTCATTTCGTTCACTGTATCACCTCCAGAATTTCTGTTAGGTTCTTTTTTATGATTTCTATCTCTTTTTTAGACTTCTTGTTTTGTTTGTGTACTATTTTCATGATTTCATTGTTTATCAGTGTTCTTTTGGAGTGTCTTATGCCAGCAAATAAGTGGTCTCTTGTAGCTCACTGAGCAACTTTAAAGCAATTATTTTGCGTTCTTTGTCAGGAAATTTGTAGATCTCCATTTCTTTGAAGGTGTTTACTAGAAATACATTGTTTTTTCAGTGGTGTCATTTTTCTTTGATGTGTGTGTGTGCGCCCATGCGCGCGCGCGCCTTATAGCCTTGTTGGTGTCTACATTTGAAAGAACAATCATCAGGGTGCTTGGGTAGCTCAATTGGCTAAGCTTCTGCCTTCAGCTCAGGTCATGATCCAGGCCCCCATGGCTGGCTCCCTGCTCAGTGGGGAGCCTGCTTCTCCCTCACCCCCTACTTCTCCCTCAACCCCCTATTTGTGTTCTCTCTCTCATATAGATAAATAAAATCTTTTTTTAAAAGGAAAAGAAAAAAAGAACAATCACCCCTTGCAGACTTGTTGTATTGGCTCTGGTAGAGAAAGACCTTCACCAGTAGTAGGTACAAGACTGCCTATGAGATAGGGTACACAGCACTGACAGGTCCAGCATCAGTATAGAGATGTGTGGGGATAACTATAGGGGTTCTTTTTGTGGGGGACTTGTGATGATACTGTTTCAGGGGGGAGTGCAGTGCACCAGGCCTGGAGGTGTGTTATGCAGTAACTCTAGCCCTGGCAACAGGGTCTCCGGGCTGGCTCCAGCCGGGTGGGAGGAGTGGGTGCAGAGACAGCTCCAGCTAGGGAAGTGTGGTGCTCAGCAGCATGGTCTTCGGGCAGTTTCGTGGGCATCAGCAAAGACTGTGGGAGTCCTCACTGGCAAAGACAATGTGTGTCTGCTGCAGTGGTGAGGGCTGCTGGGGTCTTCTAGCTCTCACCTCCCACCACAAGGAAAGTTAAAACTGAAGGGATCCCTCTCCACACCAAACTGTACTGGGATAGAGAATGAGGCTAACACAGGTAAAATCCTTCCTATACTTTTCTATGCAGCTATTCTTAGTTTTTATGCTCCGACAAGTGGCTGCAATTTCTTAAATGTACTCTGGAACTTTCCCAAAGCTATTTTCTTCCATAGGTAGTTGTTCAGCCATTGTTTTTGTGGGGGGAGGCAGTGGGGATGGGACCTCCTAACCTACAGTCTTGCTGACATTGCTTCTATATGTATAACTCTACATAATTTTATTACATGTGTAGATTCCTGTTACCACCAGTGCAATCAAGACATAAAACTATTCTATCATCACAAAGATCTCCCATTTTCTACCCCCTTTGTAATCACACCCACCCTTTCCAACCAGCCATAACTTCTATAATCTGTTTTCCGTGTCTGACTTTTTCATACAAAGAAAGTTACATAAATGGAATCACACAATATATTACATCTTGTGATTGACATTATTCACTCAAGATAATGTCTTTGGTATTTACCCAAGTTGTTGCACGTATAAGTAAGTATTTTTTCCTTCTTATTTCTGAGTAGTATAAATGTACTACAAATGAACCATTCACCTATTAAGGGACACTTTAGTTGTTTGAAGTTTAGGACTATTACAAATAAAACTGCTGTGAACAATTGTGTACAGGTTTTTCTGCAAACATGAGCTTTCATTTCTTTGGAATAAATATGCAGAAGTGCAATTACTAGGTCATATGGTAAGTGTTTGCTTAGTGTTTTTAAGAGTCTGCCAAACTGTTTTCCACAATGGTTGTACCATTTTATATTCTCACAAGCCATGTGCAAGGGAACTAGATTCTCCACATCCTCACCAGTCTTCCATATTGTTGATATTTTTTTTTATTTTAGCTGTTCTAATAATAGTGACCTTGAACATCTTTTTATGTGCTTACTTGCCATTAGTATACTCTCTTTAGTGAAATGTCTCTTTATATCTTTTTCTCATTTTTGAATTGAATTTTTTCTGTTTTTAATGTCATGCTTGAGAGTTCTTAATATACTCTAAGTATGTGTCCTTTGTCAAAATTGTGGTTTGCAAATATTTTCCCCAGTCTGTCACTTGTCTTTTCATCCTTTAACAGGGTACTTTGTAGAGTAAAAGTTTTCAATTTTAACAGTCCAGTATATCAGTTTTGTCTATTGTAAATAGTTATTTTGGGATCATACCTAAGAACTACTCATGGAACTCTGGGTACCAGAGTTTTTCTCTTATATTGTCTTCTAAAAGTTTTATAGTTTTGTATTTCAAATCTATCATTCATTTCAAGTTAATGTTTCATATTAGGTATGAATTTTAGGCTGAGTTTTTTTTTTTTCCTATAATATTCAATTTCACTAACACCATTTATAAAAAGATTATCCTTTCCTCATTAAATTGCTTTTGCACTTTCTCAGAATAACAGTTGATAGTATGTATATGGAACTATTTCTGGGTTTTATATTCTTTTTCATCGATTTATGAGTTTATCCCTCTGCTAATGTGACATAATCTTTTATGATTCTAGCTATATAATGTTTTGAAATAAGCTATTTAATAATAAGCTATGTAATAACGTAATAAACTATATGATAAGCTATATAATTATATAAAAGAACTTACATAATAAGCTTATATAATAAGCTATATAATAAGTTCTGAAATAAGAATTTCAGATTCTTTTAGCTGTTCTAATCCTATTGTCTTTCCATATAAATGTTAAAATAATCACATCCACATATACAAAAACATAATTCTGGGATTTGGGTAGGAATTATGTTAAATCTGTTTCTCAAAATACGGAGAGAACTGACATACTTTGTTGAGTGTTCCCATTCATAGATGCAGACTATCTCTCAGTAGTGACTTTTGTTTGTTTGTTTGTTTGTTTTTTGGTTTTCAGCATACAAATCTTGTACATATTTTGTTAAATATACAACAAAGTACTTATTTCACTTTTTTGAGCAGTTGTAAATGGTATTAAATTTTAAATTTTGGTCTCCATATACTCATTGCTAGTATATAAAATACAATCGCTGTTTGTATGCTTTCCTTCTGTCTTGTGACCTTGCTGAACTCAATTGATTATAGAATTTCCATGTATGAGCTCATTGATTATAGAACTTGTATGTATGTGTGAATAGATTTCTTGGAATTCTTAGGTAAACTATCATATTATCCACAAATAGGAACAGCGTATTACTTCTTCCAAGTTGTATGCCTTTATTTCCTTTCTTGTCTTCTTGTACTTCCTAAACAAAGTTGATTATCAGTGGTTAGAGTACATATACTTCCTTTTTCTTGATTGCAGGGGAAAAGGATTTAGGTTTTCATTATTAAGCATAATGGTATTCGTAGGGGGTTTTTTTTGCAGATGTTCTTTATCAAATTAAAGATGTTCCTCTTCTATTCTACTTTCCTGAGATTTTTTTGTCATGAATGCATGTTGAATTTTGTCAAAGGCTTTTTCTGATTCTGTGAATAAAATCCTGTGATTTTTTTCTTTAGCCTTTTGATAGGGCGGATTACATGGATCAGGTTTCAAATAGTGAATCAGCATTGCATCTTGGTAAAACACCATTTAGTTATGGCGTATAATTCTTTTTATATATTACTGAATTCTGTTTGCTAATTTTTGTGTCTATGTTCATGGGGGATATTAATCTGTAGTTTCCTTTTTTTTATGTTTTGTGTTGTTTTGATATCAGCATAATATTACCTTCATTGAATGAGTTAGAATGTGCTTCTCCTAATTTCTGGAAGAGATGAAATTTTCATTAAACCAAAGCTTAGTAGAATTCTTTGGTGAAACTTTCTGAGCCTAGAGATTTCTTTCTCAGGGGGGTTTCAGATAAAAATTCAGTTTACCTAGTAATTACAGGCAAATTCACATTGCCTATTTTATATTGGGAGTTATGGTAATTTCAATTAAGTTGTCAAACTTATGTGCACAGAGTTTTCTTTGTATTCCTGTTTTACCGTTCTGATGAATGCAGGATATGTTGTGATATCCTGTGTTTCATTCCTGATACTAGTAATTTGTACTTTCTTTTGTGTCTTTTTTGGTCTTCCTAGAGGTATGTCAGATTTATTAATCTT
Organism: Lontra canadensis; assembly: GCF_010015895.1. NCBI lineage: Eukaryota > Metazoa > Chordata > Mammalia > Carnivora > Mustelidae > Lontra > Lontra canadensis. Next base: position 4,846,104 of record NW_022631115.1, read on the forward strand.
TACCCAAAAAATCTTTGGTTTTACTGATTTTTTTCTATTGTATTTTGCCTTCAGTTTGATGGATTTCTGTTCTTATCTATATTACTGCCTTCTGCTTACTTCGGTTTCAGTTCATTCTTCCTCTAGTACTTAGAGGTGAGAACTTAGAATATTTGGGACTTTCCTCTAATAGAAGCACTTTAGTGCTATAAATTTTGTTATTAATGCTGCTTTAGCTGTGTCCTGCAAATTTTGATATATTATGTTTTTATTTTCATTCACTTTAATGTGCTTTTTAAATTGTCCTTCATATTTTCTTCTTACTCTGTAGGCTATTTAGAAGTATATTGTTTAATTTGTAAATTTGAAATTTTTTTCTATTATCTTTTTGTAATCAGTTTCTGGTTTCATTCTGTTATAGTCAAAGAACATGTTCTGTATAATTTTTTTTAAACTTGCATAATCTATCCTGGGGCAAGATTCCTGTCAATCTGTGGGCTTATGAAACTATAAAACAAGAAATGTAATAGTAGGACAGGTATAGGATACTAGTGACTGACGTTCCCATTTCAAATAAGAGAAAATGGAAGGTGAAAAGTACTTACTGGTTGGTAGCAATTTAGAAATCCAACTGGGCAAATTCCCTTAGGTTTTAGGGTCTGGAAATAATCATCTGTGTTCACTGATTCACCTTGGTTTCTCACTTTGCCTTCTGGGCTCCTGGCTCCATCCCGTGGAATTCTTTCTTTTTCATAAAAGGTAGCAGTTATCTGCAACTGAGTAGTTCCATCAGCCTCTTTTCCTATCTGAAGGACTGTGGGAGTCTGACCACCTGGGCAGCCTTTCTTCATTTTGTTCTGTCTTTACCCATTTCAGTTCAGCGTTTCTGCCGGGATCCTTGTGGGTTTCTCCTGTATGTCTCAGCTTCACTCTATTAAACAAGAGGCTCCTCCACAAATCATTCCCAGATAATGCTGTACCTATTCCTGGTTTTTGCTTAGATGACTGAGGAGATCCATGAATCAAATTCCTACTCTTGGGAGAGCCCCTGTGTGACTGAGTACTCCAACCTTTCTGTCCTGAGGTACTACCAAAAGGTTATCCAACCACACTCTTAGCTTTCTCTTTGAGTATGCTTTCCTAACAGTGAATCTCTTAAATTTTAGCATCTTTGGCAGTGTGGGTAGGATGAAAATTTCCTAAATCATCAAGCCCTAATTCCTTTTTGCTCAACACTTCTTACTTCAGTTTAGCTCTTTCCTCTCACATTTTACTTACAGGTAGCAAGAAAGAAGCCTGCTTCACCTTCAGTACTCTACTTGAAGACCTCAGCTAACTATTGACAAATTCTCTCTCCTTTGACCAAACTTTAGGTCAGGCTCCTCTGAGTCCTCTTTCAACTAGGCCTTGCCCTTGAGCTCTGTCCTTGGCCTATTTAGTTTAGTGTTAGCAAGAATCCTGCTGGGTCAGTTTAGTGAAAATCCCCACCCTTGATAATCTGATCAAATTCATTATCCCCAACCTTTGTTAACCTGTCTTCAGCAAAAATCCTGTCGAGTTGGTTTAACCAGAATCCCCCTATCCCTGGTGTTTTTTCTTAAGAATGTTCCATCCACTAACCCCACCCTGTTTTTGGCTGTAAATCTCCACAGGTCCTTGTAACAGCTCAGTCTCTTGTTTAGCTCAGGCTCTGATCATCTCTTTCCCCCTCTTTAGTGATAGCTTACTTACTCTCTTTAGCAAGTGCCCTGAAATATACTTTTCTTCAACAGTGTTTAAGTCTATAACTTATAAATCTGCTCTCTACAAGAAAATAGGAAACAATTCACCTAAGCCACTATGTAAATTATGCTAGCTACTCTACTATGTAACAAAGATCCATTTTCCTCCAATTCTCAGTAACATTTTTCTCATTTCCTTTCAAGCCTTAATGTCTTTGTTTCTATTAACGGTCTTTTGATTTTTTTTTTTCCTCAACCTTGCCCTTCACTTCATTCTGAGTCCTTACTAACAGAGTCATTAATATCTGTATTTCAACTAACGGTCTGTTCAAGACAGTCTAAGCTTTTTCTATCATTCTTCTTAAAATTCTTCTAGCCTTGGGGCACCTGGGTGACTCAGTCATTTGGGCATCAGACTCCTGATCTCAGGGTCATGAGTTCAAGCCCCACAGTGGGCTCCACTTGGGTCTGGAGCCTACTTTAAAAAAAAAAAAAAAAAATCCTTCTAACCTCTACACTTTACCCAATTCTAAATAACTTCTACATTTTTAGGTATTGTTTTATACCAGCACCCCACTCTTGGTACCAAAATCTATATTAGTTTCCAATTGATGCCCTAAAAAATTACCATAATCTTAGTGGCGTAAAACAATACAAATTTGTTACTGTCTAGTTCTAGAAGTAAGGATTCTGAAAATGAGGCTCATTGGGCTAAAATCAAGGTGTCAGCAGGATATTCATTCTGGAGCCTCTATGGGAGTCCCTTCCTTGCCTTTTCTAGCTTCCAGAGGCTTCCTGAAATCCTTGTCAGGAAAGCAGTTGTTTTCTAAAAGTTTTCTGTATTGTTGGGCTATCTCTTTCTTCACCTTTTGACTAGAGCAGGCTTAGCCTGGGACTTTTTTTTGTTGGCACTCATTTATTATTCTAGGTTGCCAACTTCTCCGGCACCCAGTCTGGGAGGATGAGGTAAAAATAAAACCCAGGAACTCACTGCTGAGTCATTCCTTAGGTCCCAAGGCCCCTATCATGTTTGGCCTGTTCTCTCCAACTTTGAGTGGTCTTATGTTTTCTTATATGTTATGCCCAGGGATTTTTAGTTGTACTTAGAAGAAGTGTGGGAAAAAAACCTCTCATCTTTTGAGACCATATTGTATCTTTTTAGGCTCTTCAAAGGCCCTCCACGTATGGCCAATGTGCCAAGTACTTGAGAATCCTTTTTCCTCTGGTGTCTTTTTCGTGATGCCCTTCAGAGGCAGCCTCCTATAAGTAGGGCTATACTTTCTAGAATTATGTGTACCTCAGAGTCAGTCTTCCTCCTTTCTTTCCCTTCTGCTGATTCTTGTTCTTTGATTTCTGGGATTCAGAGCCTCACAGTGGTGGTAGAAATTAATGTAGAACTACTAAGACAGAAGGCTAGATGTTTCCTCAAAGAAGAGGGCTCAGTACAGACTCACAAGGTAAGCACTGGGGGAAGGAATAAGTTTTAGTTTACTTTGGTGACAAAAAATTTATTGCTTATGATTGTATTTCCATTTATGCTTCAGATGTTGTTTTTGGAAATTCCTTCCAAGTTATTGTGAGGTATGCTGCCAGTCTTATTTTTGGTGTTACCTTGTAGTCTTTTTGTGAATCTCTTAAGTATCAGAGAGGATATGTTGTGGAAAGCCAATAAGCACATTATAAACAGGACTCTCAGATGAGTTGTTCTGACTGTCCCTTGCATGGTTCTACTTACATGTCCTATGAGCACATTACCTAGAGTTCAGTACATCCTAAATTAAGGCGAAGCTGGGATCCAGCATTTCTTCTTACTTCCATCTCCTGGAGTTTTTCTTTCAGTTAATGATAATACTATTAATTCAATTACCTAAGTCAGAAAACTGAAGGTCAAAACGCTATCCTCGTGTTCCACCTCCACATGTGTTTTATTTCTTGGATCCTCTCCGTCTTCTCTGGCTTTGACTGCATTAGGCCCCTCAGTCTCAGTCCCCTCAAACTCACTGATTCCAGTCCTAAGCCCCCTTCAGGTAATCTTTACTCTGCTACCAGATATCTTAAAGGTATGTCTTGTCATGTTCTTTTCAAAATTCTTCAATGGCTTCCCTCTCTAAGTATAAAAAAATAGCATTCAAACAAAATATTCATAAAATGCAAATTCTTCCTGATCCAGCCCAGTCTTTCTCAAATCTGGATATTCCTTAGAATCGCCTGAGCAGTTTTCAAGACTTAAAAGTTCCTGGACCTCACACTTAAAAATTCTGATTTAATTGACATGGGTTGATGTCCAGGCTTTATTGTTACTGTTTTGCTTTTTTTGTTGAGGTGAAACTAACATAAGATTAATATTTTAAGCCAAAGGAATATTGAAAAAGAAAGCCAAAGTTGGTGGCATCACAATTCCGGACTTCAAGCTCTATTACAAAGCTGTCATCATCAAGACAGCATGGTACTGGCACAAAAACAGACACATAGATCAATGGAACAGAATAGAGAGCCCAGAAACAGACCCTCAACTCTATGGTCAACTAATCTTCGACAAAGCAGGAAACAATGTCCAATGGAAAAAAGACAGTCTCTTCAACAAATGGTGTTGGGAAAATTGGACAGCCACATGCAGAAAAATGAAATTGGACCATTTCCTTACACCACACATGAAAATAGACTCCAAATGGATGAAGGACCTCAATGTGAGGAAGGAATCCCTCCAAATCCTTGAGGAGAACACAGGCAGCAACCTCTTCGACCTCAGCCACAGCAACTTCTTCCTAGGAACAACGCCAAAGGCAAGGGAAGCAAGGGCAAAAATGAACTATTGGGATTTCATCAAGATCAAAAGTTTTTGCACAACAAAGGAAACAGTTAACAAAACCAAAAGACAACTGACAGAATGGGAGAAGAAAATTTGCAAACGACATATCAGATAAAGGGCTAGTATCCAAAATCTCTAAAAAACATATCAAACTCAACACCCAAAGAACAAATAATCCAATCAAGAAATGGGCAGAGGACATGAGCAGACATTTCTGCAAAGAAGACATCCAGATGGCCAACAGACACATGAAAAAGTGCTCCACATCACTGGGCATCAGGGAAATACAAATCAAAACCACAATGAGATACCACCTCACACCAGTCAGAATGGCTAAAATTAACAAGTCAGGGAATGACATGCTGGCAAGGATGTGGAGAAAGGGGAACCCTCCTACACTGTTGAAAACCAGACATTGTAAATAGTATAATGTAGTAAATATGGAAATCAGACTTTTCCCCCTTATATTTGTTTTTATTGTGTGCTGTGGGGTGTTTTTTGTTTTGTGTCACTCTCCCATAAAAAAAAAAAAAAAAAAATATATATATATATATATATATATATATATTTGAGACATAGAAAAAGTGAGAGAGAGAGAGAGAGAGAGAGAGAGAGAGAGCACGAGCAGCAGGGAAGGGTAGAGGGAGAAGCAGACTCCCCACTAAGGAGGGAGTCCAATGCGTCACTTGATCCCAGGACCTTAAGATGATGATCTGAGCCGAAGGCAGTCAATTAACCAAGCCACCCAGGCACCTGTTAGTGACCCTTCTAAACTTTTTTTGTTAAGTTTGTGTTCTTTGTCATGTGTGATCTCTGAAGCCTCTGTTCCTTTAGTGTGTATCTAGCTAAAGTTTTGAGAGTAATTTCCTTGAACACCAGGAGTTAGAGGGGGGGAAAAAAGACAAAGGAGAAGAACAAGGAAGAGGAGAAGGAGGAGGAGGTGAAACAAAAAGGCCAAAGACACACACACACGCACAACTTCTCCCAGTCTTTACACATTGACTCTGTGCTAGTGTACTATCAATACTTAGCCAGGTCATTAAAAATACTGTCTCCGTGCTCATTCTGCTTGCACTGAGCCCAGAAATCAGCCAGAAGTGAGAACTGAAGGCCTTCTTGGTTCTTGTGTGAATATATATCCTGTCTTGGGTATGTGCATGGCCCTCTAAATTCCATAGTGTACACAGGTGCTTTTGTATACCCTAATTTTCTCACCAGCTTTCTCTCTTTTTGTCACTCTGTCATACACCTCAGTTGTAATCTTTTGTCCCAGGAGACTACAGGTTGCTAGTTCATCTTAGAATGATTTCAGGTATGCCTGCTGCTTTTCCAACCTGAGCTCTGAGGTGAAACAAAAACAAATGCTTCCTGTCTGTCCTTCAGTTAGCCCCACACAAATTAAAACACAGGGACACAATTCTTTGCAAATAAGTTCTGCCCTGCTCCTCCCAGAGCCGGAGACAAGGGTCCCACCTTGGGAGTATGCATGGCCATCTTCAGGATCACGGCTGAGCTGGGGAAGGGGTGTGGCAATGATAGTGAAAATGCCACGAAGCTTTTCTATCATTTTTCAGTTGTCCTTCATTCAGCATTTAGTTGTGGCTGTTTTCCAGAGCTCTGGCAAAGGTGGTTCCGTGATAGTTTCCCTTTGATTTTTTTTTTATTTTTATTTTTTAATGCTTCTGTGGAGGGATGAGTTTTTATAGTTGCCTACTTCCTCATTTTTACTGACCTCTTACTATTTTTTAAAGTCTTTTTTATTATTTTTGAAAAGATGATTCTCATGAGCAGCCCAAATAAGAACCGCTGTAGCCACAGTCTTCCTCTCCACAGTCATCTGTCTCCATGGTCTCTCCAGTTCTTTCAAACCGTTTATAGCCGTGGCCTGCTAGTGGATTCATTATATCTTTGAGACTTCCACTTAAAGTGCACTACCATTTCTGACTTTTCTAAGGAGAGTCGCACCAGCTTTCCATAACTTTCATGATTGTCTACTTGTTTACTTTCTCAACTGAATGGAATCTTGGAGGGCAAGCATTTCCTCTTCCTCACCTTTCATACAACAATGTCAGACCCATCGTAGAGAGTCAACAAATTAAAAAAAAAGAGAGAGAGAGTCAACAATGTTATGTGAACCACAAACTGGGCTTGCTGAGTCTTGCTAAATATATAGATAGATAGATTAAAAATATTTACTGTATCTTGATCTAAAGTAAAACATTGACAGTTTTCTCCTCCCCTTCCTTCTTCTCCTTTCTTCATCATTTTCTCTCAGGCAACACCAGCCCCAGCAAGGGATAATCAAAGACTATAAGTGAAAAATAACTGTAGTAGGAGAAATAGTCCTCAGCCGCCAGATTGCACGAGTTCAGTAACTGGAGATCCTACCTCATTTTAAATACACACCTTCCCTTGTGTCCTGGGATGTTGTGGGATGGATGCCTCTGATGCCCATGTGCTGCAGCCCTGGTGACGCTCTGTTCTGTCATCTCTTCACCTTAACTGCTGCTGCTCTTGCTCTTGCAGACTAGAGATATGCCCCTTCTCCCTGTAACTGTCAACATGGTGCAGAGTGCTGTTTCTCACTTCACTGCAGATCCAGGGGTTCTCGTAGCTATCAATTCAGGTACTAGCGATGGAAGCAAGCATTAACTCTAGCTCCTACACCTACATTTGAAAAAATTTGTTGATTTAAGAAGTATCATTGTATCTCAAACAGAGGGGCCTTGTCACCTCAGATTTTATAGAATTTAGCATTTAAAATACTCTAAAAGACTTGGTCTTTTGACATTCATACTCACAAAGGCCTCTTATGTTAAAAATGCTGATTGTCACCATCCTCCCCTCTTAGATTCAGAATCAGTGGTTCTGGGTGGAGCTCAGGGATTTTAATGTGTGACACATGCCCCAGGTGATTCTGATGCTGGCTGTCATTGTGCAGCACACCGATGATCAGTGTCACAAGGGGTTATTGCTTAGTTGTGAGATTCCAAGCATGAGAACAATGTGCACTTAAAATTCACTGCCAGGTTCACTAATCCAAATATTTATTTATAATGATCTCTAAAAACATGTTTTTGTAGATTTCCATGTTCAGACTGTATCAAAGTGACATGTTCATGGCTAATAAAAAACAAATCTTCTGAAGAACTTAAAGCCAACAGTCCCTTTACCCATCCTCCCTTACCTCTGCCCCACTCTCCTTATGGGACACCACCTCTAATCGTTCCCTTTTAAGTTCTTGTACTGATCATTTCCTTATTCTAAAATTACACATGAATTGCTGTTTATTGATTATCATCTAATTTAGACTTTTTCATCTTCCAATAATGGATATGGAAATTGTTCCCTTACTACACTGTTGCTGCTTTCATTTTATTCCTGTGAAGTTATTGCTTCTACGATATCTTCTAATCTTTGGAAATGTGTATAAGCCTATGCTGCTTGCACTATCATTCATAAACAGCCTCTTGATTCTCCACTTTGTAAGAGAATGGCATTCACTTCCCCACTTTCTCTTCTTCCCTTCCCAACTTCCAATCTCTGTGAGCTCTCAAGGTCATATCACTTTTATTGTTTGTAATAAAATTATAATTAAATTAGAAGGGTTGTTAAACGTGCAACTTGATAAATATAGACTATAAAAAGGATGTAATTGAAGGACTACTACAAAATGAGAATTGTATAGTTAAGTTCAAGTATACATAGTTTTATACGACAAATTACGCAGAACATATATTAATGTTCTTAAATTGGTGTTTCCAAATTAGCTTTCAATATTTTCTCACTTAGAACTTAGTACAAAGTTTAGCCAGCTGGATTTATCTATTGCAGATTTTTCTTCTCTTGTTGTGTGGGTTCTTTTGACCCTCTTTGCAGTTTTTGCTTCATGTTCTTCTGCACCAAATGCTGCTGCTTCCTTGTAGCTGAACCTCAAGTGGTCGCTTAAGTCGTTCTTGGTTTCTGTACCTCTAATTGCTCCAGGTTTTAATTTCTATTAATAAATTCCATTTGATTTCTAAGAATATTTAATGCTTTCATAGCACTGTAGGTAAAATACCTGATTCTGGTTTTAGATCATCCAGAAAGCCTTCTTTTTCTAATTATGTGTATATGCTTTCCTGAATCTTACTAACCACAGTTCTTGTGGTATATAACAGAACTCATACTACGCAATTTACATTTTACTGTCTGTCTTTCACTGTCTCTTATTTCTCATCTGAAAAGCCAGTTCATCAGTGAGGTTTTCCCTCTTGTCCCAGTCCTAGCTGCTGTACTCTGTATCCCAGGCCCTTGTTTTATTTTGTTCATACCACTCATCCCTATGAAAAGTTGTGCCATTTATGCATTCGTGAGTCTTGCCCTGCTAGAATGTGAGCTCCCTGAGAGCAGGATCTCCCTCTCACAGATGTATCCTGAGAACCACAGTAGAGCCTGGTGCAGATTCCTAAAGACTGCTACAAATCTTCAATGCAACAACATCCATTATTTGAGAACCACTGCTTTGTACTATGCTCTCTCTTAGAAGTGCTGTAACACCTCTGTGTTCTGCTTGGACTGTACTGATGGCATGCTTTCCATGTTTTCTATGGGTGGGAAAGGGGACACGTGTTACCTCTAGATTGAGTTTGAGGTATAACAAAAAATGTTCACTAAGGCAGTAGGTCTCAAACTCCACTGTGCTTAAGAATCACATGGAGGGAAAAAAAAAAAAAAATCACATGGAGAGCTTGTTAAAACCAATTGGTGGGTTCTCTTCTCCAAGATTCTGACTTAGTAGATATGAATGGGACACATGAATTTGCATTTCTAACGAGCTCACAGGATCATACTGTGAAAACAATGTTCTAAGACAAATCCATATGTCTTTCCTGATTAGTGCCAATACATCTGTGGCTGCAAGAACTGAGAGGTTTTGTTTTTTTGTTGTTGTTTTGTTTTGTTTTGTTTTACTATTTAACACTTTTACATAATTTCCTCCAAAGGGAGTCTGGCATATTGCATTCTCTTCTCTCAATTTATGTGAAACAAGTGTATCCAGGTCAAGAGATACTTGAGTAACAAGGTCCACCTTGTCCATCTCAAATCCACTTTCCCCTTTGTCTCAAAATGGAAGATGGACATGTCCTCTTTCTCCTATCTGAGGACAAGCACTTATCCACCACCCAGGGGCACATGGCAAATGATTAGAGGCAGTGTCTGTGTCATCTTCTTATCAGAGTCTTAATCTCAGTTCTAAGCATGCCTGGTGAGTTACCTCTGAGATTAAAGCCCTTTTTGATATGAGTCTTGTAGGATCTCATTCTGTAAGGATTCTTGGTTGCTCACTCTGGCCTGTGAAGACACCAGGATAAACACAGACTGGGAGTAGATGTTGGGACCCTAATTAAATTGGTAAGACATGAGAAGAAATATTTCCCTTTCTGTGCTTAAATGAATAGGGTGAAATTTCTTTTTTTCATATAACTATAAATTTAAGATTGAATTACAGTCTTACAAACCTTATTAATATAGGATGATAGAACTTTTACTATTAAATCTACTTTTTGTAGAGAACTCAAAAGAGTAAGAAGTGCAAAATATGCATCAAGTATTGTCGTATTGAAAAAGTAATGTAGAGCTAGAGCACTTCTGCAAGGAAGGTTATAAGGTTGTGAAATAAGTTTTCCTGACCTTCACCCATTGCCCATCCCAGCCAGTATGAAGGATAGTGAAGAATTCTGAGTGGAATTGCAGGGCCAGTAGACTTTTGGGGAAAGAGTTGAGGAGCTGTGGTCTCCCAGAACTCAGAGAAATAACAAAACTGCTACTAGATTCATTTGTCAACATATGGGTGCGGAGTCACATTGGCTGAGTTTGAATGTCAGCTCAGCTTCATACAGCCATGTGCTCTGTATCTCTATGACTCTCTTTACTTTTCTGTAAAATGGAAATAATAGAGTACCCACTTCTCAAGATAGTTAAAAGGGATAATAATTGTGAGGAACAATGCCTAACATGGTTGTGATATATGTTGGAATATAACTAATTCATTCTTAAGTACAAGGGATTCTTCTTGTCTCTGGGGATATATCAGTCAATTATGGCCCACATATGTTTATGATTCTGACATGATTTGGGGGCCATAATTTAAACATCTCTGATTTTAACTCTTAAAACCTTTCCAATTCCAAAATTCTATTAAAAAGGGAACTATTACTAAATTAACAAATTACCTATCAATACCTTGTTGATCATTTTCCTACTGTGATAATTAATTTTATGTGTCAACTAGGCTAGGTAGGCCATGGTCCTAGATATTTGGTCAAACACCAGTCTAGATGTTGCTGTGAGGGTATATTTTAGAGGAGATTGACATTTAAATCAATAGATTTTGAGTAAAGCATATTATCTTCCAAGTTATGTCGGTGGGCCTTATCCAATCAGTTGAAGGTCTTAGTGGAGAAAAAAAAAAAAAAAGATTGAGGCCCCCTGATAAAGTAGGAACTGTGCTCCGACTGCCTTTGGACTTGAACTGCAACATCACTTCTTTCCTTGTCTCCAGTCTGACAGACCACCCTGAAGAGTTTGGGCCACCTAGGCCCCACAATCACTTGAGCCAATTCCTTAAAATAAATCTCTTCGTTTCTCTCTCTCTCTTCCAATAAATAGCTAGCTAGCTAGCTCTGTTTGTAGATATGTTATATAGAGTGTTTATATATATGTTTATATAGAGAAAGATACATATATATATGTTTTTATTTGTTCTGTTGTTTCTGGAGAATCCTGACTAATATACTATGTTTTATCATTTGGGGATCATAAATAAGATCACAGCAGTTAAATGTAATATTTATTAGCTGCTATGAAAAACTACACTGACTCATCCTTTTTAATTGACTAAGTCATTAATGAGGGAGGTGAATATATAATATATAACCATTAGTAAATGTTGATTTCTATTAGTAGATGTTGATTCCTTTCCATATGTCAGGTTCCTCCACTTTCCTACAAAATTTGGATATTGCAAAGAGTTAAAAGAAAAAGTCCCACACATGTTTAATTTTCAGATAAACTCTTTTATATCCATCCAGAATGGAAAGCCATCACAGGCGTAGCTGTTTGAAACTGAGTCCTCCTTCAAGGGACTTTCATGTGAACTGTGTCCTGTCCTTCCTTTGCCAGTTTGAAGTCCTCTTCTCACTCCTGCAGAACAATTTAAATAAATATTTAAGACCATGGTTATATTTTACTATTATACAGGTAAACTATAACTTCTGTAGATGACCACATTGCAACATATTTCCTCTTTTATTAAAAATTAACTTATCTCCTTTCCTGATATTTGCTAGTCATTGGGGCTGCAGAGGGGACTAACAGCCTAACTCTAGAGCAAGATGTAAAGATCAAAGAACATCTCATGTTTTTGTTCTCTTTTCTGTTTTGAAGTGTATCTCATGAGACTGAAATAGCATGACCACATGTTCCTTGAGGCAGTTTACTAAGAGTAGATATGCAGAGGTAAAAGAAACGTTGTCACATGGCAGAAGAGCCCAAAATCTGGGGTTTAGGAGTGTTCAAGTGTTTCCTGGAACACTTGGGAAATGGATTTTTTTTTAAAGATTTCATTTATGTATTTATTTATTCATTCATTTATTTTTTAGAAAGAGCACGAGCGGGGCAGAGAGAGGGCAGGAGAAGCATCTCCCTGCTGAGCAGGGAACTGGATCTGGGGCTACATCCCTGGACTCTGAAATCATGAGCTGAGCCAAAGGCAGACGGATAGCCAACTACACTGACTCATCCTTTTTAATTGACTAAGTCATTAACGAGGGAGGTGAATATATAATATATAACCATTAGTTTTTTATATATATATATATATATATATATATATATATATATATATATGAATGAAATGGCATTTTGATACACATCTCAGTTAATTCTGATGCAGGTGGTTTGAGGATCACTCTTGGAGAAACAGATCAATTCCTTTTTTAAATTTCAGTCAAATTCATAACTTTTAAAATATATTGTAATTGTAATTGTAATTGAGTTGAATAAGTTACCTGAGGTTTTCTGTTCTTTATCATTTTAGATGGAATGAAAATAAAAGACCTAGTAACAGCTATTCTGGATTTTTACATGCAAAATAATGTTCTTCGAATAGAAACAGGTTCCTTCCTTTATTTAACATTGCTCACTTAACCCTTAATCTCACATTAGAGTCCTCAATTCTTTTATTGTTTTATAAACTACTAAGAAGCAATTGAGTGGTTCAAGCAATCCAAGTGCATATATTATAAAATATTATAAATATATATTATAAAAATTAATGTTATTTGAGTATGAGCATGTTGTCTATGCAATGACTTAAGTTTAGTACATTGGGATTTTGTTCAGTGCTTTTGCAGTGTACCACAAAGTCCAACAATGTTTTAACCAGTTATATCAAAAATGTTTAAAAATTAATGAAAGGTCATGTCATTAAAATAACTATTCTTATATGTATAGGCTATATTAAAGTACATGAAACTGTGTTTTATTTCTTTGAGTCAATGAATATGGGAGTATTTGTGGATGAATTTTATCTGTGACTCAGTGTATAACTTTATTCCTATATAAGTATTAGAAAATGGCACGTTAGGTAATTTTTTTAATGCCATAAATAAATGTCACATCTCATAGAAATCATGGTTTTCCCAAAGATGAAAATTACAGGAAACAGGACCATTGAATTCTAGGAAGTTAGTGTCTCTACAAAGGACAATGGTCTTTTAAATTTCGACATTCCTTTGAAGTCATGCCTTTTTAGATAAGCATGTGGGACAGTAGGTGGTTCTGTACAATGATTTTTGGTTATGTTTTTGGTATTATGAAAGCTCTGGCCTTTTCAGAATGCTCAAATTTACCATGTTTGAACCCGGAACCCTACTTTGCTCTTAGTTGAAAATAAGGAATTAATGAAAAACCAACATTTGTTTTCTGAAGTATTCTTTTTTTGCTTAAAAAAAAAAAAAAAAGAATGCCGTATAGTTTATTTTTGTTTTTAAGATTTATTTACTTGAGACAGAGAGCATGAGTCGGCATGGGAAGGGGGCAGAATCAGCAGGAGAATCATACCTCTGATGAGCTGGGAGCCCAATGTGGGGCTCAATCCCAGGATTCTGGGATCGTGACCTGAGTGAAAGGCAGATGCTCAACTGACTGAGCCACCCAGGTGCCCCACCATTTAGTTTTTCAAAAAAAACATCTTTCTGTCTTCCAATATAACATGACAGAAACTTTAAATTTTCCTTTAAACTAATAAGGTGAAACCATCATTTGCTAGTTGGAATCATTAATTCCTGAAAATAACAAATCAGAGGGGAAGACGAACCATGAGAGACCACAGACTCTGGAAATCAAAGTGATGGTTTTGGAGGGGAGAGGGGGATGAGTGAGCCCAGTGATGGGTATTAAGGAGGGCACAAATTACATGGAGCACTGGGTGTTCTATGCAAACAATGAATCATAGAACACTACCTCAGAAACTAATGATGTACTGTATGGTGACTGACATAATAAAAAAAAAATGTTATAAGAAAATAACAGATGGTAAGGAGTGTATGTGAAAGACAGGGGCTGTAGAAGAATCACAGTGTCACACTGCATGGGAGAGAAATAAGAAGTTATTACATCTATTTAAAATAAATTCAAAGAGATGGAATAAATCCCTCAGAAAATGCTCAGAGTAAGTGATTAGCAACAGTTGAACAAAGGGCGGATGTTAAATCAGAGAGCTAAGTACTAAATATATGTGAACTCAGGCCTGGAGTGATTTATTAAGGATGATATTTGTGGCCTAAGTGTAGAACCAGACATTTTCAAGAACAGCCCAGAGCATTCTCAGTGGCTTTGTCATAGGTGGGGACATTGTCTTTCTTGTCTAATCTATTTTCACAGCCTCTTAAGTAGCCACTCTGCCCACCTTCCACATGCCCACCAGGACAACCTTCTACATAAATTCCTCCATATTTTGGCCATTGGAGAAAAAAAAAAAATCCCACACTTCTTAATAATTTTAAGTTGCAACTTAAAATTACAAAGTTCCAACTCTTGGAACCAAAAGCTCTTGGTAAAATTGGACAAACCTTGGCAATTTTATAGTCTATGGAAAACTAATAGCCCTAAAAGATTTATGGGATTCTAGGGCCTGTTCTGCCTCTACACTTCTGTTTCTGCACTGGTTGCCAGGACAACAAAAAAGTTGTGCCATGTATGAAACCTAGCTCCTTTATGAAACTACGCACACAAAATAATAGTAAAAATAATCTCAAATAATAAACATGGATCTGCTCAGGAATATGCAGGCTGCTAAAGGTATGTGATCCTTGGGGAAACTATATATACTGTTTACAGTAGACACAAAGTTTCTCTCCCTTGCCTGTTTTTGCTGTCTCCTCACATTCTCCCATGCACTTTTGAGGTAAAACAAACTTCTATTATTGTTGCCTGTGCAGGCACTAATAATGTTTTTGGTTGCCTGAGCATCACTTTGGAGTCTTACCGATCATCTAAAGGTGCTCTCTGAAGAATTTTTCCCCATAAGAGAGCTCTCCTGTGCTGGATATCTTCTTATGGTCCCTGATAATATTTCTCTGACCTGTTCCATGGCCCAGCAAGCCTGTAGACTGCATCAACAAAAGTCTCCCATCTTAAGCTTCCAGTTAGATTCAGCTAGTGGCAGGCACTGAAGATGGTGGAAGGCTGGGGAGAAGGCAACATCTAGGTGCAACTTTCCCCAGTGGCATCTGGGCAGATCCCAGGGTGGGCTTCTGAATACTCTCCCTGGATCTGACCATTCTTCTATTTCCACTTCAGGCCTAGGGCTAACAAAGAGTTCCCAGGGAGCAGTGCTACCCCTTTTGGTGTCTTTAAACCCTGATCCACCTTTGTAAACAGTCTGTTAACTCTCCTCAAATTACCCAGCTTGAATGTGCCAGCAGCCTGACTTCGTGTGATGAATTAGGTGCCTGCTGTTACGATGTTGTAATTTCTCCACTTGACACCACATAGTATATGAAACACTTTATGTTCCACCTTTCCTTGAACCTAACAGTGTTGTAACTCGGTGCCTTCCTGTTTTCCCTTCTGCAATATAATGCTCTTTTTTTCCTCCTTTTCTCCCTAGCACTTATCTCTTCATCTTCAAGATCCCTCTCAAATGTCACTTAGCTGGGGAGTCTTTTCTCTGGCCTCCCATCCAGCAGGACTTGGACTGTGTTCTCCAGTTACTATGACATATTTGTCTTCCCCACAGGAATTATGTCTTCATTCATGCATTCATTCATTCCCCAAACAATGACTGACTGACTTATTTCTACATTTCACACACTGTTCTAAATCTGTGGGAATATAGCATTGAACAAAACAAAGTCCCTGCCCTCATGGAGCTTAGGTTCTCTGGGAGAGACAGACAATAAATGAGTGAACAAATAGATTTATGGTACATGAGGTAGAGATAAATACCACAGAGATAAAGCAGGCTCAGGGGTGACCTGTGTAGTCTCCAAATGCGGATAGTTGTTGCCTGGAAGACCTGAGAGTTGGTATTTGAGCAGAGCCCTGAGTGAAATGAAGATATCTGCAAGTAGGTCTTTTAGTCAAGGAAACAGCAGTGCAAATGTCCTGAGGGAGAGGTGTGCTTAGTACTTGTGAAGAAGAACATGGAGCCCAGTGCGGGGTTGTGGGAGGGGGCGGTTAGGATATGAGATGAGGGGGTACCAGGGAAGATGAGCTCAGGGTAAGCCTCACAGCTCAGGATTCCAGATTTGGAAGCTCCTGGGGAGCTGTGAGTAACAGGTACCCTAACTTTATTATGCATTTTGTTACCCCAGTGCCTTGTCCAGTGTCTGGATGAATGGAAGATTAAATTGTAGTAGTTCTCAGTTAATTCTGTGATCCAACCCCTTGCTCTTTAACCAATGTAACTTTCCTAAGTGTTACAAAAATAACTATCTTTTCTTGGAGATGTAGCACCATGCAGTAGAGCTGACATCCAAGGTGACAAGGCTGGGAAGTGGCCAGCCCTGACCCCAGCCTGTGTGTCTGTCTTTACCTAAAGTGCAAAGTTCTGTTCAAACTCAAACACCACATAGCCTATTATATAAATTTAAAGGCAGTAGACAAAGATGCTATTTTACCTCTGTCAGAGTTTATTTTTCACAGATTTTGGCTACTATTTCTAATTTCTTAGGTCAATTTTTATTGAATTAAAAGAAATGAAGGTCAAAATGATGATTTTCACTTAGAAAAACAGATGAGGATAATCCATGTATTAACAGAATTATCCCCTTGCTAAAAGATAGATTTGTGAAGTTTTATATTCTCTTTCATGAATCAAAATATGAAGTTATCCAAACAAGATAACTGATTTCCTTATGTTTTTCTTTTTGTAAATTTTAATCTAATGTGATTACTTGAGGCAATGATGAATTAGATAAGAAGAGAAAAAGCTCAGCCTCTAGTTCTGCACCAAATATTTATTAGTTTCCAGATAATGCAAATATTTGATCAGATATTGATTTGGTTCTAGTAGATATATTTGGCAATTGAGCATTCCAAAAGGAAAACTTATAAATAAAAATATGTATATTTAAATTTCACAACTTTACTATTCTTAAAATCTTTTATTCCTAAAGCAAATAACACATAAAGAAACAAGTTATAATTAAACATAAAATAGATTGGTCACAGAAAACTAAGCCTATGCCTTAACTAAATGCAACCAAGAAACACAGCTCTCTACCAGGATGGGAGTGTGGACTGGGAGCAGGTGGTCCTTGTCATTTTGGTAACATCACAGGGATTCACCCAAACCACTGTGACTGTGATGCAGCCAGAGCTTGGTGACAGAAGTTTCTATCTCAGGAATTCACGTTGGCTGTATTCCAGTCATTGTTTCTTGCCCTGTGAATAAAATGAAAGTTTGTGCAAAGCTAAGATGAAAATTGCTCCCTTAAGGATGGTTTAATTATATTTTTTTTTAATTTTTGGAAATTGAATCTTTTTTTAATAAATCAAATACAACAAATCCACTAGACATTGAGGAAAAAGACATGAGATTAAATTGCAATGTGAGGCGTTTGGTTTAAGTAGAATGACCTTTGTAACAGAAAGTATATCGACATTGCAAACAGGTCGTTGAATGGTCCTAAGAAATATTTCTTGGGGTGCTTGGGTGGCTCAGTGGGTTAAGCCTCTGCCTTCAGCTCAGGTCATGATCTCAGTTCTGGGATCAAGCCCCACATCAGGCTCTCTGCTCAGCAGGGAGCCTGCTTCCCCCTCTCTCTCTGCCTGCCTCTCTGCCTACTTTTGAGCTCTGTCAAATGAATAAATAAAATCTTAAAAAAAAAAAAATTTCTCCCTTAGTACTTGCAGTAATGTGTTTTGAAATGGCTAAAGTATTTAGAAGTTTAAAAAGTGAAATTTTTAAGGAAATAATCAGTCTTCTATTTAACTGCGTTAAAAATTTTTAGAACTCATCCTTATCCATTATTATTATTAATACATTGATATTACATAAGAGCTCCTTTTCTTTTTTTTCTTTTCTTTTCTCTTTTTTCTTTTCTTTTCTCTTTTTTTCTTTTCTTTTCTCTTTTTTTCTTTTCAGATCTTTTTTATTCATTTGACTGTGAGAGAGAGCACAAGCAGTGGGAATTGCAGGCAGAAGGAAAAGGAGAAGCAGGCTCCCTGCTGAGCAAGGAGCCCAATGTGGGGCTTGATCCCAGGACACTGGGATCATGACCTGAGCTGAGGGCAGACGCTTAACTAACTGAACCACTCAGGTGCCCCAAGAGCTCATTTTCATTCTTCATCAATCGCTGTTATTTTAATATTCAAAAGAGAATTTTTCTGCATATTTGCTTTGTTTTTTTAACTTTTATGATTTTTTAGTTATGGCAAAATATACATAACAAATTTACTATTTGAACTGTTTTTAAGTGTATAGTTCTGTGGAAATAAGTACATTCATAGTGTTGTGCAACCATTGCCACTATCCATCTCCAGACATTCTGCAGCATCTCAAATGGAAGTTTATAGCCCTTAAACAATAACTCCTCATTCCTCCTTCCCCTAAAGCTTGGGAACCAACATTCTACTTTTTTTCTCTATGAATTTGACTACTTTAGGTACCTCATCTAAATGGAATCATATATTTGTACTTTTGGCTTATTTCACTTAGCATAATGTTTCCAAGGTTCATTCAGGTTTATCATGTGCCAGAGTTGCCTTCCTTTTTAAGACTGAATAATATTCTATTGTATGCATATACCACATTTTGTTTATCCATTTACCCACTGATGGACATTTGGGCTGTTTCTGTGGTTTGGCTACTGTGATAAATGCTATTATGAACATGGGTGTACAAATATCTGTTTGAGTCCCTGCTTCCAATTCTTTCAGGTATTTTCTCAGAAGTGGAATTATTGGATCGTAAAAGTAATTCTGTTTAATTTTTTTTTTCCTGAGGAACTTCCATAGTTTTCTGCAGCATGTGCATCATTTTCTATCACACCAACAATGCACAACAGTTCCAATTTCTCCACATTCTTGCCAACATTTGTGGCTTTTTGTTTTTATTTTCTTATGATAGCCATCCTAATGACTGTGAATTGGTTGGTATTTCATTGTGGTTTTGATTTCCATTTCCCTAATGATTGGTGATGTTGAGCATCTTTTTATATATTTATTGGCCATTTGTATATCTTCTTTGGAGAAATGTCTATTCAAGTCTTTTGCCCATTTTTAGTCAGGTTTATTTTTTGTTGCTTGTTGAGTTTTAGTTATTTATGTATTATAGATATAAATGTTTGTCAGATATATGATTGGCAAATATTTTTGCCTATTCTGTGGATTGTCTTTCACTTTGTTGACAGTGCCTTTAGGTGCACAAAAGTTTTCAATTTTGGTGAGGTCCAATTTATATTTTTCTTTTATTGCCTGTGATTTTGGCATTATTCTATATTTTTAAAAATTTTGCTCTTTAAAGATAATACTATCATTTAAAATACTAAAGTACTACATCATCTTTTGGGAAGAGACTGTTTTAGTTCACAACTAATGTGGCTATTAAACTTAAAATGTAAAGATGAAAAGTAAATATTGACTACTAATAAAAAAATATACAATAATAATAGCTTCTCATTCAGTGAGTCAGTTGGTCAGTCAGCTAATCACTGGATATTTGGTGCCTACTTCAGTTAATAATCATATGCTGTTTTTGACTAAGAGGAAAATCCTAATATAAAATGTTTTCTTAAAATATCATATAGCCTGATTGAGGTGGAGGGAGATAATCCCTATATGATGGTCCCTAAAACAAAGGAAATCTGTAATAGTAACTCATCTTTATTGATAGCTTACCATATTTCTAACTTTGTTTTATTCACTTTTCATGCTTTATCTCTTTTCATGATCAAAACTGCATGTCTCCATGTAACTAATACTAATTTCATTATACATGTAGGAAAACTGAAGCCCTGTGAAATATAGTCTTGCACTAGTAAACAACAAGGTGTTACTCAGTGCACACCTCTTTGACGCCTGTGGTCAAATATAAACTCTGTGTGGTCAGGGCATGGGCTGTCTCGTTCACCTCTGTATCTCTGCAACATAGGTGTTTCTCAGTTACTATTTATGCCTGGTCTTGGAAGGAAAAACTTTAATATTTGGTACTTTTTTTAAAATTTTATTTATTTATTTGACAGAGATCACAAGTAGGCAGAGAGGCAGGCAGAAAGAGAGGAGGAAGCAGGCTCCCTGCTGAGCAGAGTGCCAGATGCGGGGCTCGATCCCAGGACCCTGGGATCATGACCTGAGCTGAAGGCAGAGGCTTTAACCCACTGAGCCACCCAGGCGCCCCTTAATATTTGTTTTTTTATTTTTGTTTTTGTTTTTGACAGTGACACAGCAAGAGAGGGAACACAAGCAGGGGGAGCAGCAGGGGGAGGGAGAGAAGCAGGCTTCCTGCAGAGCAAGGAGCCCCATGTGGGGCTCGATCCCAGGACCCTGGGATCATGACCCAAGCCAAAGGCAGACGCTTAATGACTGAGCCACCCAGGTGCCCCTTAATATTTGGTTCCTTTTTTTTTTTTAAGATTTTATTTATTTATTCAACAGAGAAAGAGAGAGATCACAAGTAGGCAGAGAAGCAGGCAGAGAGAGAGGGGGAAGCAGGCCCCCTGCTGTGCAGAGCCTGATGTGGGGCTTGATCCCAGGACCCTGAGATCACGACCCAAGCTGAAGGTAGAGGCTTAACCCACTGAGCCACGCAGGCACCCCTTAATATTTGGTTCTTAATGATTCTGCAATATCATAAGAAAGAAGAAAACTTTTCCCTTCTCCCTAAGTATAAACACAAAGAGAACGCAATTTACATTGCTGCTAATTTCTTCCCTTGGGTCTTGGGACATCTGATGTCTTTATTCATACTCAAATTTGATGAAAGTTGATGAAGACAAAACCCTTGCAAGAAAACCTCATTTGTTTGAGCAGATGGTACCATGATTTACTCATAATAATCTTTTAGAAAGTTCTCTAAGTCACATGTTAAATGTTAGTGTAAAATGGTGTGAGTTTCTTTATTTGCTTAGCAAAACTTTAGCCAAAGTGGGTGGAGATATGGCAGCAGGCTCATGTACTCTGCTTCATCACCACAGGAAAAAACAAGTAACATTTTATAGTGTT
This sequence comes from Lontra canadensis, assembly GCF_010015895.1. NCBI lineage: Eukaryota > Metazoa > Chordata > Mammalia > Carnivora > Mustelidae > Lontra > Lontra canadensis. The sequence goes on from NW_022631115.1 coordinate 4,867,326, forward strand.
AGGATCAAATATCATTCCGTAAACAAAACATGTAAACAGGGGTTTTGTATGAAATATCTCAGTTAGTTGTATAGCCTTGGTCACCTGATTTCCCTGGGCCACGATTCACTCTATATTAAAAAATAACCCTCGGAATAACTTTGATATCCCTTGAATCTTGTATTGTTTTATAGGTAAATTTAGGAGTGAATTTTAAATTGAATATAATATTCTTCTGGAAAATGAAGTGTTTTATCAATCTTTGGAGAAAGAACTCAATAATGAGGTCTTCTTAAATTAAAATTTATGTTACAAAACAACCCCAAAGTAGTTAACAAAGTGGCAACAATTAACAAATTATTATCTATGACTAATTACTTTGTAAATGGGGTAGGAGTGCCTGGGTGGCTCAGCTAGTTAAGCACCTGCTCAGGTCATGATCCCCAGGTCCTAGGATCTAGCTCTGCATCGGGCTCCCTGCTCATCAGGGAGCCTGCTTCTCCCTCTCCCACTCCCCCTCCTTATAAGCTCTCTCTCTCCCTCTCTCCTTTGTCAAATAAGTAAATAAAATCTTTAAAAAAAGTAAATGGACTAAATATTCCAGTCAAAAGGCATAGAGTGGCTAAATGGATAGAAGAACAGGGTTGCTGCCTATAAGAGACTTAACTTCATATGTAAGAACATGCACAGACCAAAAGTGAAGGATGGAAAAAGATACTACATGCAAATGGTAATAAAGGAAAAGCTGGAATAGCTCATATCAGACAAAATGGACTTTGAAGCAAAAATAAAGGCATTGTGTAATGATAAAGAGGTCAAAGAGAAGATCACATTTGTAAATGCTTATGCATCTAACATAGGAGTACCTAAATATATAAAAACAAATATAACACATAAAGGGAGAAGTCGACAGCGATATAGTAATAGTTTCAATAGCTTATTCACATACATCAATGGATAGGTCATCTAGACAAAATCAATATGGAAATACTGGCCCTAAACAACACATTAGACCAGCTGGACTTAATTGATACATACAGAACATTCCATCTAAAACCAGCAGAATACACATTGTTGTGAAGTGCAGATGGAACATTCTCCAGGAGAGATCACATGTCAGGCCACAAAAGAGTCTCAATAAATACAAGAACACAAATCATTTCAAGCATCTTTTCTGACCATTGTGGTATGACATTGGAAATCAATTATATGAAAAAAACTAGAAAAGACACAAACACATAGATACTAAACAACACAATACTAAACAACTAATGGGTCAACAAAGAAAACAAAGAAGAAATTTTTAAAAAATACCTTGAGGCAAATGAAAAGGAGCATAACTTTTTGAAATCTATGGGACACGGCAAAAGCAATTCTAAGAGGGTAGTTCATTCTGATACATACTTACCTTAAGAAATAAGAAAAAACCCAAGTAAATAATCTAACCTGGAACCTCAAGGAACTAGAAAAAGAAAAACAAGCAAACCCAATGTTGGAAGGAAGGAAATAGTAAAGATCAGAGCCGAAATAAATTGAGACTTAAGATATGACAGAAAAAAATGAAACTAAAACTGGTTCTTTGAAAAGATAAACAAAATTGATAAGCTTCTTGCCAGGCTCATCAACAAAAAAGAAAGAGGACCCAAATAAATAAAATAAGAAATGAAAGAAAAGCTACAGTTGAAACCACAAAAATACAAAGGAATATGAGACTACCATGAACAATTAGAAGCCAAAAAATTGGAAAACCTGCAAGAAATGGATTAATTCCTAAAAACACACAACCTTTCAAGATTGAATCTTGGAGAAATAGAAAATCTGAATAGACTGATTAGAAATAATGAAATTGAAACAGTAATTTATAAACTCCCAATAAACAAAAGACCAGGGCCAGATAGTTTCATAGGTGACTTCTATCAAACATTCGAAAAAAAGTTAGTACCTCTCCTCTCAAATTATTCAAAAAACAAAAAACAAAAAAAACAAAAACAAAAAAAAAAAACCATAGAAGAATGCTTCCAAACTCCTTTACAAGGCTGCAATCACCTTATGCCAAACCAGAGAAAACACCACACACACCCAACATTTACAGGGCAATATTCCTGATGTATATAGATGCAAAAATCCTCTACAAAATATTAGAAAACTGAATTCAGCAGTACATGGAAAAGATCATACACCACAACCAAGTGAGATTTATTCTAAGGTTGCAAGGATGGTTTGATATCCACAAATCAATCAATGTGACACACCCCATTAACAAAACAAAGGATAAAAAATATATGATTACCTCAATATGTGCAGCAAAAGCATTTGATTAATTTAGTAACTTAATAAAAACCCAAGAAAATGGGTGTAGAAGGAATGTACCTTAAAATAATAAAAACCATTTATGACAAACCCATAGCTAGCATCATAATCAACAGTAAAAGAATGAAAACTATTTCTCTAAGATCAGGAACAAGACAAGGATGCCCACACTTACCACTTTTATTCAACATAGTATTGGAAGGCATAGCCACAACAATTAATAGGAAAGAAAAATAAATGTATCCAAAGAAGAAAGAAAACTATCACTCTTTGCAGATGACATGATACTATATATAGAAAACCCTAAAGCTCCACCAAAACTGTTAGAACTAACAAAAGAATCTAGTAAAGTCTCAGGATACAAAACTTAACATACATAAATCAGTTGTGTTTTTATAGATCAATTATTGGGCTATCAGAAAGAGAAATTAAGAAAAAAAAAATCCCATTTATAGTTCCACCAAAAAGAATAAAATATCTAGGAATAAATTTAACCAAGGAGATGAAAGACCAGCACTCTGAAAACTAAAAGACACTGATGAAAGAAATCGAATATGACACAAATAAATGAAAATATATTTTGTGTTCATGGGTCAAAAAAATTAATGTTAAAATGTCCATATTACTGAAATAAATTTAAAGATTCAATGCAATCACCATCAAAATACCAATAGCATTTTTCACAGAGCTAGAATAAAATCCTAAAATTTGTATTGAACCACAAAAGACCCAGAAGAGCCAAAGTAATCTAGGGAAAGAGAACAAAACTGGAGGTATCATGTGCCCTGATTTCAAACTGTACTACAGAGCTGCAGTAATCAAAACAGTATGAGATTGGCATGAAAATAGACACATAGATGAATGAAATGGAATAGAGAGCCCAGAAATAAATCCACACAGATATGATCAATTTATGACAAAGCAGGCAAGAACATAAAATGGGAAAAAGACAGTTTCTTCAATAAATGATGTTGATAAAACTGGGAAGCTACATATAAAAGAATGAAACTGTACCACTATCTTATACCATATGCAAAAATATATTCAAAATGTATTAGATTTGAATGTAACATCTGAAACTGTAGAACTCCTAGAAGACAAACCTAGGCAGTAAGCTCTTTAACATGTCTTAGCTGTGTAAGTATATAGAAGTATATATACATATCTTTGTGGGGTCAGTGGCAGGGACCAGTCTCCACAGATAAGGCCAACAAAAGCTAAAATAAACAAAGGGATTATATCACACAAAAAGTTTTTGCAGAGCAAAGGAAGCCGTCAAAAAAATGATAAGACAACCTACTGAATGGGAAGAGATACTTGCAAATTATATATCTGATAATGTGTTAACAGCCAAAATATATAAAAAGCTCAATATCAAAACAAATGACCTGATAAAAAAATGTACAAAGGAGTTGAATTGGCAATTTTCTAAAGAAGACATACAAAGGGACAACAGACACAAAAAGATGCTCAATATCACTAATCATCAGAGAAGTGCAAGTCAAAACCACAGTCAGATTAGCTATTATCAAAAAGACAAAAAAAAAAAATGTTGGTGAGGGTGTAGAGAAAGAGAACCTTGTACCCTGTTGATGGGGATGTAAATTGGTACAGCCACTGTGGAAAGCAGTATAGAGGTTCCTCCGAAAATTAAAAATTGAACTACCATAAGGTCTGGCAATTTTGAGTATTTATACAAAGAAAACAAAAACAACAATTTGAGGAGGTATATGCACTCTTTTGCTTATTACAGCATTATTTACAATAGCCAACATATGGAAGCAAACCACTGATGAAGGAATAATGAAACTATGATGTATATATAACAAACAGAAGATTAGCCATGAAAAAAAAATGAAATCTTGCTATTTGTGAGAACATGAACAGACCTAGAACATATTGTGCTAAGTAAAATGAGTCAAAGAAAAACACCCTATCATTTCACTTCTATGTGAAATCTAAAAACAAGTCAACTAACGGAAACAAACGGACTCACAGATACAGGAAAGGGACTGATGGCTGCCAGAGGGAAGGGGGTCAGGAGAGAAGTAGGTGATGGGGATGAAGAGGTACAAAATTCCAATTAGAAAATAAATAAGCTGGGGTGCCTGGGTGGCTCAGTGGGTTGGGCCTCTGCTTTCGGCTCGGGTCGTGATCTCAGGGTCTGGGATCGAGCCCCTCATTGGGCTCTCTGCTCAGTGGGGAGCCTGCTTCCCCCTCTCTCTGCCTGCCTCTCTGCCTACTTGTGATCTCTCTCTCTCTCTCTCTCTCTGTCAAATAAATAAATAAATAAAATCTTTTAATAAAATAAGCCGTGGGGATATAATGTACAGCATAGGAAATATAGTAAATAATGCAATAAGTTCGTGTGGTGATAAATGGGAATGAGACTTACCATGGGCATCATTTGTAAAGTACAAAAATATTGGATCACCATGATGTACACATGGAGCCAATAGAATATCATATGTCAGTTATGCTTCAATTAAGAAATGGTGTGAAATACACTCTGGCCACCTGGAATCTGGGTGTCTCTATCAGGTTATCGGAATCATTTTTTTAAGATATTACTGTCACAATGACAGATATTGAATAGCAGCCATAGAAATAAAGCTCTGACCTCCCTGTGCGTGGGGTGGTTGAATCAGGATCTTAGGTATCTGCACTTTAACTAAACAAAAAAGTACATATAAAAATAAAGATAATTTACATAGCATATATTATATAGAGACAATACAACATATATACGACACAGCATAAATCATTCCTATATACTTTTTTATATATTAACAAAGTGTAACTAATAATATATATTGTTAGTATTGCCAACTTTCAAAAATCCTCTTGGTATTTTGCATGAATTCCTTCATTTTGCTCTTTATTTCAATTAATATGTGCACTTTAAAAGGATCCAGACTTTTCTAAATGTTATTGGTGTGTGTATGTACACTAAAAACTTTTTAAAAATTTTTCATTTATTTATTTGAGAGAGAGAGAACACAAGAGTTGGGTGAGGGGCAGAGGGAGAAGCAGACTCCCCGCTGAGCATAGAGCCCAATGTGGGGCTCAATCCCTAATGTCAGGATCATAACCTGAGCCAAAGGCAAATGTTTAACCATCTGAGCCGCACAGGCATACCTACTACTTTTTTTGTTTATTTGTGTGGGGGTGGACAGAGCTGTTTTCCCCACACTGCCAAACAATTCTCATACCAGTTTGGTGTTCTAAAATTCAAGTAACCTCTGGCACTGTGCACCTGAAGACATGTCAGATCCCACAGATTAAAGACTCAGTCCCAACAAGAGTACCTGTCCGCGCAATTTGGATGCCAATTGCAAGTCCGGATTGTTACCTGTGCTTCTGACCAACTGGGCTATAAATCAGAGGTTCCATTGACCTCCTCAGGTTTGAGTAATATGCTAAAGTGATTCACAAAACTCAGAGAAGTGTTTTACTTACTAGAACACCAGTTTATTATAAAGGATATAACTCAGGAATAGCCAGATGGAAGAGGGCAAGGCACAGGGAAGAAGCATGGAGCTTCCATGTCCTCTCCGAGCTTGCCACTTTCTGTGAATCTCCACATGTTCATAAACCTAAAATCTCCACAAACCCCAACCTTTCGAGTTTATGTGGAGGCTTTATTACATAAGCATGAATATTAAGTCACTGGCCATTGGTGATTGATTCAACCTCTAGGCCCTCTTCCCTCCCTGGAGACTAGGGAATGGACTGTGCTATTGTGATTTATAATAAATACATATTTGGTCTTTGTCCCTAATTCCGGCACAGAGCTCATAAAACTCTTGAAATTTCCTAAGCAATAAAATGGGAGCATCTTTTGCTATATTTGGTCTCTTGTCTTCAGTTTCTGAAATCATTTTGAAGCTTTTGCTTGTCTTTTTACTTGTAACAAGTACCTTTCAAACGCAACTGAGTTTATGTTCCTGAGGTGACTTTTGGAAATCCCCTAAATATGGGGTAGTTGGTTGCTACGGGAACCAACATGATTAGAGGGTTGAAACTTTCAGTTCCACCCCTTAAACTCTGGGGCAAGGGGAAAGACTGGAGGGTGTGATTGGCAACGGAAATTGGGGGGAGGGGCAGTCTTATAGGATGGAGCCCTTAACCTGTAGGATCTGACACAGTTTCCCAGTAAGTAGTATCAGAAATGTCTTGAATTGTAGGACACCCAACTGGTATCAGAGAATTGGTACCTGAGTTGGTGGTAGGGGAAAAATACCCACACATTGGAACTGTTGCAGAATCTTAAAGAAGCTTTCTAATCCTGAAATTGTTTAATAATGGTTTTAAATATTTATAAATATTTCTTGATCTTATGTCATATTCAGGATTTGTGATGCCTTTTTGGTTTGTGTTTTTGCATGTCAGTTGAAAACATCTTCTCTGAAATGTTTTAAAAATTTAGCATGTCCTACCTAAACATGCATTCAAAAAAAGTAATCTTCCAACTCATTTGGCATCATCAACCATTCACCCAACAACAGGAGTAGGGAAGAGGAAGGGGAGCATAGAAAGAGGAAATCACAAGGAGAGACATCCTGTCAGCAACTGAAAGGGGAGCAATAGGCAGGCATCTTGTTGCTGTGAGGTCAGCACTCTCTGGGATAACACTTGCTCCACAGAGCCCATGCACGTCTACTTGTTTAGAAATTCTATTTAAGTCTCAAATACAATTTTAAAATTATGTGTTATTCAATATTTGGAAGTTGAATGTTAATTTTATATATCCACAGAGAAACTCTGTGCCAGTTTGTGAACTAAGACAGTTTTAAAAATGAATGTGAGCACATGCTGTTACTGTGTAGTTACTTCTAAACATCTATCCTGGGGCACCTGGGTGGTTCAGATGGTTGAGTGTCTGCCTTTCTGTCTGGTAATGAGCTCCAGGTCCTAGGATGGAGCCCCTATGTCAGGCTCCCAACTCAGCAGGGAGTCTGCTTTTCCCTCTCCCTCTGCCTCTCCCCCTGCTTGTGCTCTCTGCATCTCTCTCTCTCAAATGAATAAATAAAATCTTAAAAAAGTAAATAAATAAACATCTATTCCATAGCTGCAAGTGATATATGGTTGAAGTAAGAAATTTCAGTTAAAAGTAAGAATATTGTAATGTGATTCACATCACAAACACTGGAATGGACTATGGGCTGATTTCCCAGGAAGATACTAACTAAAAAATCTAAAAACATTTAGTATTTAACCAAGGCATTAGGACCCTTTCTGGATATTATCATATTTTTTAAATAAAAATTTAGAATTTTTAAAGGAAGGATTATTTTATTATTTTAAGATAAGGTGATAGATAAACTTACTAATGAATCTTTAATACACTCACACTGACCACATGTCACTTAAAATGGATAGATAATTGTCTTTATTTGTTCCCTGATATCTACTACCAAAAAAATGTTCTAACAATAAGTGTGAAATCTTAACTGAGAACTTACAGATCTAGATCACACTGATATTAGTGCTTTTTAAATATGAGTGAGTATACGGTCCCCATTTTTTTCTTTGTATTTAAGACTAAAAAACAATGGAATTAAAAAGAAAAAAACTTCATGAACAAAGATTAAAAACAATCTCCTGTCTTGTTTTGTATGAATATTGCAAGTTCTCATCAAAACAACTCCACAACTTGGCAGAAGAGCTAAGCCAAATAACTGACATAGGTGAATTTAAAAAGTGGATTTTCACCCAAAGAGTGAGGGTTTCACTTAGCTGTCTGTCAAGCAGGCTCTTATTTTCCAAATGGAGAGGAGGAGGAATGATTTAATTTACTGCAGATGGTCTGGCACCACGGAAGGTTTACTAGCACCTGTCTGAGGATTTGTTTTCAAGACCCTGCTCAGCAGGATTCTCTGTTTGACCTCCACTAAGTCATTCACACTCTCAGGGGCCTTATTTTTTTCATCCCAAAGCTCACATTTAATTTTATTGTGCTCTTTGGCTAGGTTACACAACTAGGACTCATGGTTTTTGTTCTTAATATTAAATAGGCTATTTCTAGAATTCACTTCATCAAAAGAATCCAGTATAATCTGGAGAAGATACTATCATGACTTAGGTAGTTAAAGGAACCATGCTTTTATAATGATTTAAACTCAATCATTGATCATTTTCTCTAACCCTTTTTTTCTCTTCAGCCTCATACTTTTTCTTAAAATCATAAAATATTATGTGCTACTGTAAATATATTTTGCAACTAAATTTTTTACATTTTTTTATGGAAGGTCACACAATATACAATATTAGCAATTTAATTTTATGCAATATTAACATTGTACAAGTTATTAAAATTTTATTGCCAATAATTTCCAAAGGCAGTTTTAATTAATAAGCATTGAATATTCAACATTATGATACCCATATTTGAACTGTAATTTCTCTTTGTTCAAATTACTTTTCAGTGCCCACCAATACTGTCTTAAAGCACTACAAGTTTCATGTTATGGTACATTAATGATGGTAGATTTAAGACAGGACATGTTCAGATTTGAGTTTGTAGAGGTCAGTTCGCTTAGAAAGCATTGATCATTCTTGGAGCTGGTTTCTATTAATGGATTACTACTGTCAATCCTATTTTGCTGACTGGCAGCACACTCAGAACCTGGGATTTATGGACCATTACTAAACAGGCCTCCAGGCTTCTGTGTTGCTGATATTCTCCTGTTTGAGGTCCCGGACAAGTCTCCAAGCAGTTATTGCTATTTAGAATTAAAGGATGTTGGAAAGCTCTGACTATATTGATTCTTAACGGACTTCTTTAAAAGGCAAGATGAACTTCTGCCCAGGGGAGCTAATCTAGCCAAAGTGCTAAATTGTTCAGGGAGGTGCTGAGCACAAAGTCTCTGCAGCTGTTAGCACCTGCATGTGAACCATCCTTGATCTTTGATCCCTCCTCTGGTAAATAGTTTGATAGTGGGAACAGCCACATCCACATGGTCCCTGATCCCATGTAGTTTCTCTGCCTACTGAGAGCTGCCAAGGCAACTCAGGTAAGAGCTTAACATTTCATTTTCATATTCTACTTGGGTGGGCTGTGTCACATACAACTTCGCAGGTTTTTCTTGGACTCCATGTTCAATTTTATTTGCTTATTGATTTTTTAAATATTTATTTACTTAATGCGCAATGACCACAGGATACATCAGTCAAGTGTAAGACTTTTAGGTATTTCCATAGGGTCACATTATTTTTTGTTTAAGATTTTATTTATTTGAGAGAGAGCAAGAGAGAGAGAAGAGCCAGCACAAGTCGGGGTGGGGCTAGTGGCAGAGGGAGAGGGAGAATCAGGCTTTCTGATGAGCAAAGAGCCTGATGCAGGGTTCGATCCTAGGACCCTGAGATCATCACCTTAGCTGAAGGCAGATACTTAACCGACTGAGCCACACAGACACTCCATGCGTCACATTATTTTTGTACATCATTAGTTTAAAATATATGTCTCTGTTTTCCACTTTTCCATTTCAGTTAACTCATTTGAAGTGTCAAATCCTCTAAAGCTTTTGCACAGTGAAGGAAACCACCAACATAACAAAAAGACAACCTACTGAATGGGAGAATATATTTGGAAATGATATATCTGGTAAGAGGTAATCTGATAATTGTTACATATAATGACATAATAATGATATAATAAATGACATAATCTGATAAGAGGTTAATATCCAAAACATAAAAAGAATGTGTACAACTCAACATAAAAAAAAAAATCAATTAAGAAATCATCAGAGGACCTGAATAGGAATTTTTCCAAAGAAAAAATACACATGTCCAAAAGATGCATGAAAAGATGCTCAACATCACTCATCATGAGAGAGTTGCAAATCAAAACCACAATGAGATATCACCTTACACATGCCAGAATAGCTAAAATCAAGAAGATGAAAAATAACAAAAACATAACAAATGTTGATGAGGTTGTGAAGAGAAAGAAACCTCATAGACTCTTAGTGGGAATGTAAATTGGTACAGCCACTGAAAAGAGTGTAGAGGTTCCTCCAAAAATTAAAAATAGAAATACCATATGATCCAACAATTCCACTACTGGGTATTTACCCAAAGAAACAAAAACACTAATTAAAAAAGATATGTGAGCCCTTATATATATTTCAGCATTATTTAAATAGCCAAGATATGGAAGCAACCTAAGTGTCCCTTGGTAGATGAATGCGTAATGAAGATGTGGTATATATACACAATGGGATATTGCACAGACATAAAAGAGAATGATATTTGAGGTGACTTCATTATGCTAAGTGAAGTAAGTCGGACTGAGAAAGGCAAATAACACATGATTTCACTCACATATGGAATCTAAAACCAAATGAACAAACAAAAAACAGAATCAGACTCATGAATACAGAGAAAAAACTGATGGTTGCCAGAGGGAAGGGGGCTGTGGGATAAGTAAAATGGGTGAAGGGTAGTAAGAGATACGGGCTTCCAAGTATGGAATGAGTATGTCACGGGGATAAAAGGCACAGCATAAGGAATATAGTCAATGAGATTTTAATAGTGTTGTATGACGACAGGTGTTAGCTACACTTGCAGTGAGCATAGCATAAGGTATAAAGAAGTTGAATGACTATGTTGTACACCTGAAACTAGTATCACATTGTGTGTCACTTATACTCAAATAAAAAAGGTTAAAAAATGAAATGTCAAATATTTGAAGAACTCAAAAGCAAAATGTTTGCTAGTATCAGCAGGCATTCAGACGCTTGCAGCTTGATCGGCTTGCCTTAAATTATAGTTTCAGGATGTGGTGGAAGAGGCAAGTGACCAAGTTTTGCCTTTTGGAAGGTTCAGAGGGTGTCACCCCTGTGTTTCTGTGCAGATGTCATGTACCAAACACAACTAAGTTCAAGAAACCTGAAAAAGATACTACATTTTTTTCTTTAAGAAAGTGCTTTTCTAACTTTTTTCCTATTAAAAACTTTTTTTAAGATTTTAAAAAGAGGGGCGCCTGGGTGGCTCAGTGGGTTAAGCTGCTGCCTTCGGCTCAGGTCATGAACTCAGGGTCCTGGGATCGAGTCCCGCGTCGGGCTCTCTGCTCAGCAGGAAGCCTGCTTCCCTTCCTCTCTCTCTGCCTTCCTCTCTGCCTACTTGTGATCTCTCTCTGTCAAATAAATAAATAATATCTTTAAAAAAAAAAAGATTTTTAAAAAGATTTATTTATTTATTTATTTGACAGAGAGGAACGCAGAGGGAAAGGGAATAAGAGCTGGGAGAATGGGAGAGGGAGAAGCAGGGAGCCCAGTATGGGACTTGATCTCAGGATCCTGGGATCATGACCTGAGCCAAAGGCAGACACTTAACGACTGAGCCACCCAAGCACCTTTTTTTTTTTTTTTTAGATTTTTAAAAGTAATCTTTATTCCCAACATGGGGCTCGAACTCACCACCCTGAGATCAAGAATTGTATGCTCCACTAACTGAGCCAGCCATGTGCCCCAATTTAAAAATTCTTTTATTTTTTAATTTTAAGATTTTATTTATTTGACAGAGATCACAAGTGGGCAGAGAGGCAAGCAGAGAGAGAGAGGAGGAAGCAGGCTCCCTGCAGAGCAGAGAGCCTGATGTGGGACTTGATCCCAGGACCCCGAGATCATGACCCGAGCCGAAGGCAGAGGCTCAACCCACTGAGCCACCCAGGTGCCCCCCAATTTAAAAATTCTTAAACACATTCCTACATTGTCTATTGCGTGTGCATATTACTCAGTGAAGAAAACAGGGGAAGAGAGAGATATAGGCAATGTTCTACATGTTGTAAAGAGAATACTATCTAGAAAGAACAGGATAAAAATCTGTAGACAAAGTGGTTCTGCTATGGCAGATGAACTCAGGTTAGGATCTGGGGATAGTGCTGAAGTGATTCATAAGTTCTCTTCTAAGTGCAGAGGAAGGGCAGGGTTGAAGGGTGTAGGATAGGAGGACTGGAGCTTCTTGGTGCAGAACACTCAAGTGCCATGTGCATTCTCAGGGCTCCATGATGCTGGGCACACACCTCACCCCAGTTAGATCACCCACCTGGGTGATCTCCACTTCCCCAGCTCTGCTGCTGCTCCTGGAGCTGTTCTCTACCCAGGGCACCTCCCATACCTATTCACAAGCCGTGGCTCTTTTGACTCCTGGGTAACAGAAGAAGACAGCAAACAGGACTGCTCAGACCTCCCTGACCGTGTCTCATTAACCCCCAGCCACACAGGCTTGCTTTTCCTGCTGCCTGAAAACACCAAGCACATGACTCTATCTGGGGTTTCCTTCTTCCATTCACTGTCTGTTCCAATGTCACCTCATCAGAGGGCCTTTCCTGGTCGTCCCATATGAAGTAATACCTACATCACTCTCTATCATGACACTCTTTAAAATGTTTCATAGTACCCATTATTGTTGATATTGTTCATTTGATTACTTGTCAGTTGACTGTCTTCCTTCACAAGGATAGTGAGTGCATAACCTCAGGCACCTGGTTGGTCTCATTCATTGGTGTAGACTCACAATCACTGCATGCAATAGTAGGTGCTCAGTAAGTGGTTGTTAATGAGTAAATAAAATGTTGACTTCATGTAACACCGGCATCATGGGATTAGGCAATATTGCTCAATCCTCCTTCAAAGTAGGTTTCAGCCAAGGCTAATCTATGTCAATAAAGATCTTTCTCCTAACCTGTCAGTTACATAAAACCTATCTACTCCATAGGGGAAAGTAAAAGCTAGACCAGGTTTTCTGAGGTGACTATTTAATAAAAAAGGAAGTTGACAGAGACAATAGCTAGTGCCTAAAACTGAAGGTTAAGTAGGGGAAATGTGATTTGAAGCAGGTCTGGGTTTCAGACTCCTTCCTTAATTGCAGTGCATAGTATGATATCAGAATTCTTAATTAGCATGTCCTATTTTTTTTAAGATTTTATTTATTTATTTGACAGATGGAGATCACAAGTAGGCAGAGAGGCAGGCAGAGAGAGGGGAAAGCAGGTTTCCTGCCAAGCAGAGAGCCCAATGTGGGGCTCAATCCCAGGACCCTGGGATCATGACCTGGGCTGAAGGCAGAGGCTTAACCCACTGAGCCACCCAGGAGCCCCTAGCATGTCCTTTTAAAACCCTTTCTTCCTTCTTCTCTCCCTCCCTCTGATACCAGGATCTCAGAATCAAGCATTGCCATATCCTAGAATAATCAGATCACTTTCAAAAATACCACAAAATGTATACATCAAGAAGTTACATTTTCTCTTCATTTTGCAGACCACGTCCCTATTTCCAACCCAGACAAAAACCTCTTATTGGAGCTTATTTCTGTGACTCTCTGGAGTCTATGACTGCCCTCTTCCCCAGACAGCCTGCATATACAGTGTCCCTTCCTCCTGAGGGAGGAAGACATGTACTCAGGGATCATGTTATCCATGGTGTGGCCAGGGATGCTCCTGAGCTGGCCCGACCCCCACCGTTTCTGTCCTCTGCCTTCCTCACATCTACCATCCTGTCTGCAGGTTTCTGCTTTCCAGCTCCAAAATCTGTGTGGTGTTTAGCAGCCTGAGGAAGTACCACAGCAACACTGCCCCTACTATGAGCCCCACTGCTACCTTGGACTGCTTTTGCTAATCACAGACCAGAATTTGGGGAAGGAGAAAATGTCCTGACCTCAGATTGTGTTGGAAGAAGAGTTCATCTGTGAGTATGTGGTCCAGTTGAAAGACACCACACCCTGGGCCCTGAGTGTCTTCGGAGGGAGCTCACTCAGGACAGGGGCCTATAGGGCCAGGATTGAACCTACTCCTGAGATAATGAGAAGGTGAATGAGGGCTGGAGAGCTTTGGTCTTGCATTGAGTCGAATTAATCCCTCATTAGCCCATTTTTTGGTCTAAAAATGAGACTGCAATTGTTATTCTCATTAAGGAACATATCCTTGAGAACTTGAAACTGAGCCACAAGCAGTAAGTAAAGGAAAGGGGACATGAAGGCTATGGTTAGAACTTCCCGCTTTTGGGGCCACAGGCCAGGTGTGGGAAGCCAGAGTCCTGCTGGTTTTAAATAGAGGTTTACCCAAGCTTCACAGGGCTCTAGAGTATGCCAAGATGCCTCAAGGATGTGAATCAGGAGATGGGCCTGTCAAGGCTGGCTAGGACTGGCCTTGCAGAAATTAAACTCTCCAGGCCACTACTTAAGACTTTCGCACACAATTTCAGAGGGGAAGTAGTAGAACCAAATAAAACATAAACAGTGACTCACCTCCACCTGGTCAGTTCGAAACTTTTGTGTCTGTTTTGCCATTTTATCTTTTTTTTTAAGTAGGCTTCACACCCAGCATGGAGCCCAATACAGGGCTTGAATTCATGACCCTGAGATCAAGACCTGAGCTAAGATCAAGAGTTGGACGCTTAACTGACTGAGCCACCCAGGAAGCCCTGCTTTGCCATTTTGATAGGGATTGCATTGAATCTGTAGAATGTTTTGGGTAGTGTGGACATTTTAACATTATTAATTCTTCCAATTCGTGAGCATGGACTATCTTTCCATTTTTCTGGGTCCCACAGTAATATATCCACTTGTGTTTATTTGAGCAACAATGGAATGTTAGGCTTCTTTTTTTTTTTTTTTTTAAGACTTTATTTATTTATTTGACAGAGATCACAAGTAGGCAGAGAGGCAGGCAGAGAGAGGGGAGGAAGCAGGCTCCCCGCTGAGCAGAGAGCCCAATGCTGGGCTCAATCCCAGGACCCTGGGATCATGACCTGACCCGAAGGCAGAGGCCTTAACCCACTGAGCCACCCAGATGCCCCAAGGAATGTTAGACTTCTTATGCAGAACTGCTTAGCAGGTATAAAATACATATTTATTTGTGTATTTAACTAATTTAATTTATTATTTTTTAAGTAGGCTCCTAGACAGGGCTTGAACTCATGAATCCTGAGATCAAGACCTGAGCTGAGGGGTACCTGGGTGGTTCAGTTTGTTAAGCATTTGCCTTTGGCTCAGGTCATGATTCCAGGGTCCTAGGATCTAGCCCCGGTGGGGTGGGCTCCCTGCTGAGCAGGGAGTCTTCCTCTTCCCTCACACCCCAGCTCGTGCTCTCTCTCACACTCTCACTCTCTTTCTCTCAAATAAATAAATGAAATCTTTGGGGAAAAAACAAAAACAAAACCTGAGCTGAAATCAAGAGTCGGAAGCTTAATCAACTGAGAGACCCAGGCACCCTTAAATACATATTTAATTTTAGAAATAAAGGTCAGTCAGACCCATGTCCTTAAATTGTACACACACACACACACACACACACACGCACACACACATGGATATACATACATTACACATGTATTTTTTCATCTCATTGAGGTTTACTTGACAAATGAAATTGTAAGATATTTAAAAGCGCATATTGTGATGATTTGATAAATACATGCATTGTAAAAGGAATCTGCCCATCTAGTTACTCATAACATCCATTGCTTCACATTTTTATCTTCTTTACTTTTTGGTGAGAACATTTAAATCTACTCTCCTAACAAATTTTTTTTATACAATACAATGTTATCAACCATAGTCTCCATGTTTGACATTAGATCCCCAGAATTTATTCATCTTACAGCTGGAAATTTGTACCCTTTTACCAACTTTTCCCTATTTCCCTCATTTCCTAGCCTCTACCACTGTAGCCATTTTTCTGCTATTTCTGTGACTTCAAATTCTTCTCTAGATTCCACGTATAAGTGATTCCATGAAGTAGTTGTCTCTCTGTCTGACTCATTTCACTTAGCATAATGCCCTCAAAGTCTATCTATGCTGTTGTAAAGAGCAGGAGTTCCTTTTTCTCATGGGTGAATAATATACCATATTTTATATAATATTCCATACTATGTATATGATATTTAATGTATGTAATAAATATATATTATGTAACAATATAATGATATATATTTATAATTAAAATTATATAATTTATATATTATATATAATATTCCATACTACATATAGATATATAATTCAATCTTTTGATTCACTGACAGACACTTAGGTTGTTTCCATATCTTCGTTATTGTGAATAAGGCTGCAATAAACATGAGAGTGCACATATCTCTTCAATATCTTACTTTCATTTCCTTTGGATATGTAACGAGAATTGAGATCATGGGATCATAATGTAGTTCAATTTTTAATTTTTTGAGGAATCTCCATAATGTTTTTCAAAGTGGCTGCTGCAACAATTTACATTCCCCCCAACAGTGTGAAAGGTTTCCTTTTATCTGCATCTTCACCAGCACTTACCTTTTGTCTTTTTGATAATAATCATTCTAACAGGTGTGAGGTGATATCTCACTGTGGTTTTGATTGCCATTCCCTAAGGATTAGTGATGTTGAGTATCTTTTCAAGTATCTGTTGGCCATTTGCGTGTCTTCTTCAAAAAAATGTTTAATCAAGTCCTTTTTTAATTTTTTAATTGAGTTAATTTGTTTTTTTGTTACTGAGCTATATGTGTTCTTTATATATTTTGTGTAGTAACTCCTTATTGGATATGTGATTTCCTAATATTTTTTCTTGTTCCACAGGTTGCTTTTTATTTTGTGGATGGTCTCCTTTGCTGTACAGAAGCTTTTTAGTTTGATGTAGTCCCTCTTGCTTATTTTTGTTTTTGTTATCTTTGCTTTCAGTGTCAAACCCAAAAATCATTGCCAAGCCCAATATCAAGGAGCTTACCCTGTGTCTTCTTCTAGGAGCTTTATGGTTTCAGGTCTTACATTCAAGTCTTTTTAATCCATTTTGGGTTGATTTTTGTGTATGGTGTAAAATAGTGGTCCAGTTTCATTCTTTTGCATGTGACTGTCCAGTTTTCCCAACACCATTTATTAAAGAAACTGTTCTTTCCCCACTGCGCATCTTTAACTCCTTTGTCAAAAACTAATTAACCATATATGCATGGGTTTACTTCTGGGTGCTCTATTCTGTTCCATTGATCTTTGTGTCTGTTTTTATGGCAATACCATACTGTTTTGATTGCTATAGCTATGTAGGATAGCTTGAAGTTAGAAAGTGTTATGCTGCTGGCTTTCTTAAGATTACTTTTGGTTATTAGGGGTCTTTCATGGTTCCACGCAAATAGTAGGATTGTAAAAGATGCCATTGGGGAATTCTGATACGGATTACAGTGAATCTGTAGATTGCTCTAGGTAGTAGGGACATTTTAACATTATTAATTCTTCCAGTTTGTGAGACTGGACTATATTTCCATTTGTTTGTGGCTTCAGTTTCTTTCATCAATGTCTTATAATATTCAGTGTTGAGATCTTTCACCTCTTTCGTTAAATGTATTACTAATATTTATGTAGAAGATACATATTTATTTAAATAAATTCAACTTCCAACAGGTATTACCTGCTCAGAAAGCTAATCCATGGAGGTCTTTTATGTTAATAAGACTGAAATGGATTCCATGATGCATGAAAGATTCTGTTACTTAGGTAATGGGTTGCATTCATGTTTTTGCCTAATGGGCAGTTTAACCCACAATACAAATATTAATATATCCCCCAAAATAAAATGCATCTCTTCTAAGGTAGTAACCCAAGTAAACCACACAGAAAAAGAACAAAATGAGTAGGATGCAAGGCTGAGGAAGAGACAACGCCATGAAGGGCAGCCCACAACAGGTTAGAAGCCAATCTTTTGTTGGTAATTGGTGTAAGTCATTGGAAGAAACACCACCATAGGAATACAAAGAGAGTGACTCCTTCTTCTCTCTAGAGTCATCCTTTTTGCTGTTCCAAGAAGACAGATTCTGTTTTTCTGTTTTTCTTGACCCTCGGGGACTCTTCATTCACAACCCCACACAATGTTATGAAGGCTTTAACCTTTTGAGTAGGGTATTAGTTTTCCATAACAGGGTTTGCCCCACGGCTTTCCTCCCAGCTGGATTTGGAGTTTGGTCTCTCAGCTGGACTCCAACCAGAAGTGTGTTATCTTCTCTTCATCTGCTACAGCTAGTTATGTCTCCCCAAAATTCATATGTTGAAATCCTATCCATGTGTACCTCAGAACTGTATTTGGAGATAGGACTTTAAAAGGATAGTTAAAGTATTGAGGTCATTAGGGTGGGCCTTAACACAATATGACTGGTGCCTTTATAAGAAGAGATAAGGACACAACATACACACAAGGAATATCAGATGAAGATTCAGGGAGAAGAGGGCCATCTACAAGCCAAGGAGAGAAGCCTTGGAAAAAATCAGCCCTGATGACAATTTGATCTTGGACATCTAGTGTCCAGAACCATGAGAAAGTAAATTTCTGCTGTTTAAGCCACCCCATAGAACTTCATTATGGCAGCAGTAGCAAACTAACACAACCATCAACCCAGGTGTGAGAACAGAATTTTTTACCTACTCTTCCAGCCATTAGGCTTAGCTTATTTGTAACAGATTTTTTTATGAAAGATGTTTGTTAAGATGATTGTGGTGTTTCTTGTTAAAAGCACAGGACTGGTGTGTCTCAGTGGTTCGGTCGATGAAGCGTCTGCCTTTGGCTCAGGTCATGATCCCAGGGCCCTGGGATGGAACCCCTCTCCCCTCTGCCTACTGCTCTGCCTACTTGTGCTCTCTTTCTGTGTCAAATAAATAAATAATTTAAAAATATATTTAAAAAGCACAAAACTTTGACATGTCTTTTTATTGCAGATGTGTCTGTGTATTCCAAGCCATTATTTCTTGAAAATGCTTCCAAAGAAAGGATGTTCACTGAACAAATAGCATGGTTAATGGGAATCTACTGGCAAAATAGTTGACCTGTAACAATTGGCTATATTTTTTAGCTTTAAAGTTTCAAAACCAACAAGCATATGACAAGAGGCTCAATATCACTAATCATTAAGAAAATATAAATCAAAACCACAATGCAATAACATGTCACATCCATTAAGATGACTACTATAAAAAAATCAAACAGAAAAGAACAAGTGTTGATGAGGGTATGGAGACACTGGAAACCATGTACACTGTTGGTGGGAATGTAAAATGGTGCAAGCATTATGGATTAACAGTATGGCAGTTCCTCCAAAAAATTAAAAATAAAATTACCAGCAATTTTACTTCTGGGTAAATCCCAAAGAACTGAAAGCACAATACCAAAGAGATAGTTGTACACACCCATGTTCATAGGATTATTATCCACAATATTCAAGAGGTGGAAGCAGCCCAAGGACCATTGACACATAAATTGATAAACAAAATGTAGTATATACATACATTGGACTATTATTCAACTTTAAAAGGAATGATGTACTGATGTGTGCTATGACATGGTTGAAGCTTGAAGACATGCAAAGTGAAATAAACGTCACAAAGAGACAGATACTGTATGGTTCTCTTTAATGAAGTACCTAGAGTAGTTATATTCATAGAGACAGAAAGTGGAATGGTGCTGCCAGGGACTGTAGGGAGGTAGAAATAAGGAGTTAGTGTTCAGTTTTACAAGAAGATAGAGTTTTAGGTTTACAAGATGAAAAAAATTCTGGATATGGGTTGCACAATGGGTGCACAGGGTTAACACTACTGAATTGTGTGCTTAAAAATAGGATGGTAGATTTTATGTTAGGTGTAATTCCACAATTAAAAATTTTAAAGATATAAAACAGCTTCAAGGATTTCTAAGGAGGTCTTAGGCCTTATTATGTCATGGAGAAAAAGAAATACATCCCATAAAAAACAATCCTGAATGGATCTGACAACTTTCCTGTGTGTATAAAAGTAATTTTCATGTACAACTCAGGGAATAGCTTTTAATTTTCCAGAATACAGAAAAAAAAAGGGGGGGAGCAGAAAGTCTTTTAAAAAGTCACATTGTGCCTATAAATGTTCTGCCTTGATTCCTCAAAATGTTTTATGGAACACACTTACTAGCTGCCAGTGGAAAGCTCTTGCTGGATCATTTTTCTCCTGTCGGACCATCTGGGGTGGAGTTTAAGACTTACGAGATGCTTCAGTGCAGAGGCGGAGATCCTTGCCCATGGTTCTCTCCTTCAACAATTCTAGAATCTCTCTTTTTATGGGCCTTTGCTCCACAATGTTTTAATTATTGGTAGCTCATTAGCCATCAGTGTTTTACTTCTTGTTTCTGATGATCATTTTCATACTCACTTTAACAACTTCATAGTCAGTTTCTGTCTGCATTTGCAGCCATGGAGCATGAGGTAAATAACAACTGAACCTAAGTAACTGCTTTCCAGGTTTGGTGTTGACTATCTGTCTACTCACCTGGCTTAGAAACTATAGGATTTAGGTCATAGTCTGTCAATAATAACTTCCGTTATTATTAATGTGCCTAAATCTACCAGTGAGACCCCTGGAGAAAATAAGTATTCTGGGCATGGCCCTTATGCTTCAGAAGTATTGTTTAATAAATTAGAGATTTATTGAATCAGACCTCTGTCTAGCTTTATAAACCATTTTCTTAATTTCAAAAACAAAAGTCATGCAAAATGTAAGGTATCACTCTTCAAGGTGTGTTAGATATAAAACTATTATTTTACTGAGATGTATATACCCATTTCATATAAAAATTAAGAAAATTCTGAAAAAAATAGGATTTCTCCAAATTTACTACTCTCCTGGAACTCCAAGTTGAAAGAGCTTCTGGGGTAAGGAGTGCCATTGGATCCTTCCACTCAGATGTGAAGGGGCTACAAAATGGACCTGCAAATGGGAGCTGCCTGTAGATTAGTTCAAAAATCCAGCTGGCTGTATTTTACTGGTAGCAGAATTTTCACCTGCCTGTATCCTCTTGTACAATTATGATATTCTAAATGGTGCAAGACAATAATCATCCCAAGAACTATAATACTACTTGAAAGCCTCTTCTTTTCTTTTTTCTCTTCTCTTCTCTTCTCTTCTCTTCTCTTCTCTTCTCTTCTCTTCTCTTCTCTTCTCTTCTCTTCTCTCTTTCCCTTCCCTTCCCTTCCCTTCTTCCTCTCCTCTCCTCTCTTCTTTTTCTTTTTCTCTTCCTCTCCTTCTTTTTTTTGTGTTAGAAACCCATTTAATGTAGGTGCGGAGTGGGGAATGCCCTGGGATGGGGTAAGCTGGCAAGGTAGGCAGTCCCACACCTGATCCCAAGAAGACATGCTTGGTGGTGGCGGCCGGCCCAGTCACACCAAGGGTAGTACGAGAAGGATGGCCCGAGCAAGGCAAACCCAGCAGAGGACCTGTAGGACAGCCCTTGAGAAGATATCTAAGCTAGGTGGTGAGTGTCCAGACCACAGCCCCCCTAGCCCAGGGAAGCAGGGTTTGGGCTGACTGGAGGGCTTCTAGAGCCTAAGGACTGGGATCACTAGGGGCCTTCCAGAGCTGCTGTTGGAACTCATGACGTGTCTGCAGGTTGGACTCAAGAAGTTCCTGGTGGCAGGCATGGACGTGATCATTCTTCTCCTCCAGATGGTTCAGACAGCAGTTGATCTGGTCCAACATGGAGCTGATGGTAACTTATTTTGCTTCCCAGAAGCTGTCGTTCTTGCCTCCCTCACTCGCTTCCACCCCCAGGTTCCAACTGGGCCATAACATTACAGACTCAGGCATCCGCAAGGACCTTTCGATGATGGAACAAAGCAACGTCACACAGACAGCAGGTGCCGGCAAAAAAAGGAGATGTTGTGAAGGCATATTTTCAAATAAAATTCCTAAGTTTCAGTAGTTATATTTAGCACACCAGTTTAAAATATTATGTGGCTTTGCTAATTTTTAGCAGCTTTGTTGAGTTTTCATTTACATACTATAAAACTCACTGATTATAAGTATAATTCAGTGATTTTTGGTAAATATACAGAGTTTGTGCAATTATCACCACAATCCAATTTTAGAACATTTTTATCTCCCCCCAAAATCCCTTTTGCCTATTTTCAGTTAATTCCTACCCCTTCCATAGCCTTAGGAACCACAGAACTCTATGGAACCTCTCCAACTCTATGAATTTGCCTTTTCTGATCACTTGGTATCAATAGAATCACATAATATGTGGGCTTTCTCATCTAGTTTCTTTGGCATAATACTTTTTTTTTTTTTTTTTTTTTTTGACAGAGAGAGATCACAAGTAGGCGGAGAGGCAGGCAGAGGGAGAGGAAGGGAAGCAGGATCTCTGGTGAGCAGAGAGCCCGATGTGGGGCTTGATCCCAGGATCCTGGGATCATGACCTGAGCCAAAGGCAGAGGCTTTAACCCACTGAGCCACCCAGGCGCCCCTGGCATCATACTTTTGAGATTTATTCATGTTTTAGCACATATCAGTAGTTCATTGCTTGTTAGCTAAATAGCATTCCATAATGAATATAACATTTTAATGCATTTATCTCTTTTTATTTCAAAGTGCTTCTTTTTTTTTTTTTTAAGTAATCTCCATATCCAACTGGGACTTGAGCTCACCAGCCCAAGATCAAGAGCCGCATGCTTCTCTGGTGGGTCCACCAGATGCCCCTAACGTATCCTAACACATTCATCTCTTGACAGACATTTGGAGTGTCTCCAGTTTTGGTCTATTATGGAAAGAATGCCAAGAACTTTTACATACATATCTTTGTGTGGATACATGCTTTTGTTTTTCTTGGGTGAATTTCCAGGGGTGGAATTATTGGGTAACAGTAAGTTCCTGTTTTAACATTTTCAGAAATTGCTGAATTCTTTTTCCAAAACAACAAAGCAACTATACCATTTTACATTCCCACCAGCACATATGAGGGTCCATATTCTCCACATCCTCAACAATGCTTGGTATGGTCTGTCTTTTTTGTTATAGACTTGATATGTGGTTTTTATAAGTAATGCTCTTTGTCACTAGATTCCTCTCTGAAGGGCCAATCACACTCTTTCTCCCTGGGTGGGGATGGGGGGTGGGAAGTAGGATGCCAGGAAATGAAAGATGTTATTTTTATTGGTGGTGGAGCTAGACTGGAGAATGTAGCTTGCATTTGGAGCAAGAAAATAGGGATGCTAATAATGTCATCTCTGAATTGAAATTATCCACCCCAAACTGCAAGCTTCTTTCACTTTCCCCTACCCCCAAGGGTCCCAGCCTGCCCAGTGTGGCCACCTGGGAGAGCAGAAAGCCATGAGCAGAGAGCAAGGAGATGGACACTGAAGTCCCAGGGAAATCATAACAGATAGATTTCCAATGACCAATGGATGACAGACACCGACTTCTCCCTGATCAGGTAAATCAATTTTTATGTGAAGATCCATGTGAAAGGCTGAAATTGGTCCTCAGATATAGATCCATTTTGAGGAATAGAGTAGAAATTCCCACTTAGAAATATGAGCAAAGAAGAACAGAATCCCCCTCAAACCTATAACGATTGTTATTTCTTGCTTATACACATATGTAGAACTTTAGTCTCTGTTTTCTAGCAGTATTGACTTTGATACTAACACTTTATGTGTACATAGAATTTATCACTATGTACAATGCTACCACATCGGTTATCTTGTTCCAGACTCACAGATGGGAAACTGATCTCCAAAGGGTATGATAGCTCATGAGTAACAAAGCTTGACCCTGTGCTAGGTCTCTGGCTCCAAGTCTGTGTCTTTGCCTGCTCACATTTGCTGATCAGCTAGGAAGCAGAAACTACCTTTACAAAATTTATGAAATTTCCTGGTGTGACTGCTTACTTTTAAAAGGCAAAACATAGCCTCTGCCTTTGGCTCTGGTCATGATCTCAGGGTTCTGGGATCAAGCCCCGCATCAGGCTCTCTGCTCGGCGGGGAGTCTGCTTTCCCCACCCTCTCTGCCTGCCTCTCTGCCTACTTGTGATCTCTGTCAAATAAATTAATTAAAAATCTTTAAAAGGCAACGTGGGGCACCTGGGTGGCTCAGTTGGTTAAGCCACTGCCTTCGGTTGTGATCCCTGAGTCCTGGGATCGAGTCCCACATCAGGCTCCCAGCTCCACAGAGTGTCTGCTTCTCCTTCCGACCTTCTCCCCTCTCGTGCTCTCTTTCATTCTCTCTCTCTCTCAAATAAATAAATGAAATCTTTTTTTAAAAAGGCAAAACAGGGGGTGCCTGGGTGGCTCAGTCATTAAGCGTCTGCCTTTGGCTCAGGTCATGATCCTGGGGTACTGGGATTGAGCCCCACATCAGTCTCCCTGCTCTGTGGGAAGCCTGCTTTTCCCTTTTTCATTCCCCCCTCTTGTCTTCCCTCTCTCACTGTGTTTCTCTCTGTCAAATAAATAAAATATTTTAAAAAATAAAAGGCAAAAGAGTATTTGACATATAGAATCACAAATTAAACCAATATTATTAAAAACAAACTGTAGCAAAATTCATATGGGCATTACCAAAGTGAACATATTGCTTTCACAGTGCAGAGCCAATAGAATTGCCTTATGCATACTATGCTGTTTTATTTCCCACCAGTAATCTGCATGAAAATGACTTCCTTGAGAAACACAACTGTGCTAGTGCCATATAATTACATTGTGACTCAGAGTTCCTTACATCAGGGAAGCACACTTCAAATAATTATTTCCATTCAGCTTTTCTGTGGTTCCTGCAGACACTCCATCTATACATGTTCTAATGAAATGTTCCCAAATTGGGTCCCGTGTAACACTAATGTCCAGAGAGTTAGTAATAGATGTTCTATGAAAATAAAATATTTTCTGGCCAAATAATTTCCAAAAGACATTGGATTAACAAAAATTTAAGTCAGTTTTTTACTATAAGGAATCTCTGGGCCTTTATTATGGCATTGTACATGTGAATTTTCAAAAGGGAATATCATGTGTTTTCCCACATCAATTGATTTTGGAACTTTTCTCATGGAATACCTAACAATATATGTGGGGCATTGTTAATTTCCAGGGGACATCTATGAATATGTAGCTATATAGATATATTTTGCATTAATTTGCCTAAAAAATGGATAAAGCTGCCAAGTATGGTGAGGAGAACTTGAGATTTTGAATTTGATAAGGTGAATGTTTTCATATTAAATATATTAATGGTAATATTAAGGACCACAAAGCTTGGTTACTTTAAATGTTATGAAGATATAGTAAGAATAGATATCATCAAAAATAGAGTCCATTTTTTGACTATTAAAGTTGAGTCAAGAACTATTGTTGGGGCACCTGGGTGGCTCAGGTTGGGCAATTGCCTTTGGCTCAGGTCATGATCCCAGAGTCCCGGTATCGAGTCCCGCATCTGGCTCCCAGCTCCATGGGGAGTCTGCTTCTCCCTTTGACTTCTCCCCTCTCATGTGCTTGCTCTCTCTGTCTCTCTCAAATAAATAAATAAAATCTTAAAAAAATAAAAAGAACTATTGTATCTTGTGTTCATCCTTCCCTAGATCCTGAGAGATGGAAACCATTACCCTCAATTGGTCAACAGAAAGGTTAGCTAATTGGAGTAACTTTTACTGAGAGCACTCATCTAGTAAGTCACGGAGTTGAGGTTTGAAGCAAAGTTTGCACAGCTCTATACCCTATTTCCTGTACTTTTCCATTCTAAAATGTAACTTCTACTTTGAATGACTTAATGTGCTGTACCTATCAGAGATTTAACTAATGAAGATTGTGACCATGTAGAAGTTATAACTTTTCAAATACACAGAAAAGGAAATATTATTCTAACATTAATTTTCTTGTTCTGGGGTTTGGCAATTAGTTTGACACAACCCTTGAGAAATCAGAATTTTCTGGAAACAAAATAGAAGCATTGTAAATGAATTTAATATAGTAACACTTAATAGTTCTTCTAGAAACACAAAAACAATTCTAAATGTTGTAAAAAAAAAAAAAAAAGCTGTGAAGTGCAGCTGTAAATTCCTCCATATCGGGTTCTAGTACCAGGTGCCATGGGAAAAGATCGAAGTGGCGTGTGTGTGTGTGTGTGTGTGTGGTGTTACTTGCAGAAAGACCAAATTAAAATAGGATGACTTTTGGGGCACATGGGTGGCTCAGTGGATTAAAGCCTCTGCTGTCGGCTCGGGTCATGATCTCAGGGTCCTAGGATTAAGCCCCACATTGGGCTCTTTGCTTAGCAGGGAGCCTGCTTCTCCCATCTCTCTGCCTGCCTCTCTGCCTACTTGTGATCTCTCTCTCTATCAAACAAAGACATAAAAAAAAAAAATAGGATGACTTTTTCTTTTCTCCTCATTTGTACTCAAAGGTGGGAAATGGCTGTATGAAGAGATGATCTCCAAGAACCTTTAAAGGACTAACATGGCTTGACCGAGGTAATCATGAAAATAAAGAATGGGCTATGGGGTCATGGCTTAGGCTACCTCTGATATTGAAGGGTTGTATTTTTGATGAGATGGTAATCCTCTGTGTCATTCGGGGAAGAAATCCTGAGCAATAGGACTGTGAAGGGTAACAGTCTAGCACAGCAGTTCAGTCTAAACTCAGGCAGCTCATATTCATGTGCTAGCTCACCCTTCAATAGCTGTGAAAACCTGGCTCTGCTAGTTGATGTATTTAAGCTTGATTACCCTCATCTGTTTCCTAAAGACAGCCATGCAAACCTCACAGGGCTCGTGTAAGGCATACATGAGACAACATCAGTCATGTGCTCAGTCCACTGCCTGGCACTTAAGGCAAGTATCATAGACAGCAGCAATACAAGTATGATCATTAGGAGTCAGATTTTAACTCAAGTTAAAACTTCCTAACGACATGAGGTAACTAATTCTGGAGGTGCTAAATCTTAGCACCTTAGATGATCCCATCTTAAGGAAGTTACAGAGAAAGTCAAAGATTGCAGGCAGGTTTGTTCTGTCTCAAATTTTCTGACTCCTTCTTCTCTTTCACTGGATGACTCACTCATACTGAATTGCCTTTCCACTTTCAGACTCGGAGGAACACTAGGTGATGTGGGGATTGGCTCCCATGTGGCCATACAACAAGAGCCAGAGTGTGGGAGTTACCTGCCTGCAGGGAGAACCTTGGACAGTGAGAAATGGGATGCAGGAGGGAGCTGAGCAAATAAACTCACCCTCTGCTGTGGACTACTCCCGAGTCCTGCATGTGGACAGGCAGGTTGTTCTCCAGCTGATGCCAAGTGTTGTCATGTGTCATGCAGCACAGTGTGTCATATATTTCCTTGCCTAGTTTTACCTTTTTCCTCACCTCACTATTCAGTTCCTAATATTTATTTGAGAGGTGCACACTCAGGTCACTGTCCTGAGTGTGCACCTCTCAAATAAATATTAGGAACTGAAACCTTACTTCTGGCTCTACTTTCTAGAAGATCTGGGCTCAAAAGGTGTTTCTTACAAATCTGACATTCACTTTTATTGCAAAGCTAAATTTTGACTTTCATCTCATCAGACAGGGCATCATATAAAAAGCAACATCAACTGACCTGTCTAGGAGTTGTCCACCTCTGTAATAAACTAATCACATCTTCATATTAGACATTATACATAATAATTTTGAGGTCATGAAACTGGAGTGGCCTCTTTTTTTTCATGCACATTATGATATTGTTACAGGGGACACTAGTCTCATGCAATCCAGGGCACTGATTATTGTTGAAGAACAAGTTTGTGGAGGCTTTCTGTCACTTCTGGCAATTTGTCTTACCCTAGTACATTGTGACTCCTCCTCAAAGGTGGGAAGAAAAAACAGGAGGGTGGCGTCCTGGGAGCTAAGGGAAGGAAGTGTTACTGGAAGGGGAAAAAAAACAACTCTACTGAATACTGCTGAGGTTCTGTGATATGAAGACAGAATTTTCCACAGCGTAGAGTAGCAGGGAGACAAGTGAACTTTACAAGACTGTGTGGCATGAGCAGGGCTAGAACCAGACTAGATTTGCTCAGAGTAGCGAATTGAAGGGGCCACAATGGTGGGTATAGATACAAGACATCAAATGGTGGCTGGACAGAGGATCAAATAAGGATTTCCACACTGATGAAGAATTATCCAGGAGAGAGGAAAGGATTGGTGATTCAAGAGAGAGTAGATAACAGAAAGCAGTGACAAGAGAAGACAAAGGCATGTGCACCAAACCACAGCTGAAGAGATTGTCTTCTGGTAAATACTACTATGAGAGCAACGTATTAGTGTTCTAGGGCTGCCGTAACAAGGTGCCATGGACTAGGTGGTTTAAACAACAGAAACACATTTTCTCAGTTCCAGCAACTGGAAGTTGAGATCAAGTTGTCAACAGGGTTGGTTCCTTCTGAGGGTTGTGAGAGATGGACCTCTTTCCTTTGCCTGTACATTTGTCTTTTCTTTGTGTGTTCAGGTGGTCTTACTCTGTGCATGCATGTCTCTGGGACACCAGTCATATTGGATCAGGAGCCAGTGTAATGTAATCATTTTAACTTAATTATCTCCATAAAGACCCTGTGTTCAAATATAGTTACTGTCTAAGTCCATTCAAGCTGCTGTAAGAAAAATACAATAGATCCTACATATATATATGGAATCTAAAAAACAACAACAAACAAAGAAACACACAGAAAAAAACAAAAACAAAAACAAAACCCAACCCAAACAAAAACAAAAAACTGAATTTGTAGGGCGCCTGGGTGGCTCAGTGGGTTAAAGGCTCAGGTCCTGATCCCAGGATCCTGGGATCGAGCCCCACATCGGGCTCTCTGCTCAGCAGGGAGCCTGCTTCCTCCTCTCTCTCTCTGCCTGCTTCTCTGCCTACTTGTGATCTCTGTCTGTCAAATAAA
The DNA here is from genome assembly GCF_010015895.1 of Lontra canadensis. NCBI lineage: Eukaryota > Metazoa > Chordata > Mammalia > Carnivora > Mustelidae > Lontra > Lontra canadensis. Next base: position 4,896,289 of record NW_022631115.1, read on the forward strand.
TAAAATCTTAAAAAAAAAAAAACTGAACTTGTAGATATAGAGAACAACTTGGCGTTTGCTGGAGGATGAGATTGGTGGGGGTGGGGGGGGATGAGGAAAGGGGTCAAAAGGTACAAACTTCTAGTTAAAAGATAAATACGGGAGCACCTGGGTGGCTCAGTGGGTTAAAGCCTCTGCCTTCAGCTTGGGTCAGGATCTTGGGGTCCTGGGATTGAGCCCCACATTGGGCTCTCTGCTCAGCGGGGAGTCTGCTTCCCTTCCTCTCTCTGCCTGCCTCTCTGCCTGCTTGTGATCTCTATCTGTCAAATAAATAAATAAAATCTTAAAAAAAAAAAAAAAGATAAATAAGTCCAGGACATGTAACGTACAACATTGTACTACAGTTAACAATACTGTATTGTATATTTTAATTGCTAGGATGGTAGATCTTAAAAGCCTTCATCACAGGAATAAAAGTTATTACTGTATGCATGAAGTGAAGGATGCTATCTAAATATATTGTAGTGATCATTTTATAATATGTACATATATCACATCATTTTGTACACCTAAAGCTAATATAATGTTATAGGTCAGTGATACCTCAATTAAAAAATAGAAGCAAAATAAGAGTGAAAATAAATGAAAATTAGAAGATAATTATGGGAGGTCCAACATCAAAATAATAGAGGTTTCAGATGCACCACAACCAAAAAGATAAGGATAAAAATATAGGGAAGGAAATTTTAATAGGATACTTCAAGAAATTTTGTCAGAAAAAAATATGTGCTTCTTGGTTTGAAGGGTGTACTAATTGTCCAGCAAAAGAAATGAAAATGGATCCACACTACACAATGAACATCACATCCTTGTTTCTCTCTCCTGGTCCAAGCTATACAATTTAATGATTAGGATACTATAAAAGATTGACAAGTCTTCAGTTGTTGGTCAACTTGAGTCATATATGTGTGTAAACAATGGAAGCAATAATGAAATGAGTGCTTTTTAAGGCTTCCATTGCACTCAGAATACATTGAGAGCTCCCCTTTTGACCTACCAGTCTCTCCATGATTAGGACCCAAGTAATTCTCTGGTCTTCTTGCCTTGCATGTTCTCCCTTAGCCACACTGGCTCCCTTGCTGGTCCTTGAGCATGCCAAGATGACGACCTTGAGGCTTGCTTTTTCCATTGTCCTGGAATGATTTTTTTCCTCTATATTTACATGTCTTCTCCCATTGTTTTATTCAGGTCTTCATGTAATGCAACCTTTTTCCTGATATTGCAACCTACCTTTTACTTTCATTGTTATTTCTTCCTTTATTCTCCAGTACTTTTCTTCAAAGCACCTATCGTTGATTGAATAAGCAAATAAATGAATTTTCTTATGCATTGTCTTCTCCATAAAATATGAGCTCTGTGCTGGCAGAAATATTGTTTTGTTTATTGCTGTACCTGATGTCTAGAAATGTGTCTGATAGACAGGAAACTTAATATATTTCTATTGGATAAATAAATAAAATTGTAGATAATTTCTTTTTTCATCTATACCTAGAACTTTGTCTTGCCTCAGTCTCACTTAAAAAAAAAAAAAAAAAAAACCCAAAAACAAAACAAAAAATTCTTGGCCAAATTCGAGGTTTTTTTTGTTTTGTTTTGTTTTTGTTTTTGTTTTTAAAGTAAGCTTCTAAAGGAAAGTCCAGTAGGTTCTACCTAGTCTTATAAAAATGGAAAGAGAATAAAGTCTTTAAAAAAGAGTGGGGGGCACCTAGGTGGCTCAGTTGGTTTGGCGACTGCCTTTGGCTCAGGTCATGATCCTGGAGTCTCGGGATCAAGTCCCACATCAGGCTCCCTGCTTGGCAGGGAGTCTGTTTCTCCCTCTGACCTCTTCTCTCTCATGCTCTTTCTCTCTCTCAAATAAATAAATAAAATCTTTAAAAAAAAAAATGGAAGGAGAACCAAAGCGGATGTCACAGACATGGAGCCACAGGGAGAAGGAGCTGAGGAGATTTCCATACAGAATTCTAGGAAAGGCAACATCTCGGAGGGAAACAACAGTGTGGTGTCCCAGAGAGATTTAACTCCTGGGGACTTGCTTTGCTAAAGACCCTGTCTACAAATTCAGCTCAAGATTTTTTGAGTCCCATAATTTCTGGATTTGGACAGTGAATATGTTAGCTGTGGCCAGTGTTCTGGAAGGTATAGGAAGACATAAACTTTCCTTCAGTCCTGAAGGAAGGGTAAGAAACTCCCCTCTGGGTCCTCTGGTTGAAACTGTTCCCAGCCGAGAAGGATGGGGATTCAGGAAAAAACTAAACTTGATTTGGAGAAATTCAAAACCTATGACTTTCTTATCCCTTATCTGGGGAGTAAAGTCATATTTTCAACAGGTTGAATAAAACACTTTACCTATTTAATATAATGAGTAAAAATCTCAGTTTTACCGGAATTTTTGACCCTACCGGAATTTTTGACCCCACCTTCACAATTCAAAATAGCAAGTGTACATTGAATATGAATGGTCCAAATATTGTAGGGACTATCATCAAATACAAGGAATAATCTTTTATGGAAATAAAACCTATTCATTTATTTAGACTAGGTGGTTTAAACAACATCTGTTTCTTATAGTTCTGGATGCTCAAAGTCCAAGATCAAGGCACAGGCAGAGTTTGTGTCTGGTAAGAGCGTCTCCTCTGGTTCATAGGCAGTTAACTTTACACTGTGTTCTCACATGGCAAAGGGGCAAGGGAGTTCTCTTTGGCCAATTTTCTGAGGGCACTAATCCATTATGAGGGTTCTGTCCTCATGACTTAATTACCTCCCAAATGCTCTACCTCCAAGCACCATCACATTGGGAATTAGGTAGGGTGGGGGGAGGGGGTACACAAACATTCATTTTATAGCAGTCACATTCTGAGGTACCGGGGGTTAGGACTTCAACATATGAATTTTGGAGGTGCACATAATTCAGTCCACAACAAAGAAAAACATTTTTTTTCCCTCCTATAACAGAAAGGGAAAAAGATGGGGCAGGCACAGTGTATCTAATTTATGGCTTCTACAATCTAAGTGAAACATGTATGGGGAAGAGATTTAAAAAGAGGAAACAGAGGTGCCTGAGTGGCTCAGGTGGTTAAGCATCCGGCTCAAGGTCATGAGGTCATGATCTCATGGGTCATGAGATCCAGCCATGGGTTGGGCTGCATGCTCAGCAGGAGTCTGCTTGAAGATTGTCTTCCTTGGCCATTCCTTCTACTCACTTTCTCTTTCTCTCTCAAATAAATAAAAGAATCTTTAAAAGAAAATAAAAAGAGAAAAAAAGTTTGAGACAGTTGCTTAGGGGCATGGGAATATTATTTAACTAAAGAAGCGTAGTAGGAGTCCTATACTGTGATAAGGCCCATTTCAGTTTTGTGGTCATGAATTTAAAGTGAAACCATTCAGCTTGGTTTGTAATTTCCTCTAGCAACACGCAGCTGCTCCGGAAGGGAGAAGAAAGCAGATGGGATTTTACCAAGCAAGTGTCACTCACCACTAGGAATTAAAATAACATGCAATTATGAGAGAGGTTTAAAATAACACAAACATTTAGATACAATCTATCACCCTCTTCACCAAATGTTAATGGCTACCAATTATGCCTCTGTATTTTTCTGGTTCACTCAGCTTGGATAAATCAACTTGCATTAAATCTTCTCTTAGAACCCAAGACTTCCTAAGGTCCATGTCACACACCCATGCTTCAGAATAGCTGAACCTAATAAGCTTGACCATCTAGATTAGAGTCAGAGGTTTTCACCAGTAGAGCCCTAACAGAGGACAGACGTTTGCCTGAGGGCCATACAACAGAGCCAAAATTCCTGACTGGTGAAGGACTCAAAATTCATTGACTTTCACATTTATGTAAAACTAGGGAGCTGGGAAAGTTTACGACATTTTGCAGTCATAGCCTGAAGTGAATTTTTATTTATTCATCCAGCACATACCTTACTGAGCACTTGCTATATGCAGGTGCTATTCTCATGCTGGAGGTAATAAACAAGAATATCTCTGCATGTGGAATTTAACAGGGGACAAGGAAAGGAACAAGCAAGTAAGAAAAATGTCAATATAATTTTAGGTGGGGATAACACTGGGAAGAAAAAAAAAACAAAACATACCAAGTTTAGAGAGAGGGGGAGGGTTTAGATGAGGTGATTGTGTGACCTCCTGAGGGGGTGTGTTTTGTTAGCGTGTGAAGGAAGCAGGGAGGGCAGAGAACTTTGAAATCATTGTTTGATGAATTGCAGATTGAATGTTGATAAATCTGCCTCAAGGGGATTTTACTTCCTAACACACAGTGCTGACTATACAAAGTTTGATTAACCATTGCTTTATTATACACATTGCGACAATGTAAAAAAAGTCCCATTTTCAATTTATCAGTGAATGCACAATTATTGTTTCCACTGTATCAGTTGGCTCCTCTATTATTTAAAATTTTAGTAAGTGTTTAGTGCTCATGAACAAATTAATAGAAACCTTGAAGCCACACAAATTCTCAGCTTTCATGGACAACTGACAGACACTAAAAGGGTTCTCCCTACATCATCACAACTGTTAAATGGGCCTTAGTAGGCAGCCAACTTTTACCATAACAGAAAATATTTCCGTGTTATAATCACATGAGCTTTTCCTGATTATGAACCCACCTCTGCCAAGGCACTATGACATGATAGTTAAATACCTTGGCATTAATCAGGTGAAGGCATTGAGGGACGAAAATAAGATCACATTTTAGGAAGAAGCCTCCCATATATATTGCATGTATGTAGATATGTGTATCCATGTCCGGGACTTCTACCTATCTTCCACCTGTCTCAAGAAATTTAGAAATACCTATGAGGGTAATTTTCATTAAGATAAATAAGTTCCGAGTATGCTACTTCATTTAAGGTTATGTCCTTTAGAGGGTAGTGTTTGGCATCTGGTTATTTGCCACACAGTTGAAAATAGGTTGTTGATTAAATTTCTATCATGAACAATGTCCACTAGAAATGGCCAGTCCTGGCACTAAGAATCTCAGTGGATCCTTAGGCTCCTTTCTCCCAAGTAAATAACTGGGAAGTAGACCTACTGGTCAGTCAGAGGTGACAGGAGATCGCAAGGGAATATCATGCAAACAGTTGGTCTTTCAATCCCTGGTTCAATACGTTTTTCTCTATGGAAGATATGAGAATTCCATGTTTTGCTTTTCCACTCCTGGTCAACAGCTGAAATGTGTGACAACTATTTAGCTAGTTTTTAGCAAGGGTGAATGGTGTTAACCTTATCTCCAAAAGTGTTTAAGAACAGAATAACTGAGGACATGAAGCTGTTATTACACTTACGTTATGCCAGGCTTCCTTATTTACCTAATAGATAATAATGGGAATACAACATCATCTTATAAGACTTTGTATGTTGTTTTTATAATAACTCTATTGTAATATAATTCATATGTCACAGAACTCACCCTTTCAAAGTTTGTAATCCAGTACTTTTTAGCATTTTCACAAATGCGGCATATTCATAGTACATTCAAATTTTACATATTTTATAACCACAAAAATATTCCCCATATCCATTACTTTCTCTCAGCTTTTGGAAGCTCTTCTCTCTCTATGAATTTACCTATTCATTTTTATTTTATTTTTTTATCTACAGTCATATATCTTCTTGAATGATCCTTCCTTTTACCATTACAAAATGTTATTTATCTCAATTAACAATTCTTATCTAAAGTCTATTTTGTCTGATATTTTTATAGTCATTCCATTTTTCCTTTGATTACTGTTCTCATACTATTTCTACAATTTACTTTAATCAGTTTGTCTCTTTGAACCTAAATTGTGTCTCTTGCAAACAGCATATAGTTGAATAATGCTTTAAAAATTCCTTTTACCAATCTCTGCATTTTGATTGAACTGTTGAATCAATTTTCAGTTAACACAGTCACTAAAAGGTAGGATTTATTTTTGTTATTTTATGTTTTCTTTACATGTTACATCCCTTTCCCCTTATTCTTCCATTAGTACCTTCTTTTATATTAAATACTTCCTATTGTACTATTTTATCCACTAATTTCTTTTATTGTATTTTTAAGTTATCTTCTTAGTGGTTTCCCTAGAGATTACAATTAGTATCCTCAACTTAAAAATTTTAATTTCAATACTGTAAAAAAAACTTTGCCCTAATATAGCACTCCTTTTCCCCCTCCTTTGTGTGATCCTTATCATTAAAAGTATAATGTTATACATCATAAGCCCATTAAGACATTTTAAAATTATTGCTTTATGCAAATGTCTTTTAAATCAGAAGTAAAAAAGATTAACATGCAAAAATTCACTTACAATGTCCTTTATGTTTACATATGTGGTTATTGGTACTGGTGCTCTTTCTCTGCATGGATTTCAGTTACTACTGGATGTCATTCATTTTGAACTAAAGGACTCCCTTTACTATTTCTTGTAGAGCAGGGCTCCTAGAGAGAAATTCTCTGTTTTAATTTACCTGGGAATATCTTAATTTCTCCTAAATTTTGCTGTATATAGAATTCTTGGTCTTGCTGTGTATAGAATTCTTGGTTTTGCAGTTTACAGAATTCTTATTGACAGTTTTCTTTCAGCACTTTGACTATATCATTCCACTGCTTCCTGGCCTCCATAGCTTCTGATCAGAAGTCAGCCATAAATCTTATTGAGGCTCCTTTGTACAGAATGAATCTTTTTCCAGTTGCTATTTTCAGGATTCCCTTTTCATCCTTGTCTTTTGACATTTTAGCTACAGTGTACTGAGGTGACAATCTGTTTGAGTTTGTCCTAGTTGGGGTTGGCTGAAATTTTTAAATGATTAATGTTTTTATGAATTTGGAAAGTTTTCATCTAATTTTTTTCTTCACGTATTCTTTCTGCCTTTTTCACTTCTCCCTCTCCTTCAGGAACTCCATCATGTGTAAGCTGTTATGTTTTAAGGTGTTCACAGGTCTCTTCATTTTTCTTCATTATTTTTCTTTTTCTTCACCAGATAGGATCTCTTTTGATTACCTTCAAGTTTTCTGAGTTTTTCTTCTGCCATTCAGATCTGATGTTAAATACCTCTAGTGATTACTTTTCAGCTCCAGAACTTCTATTTGGTCCTTCCTTTGCAGTTTATCTCTACTGATATTCTCCATTTGGAGCACAAAATTGTTATACATTATTTCTTTCAAAATTGTATCCTTTAGTTCTTTGACATATCTATTGTGCCTGATTTAAAGTCTTTTAGTAGTAAATCCATCAGAGTTTCCTTAGGGACAGATTCTACTGACTGCATTTTCTTCCCTATGCAAGCCAAATTTTAATTAAAAACCTCAAATTTAAATCATAGAGCTTATAATAAAGTAGAGCATTGGTTCTTTCTTCTGACTATACATTAGAGTCACTTAAGAAAAAGTAAAAAAAAAAAATACTGATATATACCTCAAATGAATCAAATTGGAATCTCTGTGGATGGGCCCCAAGTATCTGCATTAATATTTTTAAGTTCCTTATCTTATACTTATGCTCAGTAAGTGTTGAGAAACCTGCAGTTTTAAGTCTGGCACTAATTGATTTAACCAACTTTTGCGAATACTCAAAGGAAGAGGACTATTCTCCAGAAGAAGCAAAAACAGAATGGCTTATAGGGAAACTCTATGATTCAAGGTGGAGGGAAGGTTTCAGAGAGATCCTAAAGTTAGGAAATATTTCTCACTTGTGTAAACATATATAACTAACATTTACTGAACTCTTGCTATATACTTGGTGCTGTGTCAAATGTATTAAGATGATTTCATCTTAATCCTTCCAACATCCTCTTAAGATAATTGGTACTTTCATAAGCCCCATTATGTAGATGAGGAAAGTGGGTCTAAGAGTGGTCAGATAACCTGCTAAGGAATCCTGTTAGTAAGCAAATGGACTAGAGGGAAACCTGGGACCAGGTCAGCCCCACACCCATAATTTTACTCACTGAGTATATATATATATATACATATATATATATATATATATATATATATGTGTGTGTGTTGTATTAATTGGTTTAATTAATAAAAATAAAAATCTTACTTTATTGGAAAAATTATTTGCTGGAATGTATCCAAAAAACATAAAAAAGCATACATTGGGTCAATTGATCTTATGCCATGACTCCTTCAATGAATAACAACAAATATATTTAAACATTTATGTAAAAAATTGAAAATAACTTAAATCTAGAAATGTTCATGTTTGAAGAAATTTACATCAGCTATTTTAATCAAATTAAGATGTTTTCATATAGTGTTATAGAATTATATATGTATCATAATCAAAACTATTGATTATATATAGAATAGTATATAGAATTATATATGTATAGTATATAGAATTATATATGTATCATAATCAAAACTATTTTAGAAGGCTACTAAAATTTTAATAGTAGTTACCTTTAATCTGTACAAAAGGAAAAATTGCTAATTTAGTTTTGTTTTTCTGTATATTTCAATTTTCTAGCATTTATAAAAAAATTAAAGACATAAGACATAAACATTAATTTCCATAAGAGTTTGTGAATAGTTGTGGGTTTGATAGTTGTGGGTTTATTGGGATGCTCCCTTAAGTTAGCTTGGGCTGCCATAACAAAATACCATAGACTATGTGGCCTAAACAATAGAAATTTATTTTCTCACAGTTTTAGAAGTCCAGATGTTCTGGCCAAGTTGGTTTTTGGTGAGGATTTTCTACCTGGTTTCCAGATAGTTGCCTTCATGTCCTCACATGGCCTTCCCTTGATGCCTACATACAGGGAGAGGTGGGAGAGAGAGATAGAGAGGGAGCACTTTCTCATATTTCTTCTTATAAGGACACCAATCCTATCAGGTCAGCCCCCCACTTATGACCTCATTTAACTTAATTACTTTCTTAGAGGTCCCATCTACAAATACAACCACACTGGGGGTTAGGGTTTCACCATATAAATTGGGGGATAAAGGGCAAACAAACATTTAGTATAATAGACACCAACTGAACATTGAAAAATAGTTTTAAAAATAAGATATTTAGGTAAAAAAGATTCAGAATGGATTTTCTTAATCTAGGTTCCATGAAAGAATTTTGGGGGCATGTAATCTTCTTGAAATTATGTGCAAGACTGCCTTTGCATTTGATTTGGGGGTAGAAACTAGTGCAGAACTTATATCAGATGTGACCTCAAAAAAATTAAGAAACAGTTAAATAGAGAAATTTCACTAAAAAAATAACACAACAGCAGGCCTGGGTGATTCAGTTAGTTATGCATCTACCTTTGGCTCAGGTAACGATCCCAGGGTTCTGGGATCAAGTCCCACATCTGACTTCCTGCTCATGGAGGAGACTGCTTCTCCTTCTGCCCCTCCCCCTGCCTGTGCTCGCTCGCGCGCGCGCCCTCTCTCTCTCTCTCTCTCTCTCTCTCTCGCAAAAATAAATAAATAAATAAAATCTTAAAAAAAATAAAAAATAAATAAAAAGAACACAACAGACCAAGGAAAAGTAATATTTTGATGACGAAACAAGTCAAAAGGATTTTCTTAATACAGAGCAGACACACTATTGCAAGGAAATCGAAGACACAGGCTTTGAAATGGTGGGTGGACCTGGGTTTAAAGTCTAGTTCTGTCATTTTTGCTAGAATTGTGACTTAAATGAAGTGAGTCAACCTCCTAAAGTATATTGCTGAGTATGCACATCTGGAATATTGGCTAAAGCTGATGAATGTTGCCAAGTACTGTGCTAAGCAGTTTACATGAGTCACCTCATTGATAGAATGACTCCAGGAAGCAGGTAACAGTATTCTCACTTAGAAGTAAGGAGGTTGAGGCTTACCCAGCAAGGTAACATGGAAGCATTTAGCACACAATCTGGCATGCATGAAGAAGTCAGCAATTGTTTGCTTCCATCCGTTTGGACGGTGACATTTATATTTATGTTACCAGAGAGCCCTTCCAATCCTAAACTTTCTGCTCCCCTCTCTGATATATTAAAGATTGCTAGAAATACAAATGAACATTTTTAGTTCAATTCACAATTCTTAAAGGAGTAACTATGCCAAACATGACGGACTAGATTTTCCCTCTGGGGAAATCTCTTGAACACAGGTCAGGCTGAGGATTCACAGAGAGATAGGTGCATGTCCTTTGAGGGGCTTGACTCTATGTGAATAGAATATAGCAATTTATTGCTCAGAATGATAAACTTATGATTAGTAAGATGAGTACCAAATAGTATCCATTTCATAAAGCTTTCTGTATCATTCTTTGTCCACTCCAGAAGTGTTCATTGAATAGTTACCTGATGTCAGATCTCCTTGGGGGCTGGACATAAATCTCCTAGGGGATGACCATCATGACCATAAAATGCCTTATGTACTCTCCATGTCTGTTATGTTTGGTGGCTTTAATGGATTTATACACCAGATTTACATACCAACAAGAATTTATACGAAATTTTTGGTGGAAATTTGGACCTCAAGAAAGTGTTTGATTATTTGAAGCAGTAGACCTACTGCCATCTTGTGGCAAGACTGCAAATTTCAGGGCTAAAGAAAAACAGCATTAATTTTTATAAACCATGATAGAGATCATATTATCAAATCACACCAAGTCAAAAGAATTGTCTGTTGCCGGGGGCATGGGGAGATAGATGACATTTATAAAATTAAGTCAAAAGTAACTTGTACCAGTCATAAAGTTATTACATAATATTTCTGGAGTAGATTTCAAAATACTGCCCAACAGTCCTAAAAATGAGTTGACAAACTTACCACTTACAAGGCAGATTTTTATAACGTGAAATTGTTGATAAATCTCTTCCTTGCCTAAATTGCCAATTAGTTTTATTGAAAAATATATTGTCTCATGTCATCCTTTTTGTTTATTCTTTTCTTTCCCCCTTTTGGTGGCAATCAAGAGCAGCTGGATGCTTAATCTACCAGAGTTTGTAACATGATCTGTGTTTTTTGACCTGGCTGTGCAGTGAGGTTAAGTCACGTGTTTTGTAAGCAGCAAATGAAGCCAATGCCATAGTATGGAACTCTGTTAGTTTCTATATGGGTCACTTAGCTTTGCATTATTTCATAGCCACAGTATGTGAATTTAAGCAGCTCTAGCGAGCCATTGTAAAAATATGCATCAAATGTTATCAAGGTTATCCTGGTAGAAATCCACCAACACCACAGGGGGAAAAAAAAAAACTGTTTCAAGCAACTGTCCTCTTTTGTAAGTGATTAGCATTGTCATTCTAAATCTAAGGTAACTAACACTATGCAACAGTGTACTGATGGGCTATTTATTATGTATGACAGTACAAGTTATACACATGCCTATGCATATTGAATTACCAATGTCTAGTAAGCGGCATGTAATACAATGCCACTGACAGGAACTTTTAGGAAAAAGTCATCCATTCTTTTTGCATCTGACATTTTACAAAGACTTTTTTATTTTTTTAAAAATTTTTATTTATTTATTTGATAGAGAGAGACACAGCGAGAGGGAAAACAAGCAGGGGGAGTGGGAGAGAGAGCAGCAGGCTTCCTGCTGAGCAGGAACCCCGATGTGGGGCTCGATTCCAGGACCCTGGGATCATGACTTGAGCTAAAGGCAGATGCTTAATGCCTGAGCCATCCAGGTGCCCCTTACAAAGACTAAAACACCAATTATTTTCCAGTCATTAACATGATAGGAAAGCCCTCCACGCCCGTGCACACACCCACGCAAACACATAGACACACATTTGACAAAACAGAAACAGAGTATTATAAGCACATCCTATCTTTCTGTTAAGCCTTTCTGGCTTTGTAGACAGTCACCTGGCAAGCAAATGTTCTGTTGAGGGGACCAAGGTAAAGGGTTAATAACATTCACCTATGCATAATAAAATTATGCAATTAGAAAAGTAATTTTACAAAAGAGCTGTTGGCTAATGATTGTTTAGCAGAAAACACTTTAATATTTAGCTTTTTCCAGTGTAAAACCCAAAAAGCAAGAAAATAGTTTTAGTGGTCTCTCTCCCTCAAAGTTTTAGCACCTAGTCTTGCTAATTTGAATTAGATTAAACATTTAACACGGCTTTAAAGAGATTCTGAATTCTGGGAAATGATGAAAAAAATTTTTTTTGTTATCCTAATGCAGTCTTTTGATCTTCAAAATGACTGTATTTATGGAAAAATTATTTAAACTGAGAATGGGGCAAACTTTTAACACACTAAAGAGTTATGAGCCTTTACTGACTAGAATTCTAACAAATTTAAAGGAAGCAAGAAAACTTTTCAGAGCTCCCCAGTCAGAATATTCAGTGGTTCTCTTAGCAGGAGATATAGATGACAATTAAACACGTCTTACAGTTTCATTCAAATAATGTTCCTTGATTTACTACATTCATTTAGGTATTGAACTGTGAAGTTGTAATAAAATTATCCTTACTCTTATGGAAATAACACATGTTCATATTCTTATTTTAAAATCAAATTATCCTCCATCAGCTTACTGTCTCTCATCTCAAGCCCCACTCCAAAGTGTAATCATTTTTAGCCTATTTAGCAATGTCTAATGGTCTTACTTGTAGATAACATTTTACCACCATTTTAAATTCTTCTTTGCTCCTTATTTCTAGTATTACTTAGTTACTTAGTATTTATTATTTCCATTATGGAAAAAATGAAGGATTGGCTATGTTATCCCCTTCCCCCCAACTTTTTTTTTCTCCATCTTCCTTTTTAATGTGTCATTATACTTCACTTTGGGTTATGTAAATCTTTAGTGTTACTAGCAAATTTGGAGGAGAGCGTTTGTTTTTGGCAGCTGTCCTTCCCAATCCTCCAGTATGCTATCTGGCTGTACCTAACCTTAGACCTCTTTTCTAATATCTTTTGTACTCTGTCCTCCAGGCACAAAGCACTTCTTCTTTCTAGGGCATCCTGGAGCCTTGCATGTGTTCTTTCCTGTCCTGGAAATGGCTTTACTCTCATCCCCACCTTGCAAACTCCTTGTCTCTTTTAAACCTCCCTGTTAAGAAACCTTTTATAACTGTCCTGAGCAGAGGCTGCCACTTCTCTCCTTGTGTTCCTGACAACATCCCAGTACCTCTGGCATAGCAATTATTGGATTAGATAAAATTAGAGACAAAAACTGATAATCTAAGACTGTTTCCAAGCCTTTCATGTTCTTCCAAACCAGAGTTGGAAGGGATAGTAGCACCAAAAGATGAAGACGCTAGGAATTGAAAGAAGCTTTTTTTTTTTCTGGGGATGGAGAGGGCCGTGTAAGAAATATTAGGAGGGTCTCCTGATCACCTAGAGTGTTTGAGAAACCCATGTCAATTCCACGGAGCACACAGTTGGGGCCCTACCAAAACTGCTGTCCCTAGCTTTCACCATGCAGCAAATCGGCCTGACCCCTGACTCCAGCACCACATCTAGTGTCCCCACAGCACTGGCCTCCAAGAGCCCCAGGGGAGGCGCAACACTATACCACACCCATTGTTGGCTTCTCTCCTTTTCTGTCTCACTTCCACACTTTACCGGTGGTGTTTCCTGGAATCAACTCCCAAATCATATGCATTCCCTTGTTTTAGAGTTGGGTTCTGGGAAAACCTAAGTTAAGAGAGCACTTATTTTGAAATTTCTTTGCGCCCTGTGAATTGTGGTCCAACTGTTACCACTCACTCCAGCACTGACCTGTGGGGTCCTTGATGTGGTGGTCTTTCCCACCAGACTGGCCGGCAGAGGCTTTGTCTTTGACTGATCTCACTCTCAACAGATTTTTGTGAAGTGAATAAATGTGTGAGTGAATGAAAGATATCCCATAGGAGTCCCAGACTAATATAGGAGATTTCTAAAAATGCTGCAAGTTAGATTCCATATTGCTTATCTACTTCAGCAAACATGCAGGCTTGTCTGAACTGGTCCATATTAGGTAGTGAATGAAGCTCACTAAATATTTTAGTCACATTCACACTCCCCAAATGAGTCATTTTTTCCAAACCTACATAGCATTTTATTGGCTCAAAAGATGTTTTCACTCTTTTAAAAAAAATAATGTTTCAGCAGAGGAACTTTTTATTTAGAGTTTAATGATCCCAGAGACTCATTAATTTTCTTTCTTGAAACACGGAAATAAAACATTTACATCTAATTCTAAACCATTTTTATGTAGCTAATTTTCTCCACTGCTGAATTTAGAGAAAACCTTTTTAATTCAGAATCAGACATTACATACCATGTGTTGTCTTAAATATATAAGTATATGTTTAAAGTAGCTTATTTTCTGTACCATGAAGCAATACAATACTGAAGTTGATATTTTAAAGAGTCAAAATACAGAAACTGAAAGGAATAAGTCTTAAGTAGTTTTAGTTTGCTAGGAATCAGGTTTAAGACACTAAAAAAATATTCAGCCAAAGGTGGTTGTTACTCTTCATATCACATGAATAGTTTGAAAACATTACAATTTGACAGCATCCAAAGGAAACCTTATTTGTCCTTTCCCTATCACTGTGTGCTAGAAAGGAGTTGGGGATATTACCAGTCATCTTACTTTTTAACTAATGTGCACGTGGTGCCAGGATTTTGCTATGGAGTGAATATTTGAGTGCCTCAAATTCATATGTTGAAGCCATAACCGCCAGGGTGAAGGTGGGGTCTTTGGAAGCAATTAGCTCAGGAGGTGGGGCCCTCATGAATGGGATTAGTGCCTTAAAAGAGTAAACACCAGAGAAATGATCTCTCTCCCTCTACCATGTGAGCAGAGTGTGAAGGCAGCCAGAAGGGTTTTCACGAGGAACCAAATTGAACAGCACCTTGACCTTGGACTTCCCAACCTTCCAAGTTGTGGGATATAAATGTCTCTTATTTAAGCCATCCAGTCTATGGTATTTTGTTATAGCATCCAGAGCTTAATGAGACAGATTTCTGAGAAGGCTAGGGGACTGCTCTTCCCCTGGCTGTCTAGCACTAGGTAAGTGTTACTGGTCTTGTCACTCTTCTGAGCCCCAAAATCTCCAGCAGTTGCAGAGAAATTGGGTGATCCGGCATGCCACTCTCTGTGGTATTGTGAAGGCCAAGTAAAACACTGGTGAAAATGCTTTTAATCAGGAAAGCCTCATGCAGAGGTAGAGTGTTCTACTTATTCTTAGATTTGTTTTTGCCTTTTCTGCCCAAGGTTAAATGAACAAAGAATATATATACTTTAGGTAGTAAGGGGAAAGAAGAAGAGGAGCAAAATAAATATACATTTTGTCATATTGATTGGATTAGGAGTTGGCAGACACATTTCCCCCCCCCACCACTACTTCTCACTAATCAACATCTCAGGGTCCTAGTTTTCTCCTTCCTAAAATAAAAAGTTGGAATGATTTTAAAGTTTTTTCAGGCACTATGAGGCAAGGAGTCCATAGAATTTATGGATAAATTTTAATAGGAATATATTAAATATATTGCTGCCATCCCTCTGGAAAAAATATGTCCTACAAAATAATGTTTATTTGGAATGAGAAATCCATTTTGGAATGTGTGAACCCATCATAGTATGACCTAAGCTTTTCTTTCCAGACCCCATCCCAGTCATTTCCTGCTTCAAGAGTAGGTAGGTGCCCACCAGGTAATCCCCAAGGCTGACACAGATTCCCTCTCTGACCATCTCTAGTTAGGCTCCTCTGGGCCCTCTTCTGGACTAGGCCTCTGTCCTGGCCTACACAAACAGCAGAGTCTTAACACAAATGATTGTGCACCCCGCTCCGAAGCCCCCATGAAGAGACCGGAACACACACCAGCATAGTCTGTGTCAGCTCAAGACAGCATCTCTGGGATGACTGCTCCAGCCCACTCACCCTGCCTGGGAAAGGTCAAGGCTGTCAAAAGAATTTACTGTTTGTTCCAACCAACAGCTGAAGATAGGACCCCTCCTCCCTGTCTTTGTGAGAGAGTAGGAGCCTGACTTTGATAAAGATTGGCATGAGTTAGCAAACTCAGATCAACTAGTCACACGAAACAACCTGCTTTCTGCTTTTTGTAATTCCCTTTCCTTACTCCACTGAGTGCCACTCACCCAGTCCCTATTTACTCATATTCCCTCTAAATTGTGCTGTCACCTCTCAGTGAGTAGAATTTGAGTACAGTTCATGCTGGACTCTTTTCTTTATTGCAATAGTTACTACTGGTTAATATCTGTTCATAAGGTTTTAACTAATGCTAGGCATAGTTTATTTTTGACAGGGTCCAGTGCAAAATGAAAGCACAGGTAACCTTGTTTGCATAGCATGAAACTGTCATTAAGAGTACTGAAACATAAACAATTTTTTCTCTTTCTTCTGCCATCTATTTCCGGACTTGCCATATTTTTGATTCTTAATATTTTCTAAGTAAAGAAAAATTTGAAAAAATTTTATTGAGGTATAATTAGCATGTAACATTATATTAGCTTCAAGTGTACAACATAATGATTCAATATTTGTACATACTATAGAACGATTACCCCAATAAGCTTAGTTAATATCCATCACCAAACATACTTACAAAATTTTGTTTTTCTTCGGACAAGGACATTTAAGATAGTCTCTCTTAGCAACTTTCTTATATGTAGTGCAGTATTATTACGTATAGTTATTATGCTGTACAGTACATCCCTATGACTAATATATTTTAGGAATGGAAATTTGTGACTTTTGGCTCCCTCCCACCACCATCTTTGGCAACCACCAATCTGTTCTCCATATCTATGAGCTTGGTTTGTTGTCATTGTTGTTTAGACTCTATATATAAGAGAGATCATATAGTGTTTATT
Organism: Lontra canadensis; assembly: GCF_010015895.1. Taxonomy (NCBI): domain Eukaryota; kingdom Metazoa; phylum Chordata; class Mammalia; order Carnivora; family Mustelidae; genus Lontra; species Lontra canadensis. Next base: position 4,913,105 of record NW_022631115.1, read on the forward strand.
TCTATGTTTGACTTACTGTACTTAGTATAATGCTCTCCAAGTCTATTCATGTTTTCACAAATGGAAAGATTTCATTCTTCTTTATGGCTGACTAGTATTCGTGTGTGTGTGTGTGTGTGTGTGTGTGAGAGAGAGACATCTTCTTTTTCCATTCATCCATTGATGGACACTTAGGTTGTTCCCATATCTGGATATTGAAAATAATGCTACAATGAATACAGGGATGCATATCTCTTTTCAAATTAGTGTTTTAATTTTCTTTGGGTAACCAGAAGTGGAATTGCTGGATGATATGGTAGTTCTATTTTTAATCTTTTGAGGAAACTTCACACTATCTTCTGTAGTGGCTCCACCAATTTATGTTTCCACCAACAGTTCACAAGAATTCCCTTTGCTCTACATTCTCACTAACACTTGTTATTTATTGTCTTTTTCATAACAGTCATTCTAAGAAGTGCACAGTGGTATTTCATTGAGGTTTTGATTTGTATTTCTCTGATGCTTAGTGATGTTGAACAACTTTTCATGTATCTGTTGGTCATCCATATGTCTTCTTTGGAAAAATGTCTATTCAGGCCATCTGCCCATTTTTTAATTGTTTTTTTTTTTTTTTTTGACTATTGAGTTGTATAAGTTCTTTATATTTTTTTGAAATTAATTCTTTATCATGTATATGATTTGCAATATTTTCTTCAATTCAGTAGGTTGACTTTCTATTTTGTTGATTGTTTCCTTTGTTGTACAGAAGTTTTTTAGCTTGATGTAGTCCCACTTGTTTATTTTTGCTTTTGTTGCTTTTGCTTTTGAAGTCAGATCCAAAAACTCATTACCAAGACCAATGTCAAGATTACAACCCACGTGTTCTTCTAGAAGTTTTATGGTTTCAGGTCTTATATGCAAGTCTTTAATTCACTTCGAGTTAATTTTTTGTGTGTGGTGTAAGATATTGATCTGATTTTCACTCCTCTGTGTGTGGCGTCCAATGTTCTCAATGACATGTATTGTAGAGTTGTCTTTTCTCCACCATATATTCTTTCTTCTTCATCATAAATTAATTAACCCATATATTGTGTTTGTTTCTGGCAACTTTATTCTGTTCTACTGATCTATGTGTGTTTTTATGCCAATACCATACTGTTTGATGACACAGATTTGTAGTATAATTTGAAATCAGACAGTGTGATACCTCCAGCTTTTTTTCTTTCTCAGAATTTCTTTGACTATTCAGGATCTTTTGGTTCCACACAATTTTTTGTTCTATTTTTGTGAAAAATACCATTGGAATTTTGATAGGGATTGCTTTGAATATGTAAATTGCTTTGGGTATATGGACATTTTAACAATATGAATTCTTCCAATCCATGAGCACGAATACTTTCCCATCTATTTATGTCTTTTTTAATTTCTTTCATCAATGTCTTACAGTTCTCAGTATACAGGTCTTTCTTTCACTCTTGTTAAATATATTCCTAGGTATTTTATTCTTTTTCATGCAATTGTAAATGGGACATTTCTTAATTTATCTTTCTGTTAGTTTGTTATTAGTATATAGAAATGCAACAGACTTCTGTATATTATTTCATATCCTGTGACTTTATTTATTGAGGTATTAGTTTTAATAATTTCTTGGTGAAGTCTTCAGGATTTTCTATATGTGATGTCATGTCATTTACAACTAGTGACAGTTTTACTTCTTCTTTTCCTACTTAGATACATTTTATTTCTTTTTATTGACTAATTGCTATGGCTAGGACTATTTTTTTTTTAAATTTATTTGACAGAGATCACAAGTAGGCAGAGAGGCAGGCAGAGAGAGAGAGGAAGGAAAGCAGGCTCCTTGCTGAACAGAGAGCCCGATGCAGGGCTCGATCCCATGACCCTGGGATCATGACCTGAGCCGAAAGCAGAGGCTTTAACCCACTGAGCCACCCAGGGGCCCCTGGCTAGGACTATTATGTCTAATGAAAGTGGCCAGAGTGAACATCCTTGAGCTAAGAAAAAAAGCTTTCAGCTTTTATCATTGAGTATGATGTTAGCTGTGAACTTGTGATATCTGGCCCTTAATGTTAAGGTACATTCTCTCTACACTTCCTTTGTTGATAGTTTTAAAATCATAAATGGATATTGAAGTTTGTCCAATGGTTTTATTGCATCTATTGAGATGATTATATGATTTTTGTGTTTCATTCTGTTAATGTGGCCTACCACATTGATTGATTTGTGGATGTTTAACCATTCTTGCATTCCTGGAATAAATACCACTTGGTCATGGTGTGAGAGCTTTTTAATGTACTGTTTACTTATATAGGTACTGCTTATTATTTTACTTATGCCATTTGGTTTCCTAAAATTTTGTTGACACAAAAATCCTCAACAAAATTTTAGCAAACCAAATACAATCTTGTCTTTTTAGTCTCTAGTTCATTAATTTCCACTTCCGATTTTGTTTCTTTCTGTCTTCTACTATCTTTGGGCTTCATTTGTTCTCCTTTTTGAGTTCCTTGAGATGTGAAGTTAGGTTATTTATTTGAGATTTTTCTTGTTTCTTTAGATAGGCATTTATAATTTTTCCCACTTCGTAACTCCCTGTGCTTTCTAAAGCTGAATGTGTTTGCTTCCCCAGGTTATGAACATTTTCAACCATTATTTCTTCAAATAAGTTTTCTATTCCTAAGTTTTTTTGAATTTTTTTATTATGTTATGTTAGTTACCGTACAGTACATCATTAGTTTTTGATGTATTATTCTAAGATTCATTGTTTATGTATAACACCCAGTGCTCCATGCAATATGCGCCCTCCTTAATACCCATCAATTGTTCCATCTGGTGATTCTCCCTCTCCCCTTGTAGGTTGTGGGTGTCCCTGCAATTTGCAGGTCCATATTTCCACTGGTTTTTCCCTTGAGTGAGAGAGCAGGTTAGTAAGGTGGACAAAGTGCGTAGATGGTAGGTTCACATTAAGGTCATGAGCATGATACAGTCAGGCAGGACAAGGATCCTGAAGAATCAAGTCAGGGCATCCTTATTTGGCTGGATGGTATTCCTATTCTGGGTAGAAGCTTCTTTTTTATTTCATTCTCTTTTATGATTGTTATGGTGGTCCACAGTTTCTCAAGATATACTTGAGATATACTTCCCTTTTACTCCTCACTTGGAATCTTCCAAAGGCAGTTACTTCACTGTCTTCATAGGACAAGTTCCAGGTTTCAAGCTCTGGGGTAGGCCAACTGCTGACCTCTCCTGCAGTCTGTGTGTGTGTGTGGGCAGGAGCTCTCAGCTGGTTCACTGCTCCATTCACTATCATGGCCCCAGTGACTGGGAATTCCTCACCTGTTCTCTTCCAATGGTGCCTATTTCTTGTTTTCCAGCACTATTACAGGTTTTGTGCTTCTGTCCTTCCTTCTTTTTCCTTTTTTCTCCCAAGCTCCCTACTTCTCTCCCTTCTCTTCCTCCTTTACTTCCTTCTTTTTTGCATGTGTACTATAATTTTGTTTTCAGTCCATTATCTAAATCTAGTCTTTCTTACTTTTGGATCCTCTATTTTTATAGTCATTAAGGAAGAAGTGTAGAGTAATGGTGGAGACTGTGTATTTTCACACCAGACAGCCTGATTTGGAATATCAGCTCTTTCATATGCTATCTGTGTGACCTTGTGCAGGTTGCTTTACTTTTCTGTGTTTCCGTTTCCTGATCTATAAAATATAACCATATTAGTGATTACAAATGATCTCACTTCTACGAAATTGTTTGAAGGATTAGAAGTGAGTATGTGTAAGTCACTTAGAACATTGTCCAGCACATATTACTGTTTTATATATAGTTCTCTCTTTAATGTTATGATTTCATTTTTTTTGGTTTTATGGATTGTACCACCAATTAATTTTATTTACTTATTTCAAAGGTAAGAAAAACATTATTTATATAAAGATAGTTTTATAAGGTATTAATAATAACTAGAAACAACTCAAATGTTTAATAATTATACAATGAATAAGTAAACCACAGAATTTTAACTTTAAAATACGTTTGCTTTTAAAAGGCAAACATATGGAAAAAGTAGATTCATAAAATTTTTTATATGGAAAAAGAAAAAATTGAATACCAAATATATTTATACATTGATTCTGTATTTAACTTTTCTGGGTTTAAAGATTGCAATCAGAAAAGATTATATTTTACTTTCTTTGTTTTAACTTGGTTCATTATTATTTTAAGGAAGATATAGAAAGGAAAAATTAAAATTCCTTTAACAACCAGGTCAGTTTTGAGATGCCTCTAAGCTGTTCCAGTTCCAGAGACAGACAATGTAGTCTGTCTGGAAGCAAAGCCTCAAATACCATAATTGCCACTGGGACCCACCCTAGTTTAAGAAAACAATTCTGAGACGCTCTATTTTGCTTAAATGAAATAGCTCTTTGTGTCTGAACCTTTGAAGGCAGTCCAACCCACCTATATTACAACATTATAAGTACAGTCAGAATTTCTAGCAAGTTTTCCAATGAAGGACAAAGCTTCATTGAAGCTTACATTATAGGAATCTGAAGAAGTCTGGAAATGATGGTTCATATTAAACAATAGGTACTGGGTGTCTGGGTGGCTCATTCGGTTCAACATCTGTCTTAAGCTCAGGACATGATCCGGGGTCCTGAGATCAAATCTCACATTGTACTCCCTGCTCAGCAGGGAGTCTACTTCTCCTTCTCCCTATGCTGCTCTCTCTCTCCCTCTCTGTTAAATAAGTAAATAAAATACTTTAAAAATGGGTATTACAATGTTAATTAAAATAAAAATTAGGATATTGTTCATGAAAAATATTTTAGGTTTTCTTCTAGAGGCATGTACTGGGATAAGATGGGTGAAATATTTGAGAGATTATTTCTTTCTTATATGATTTATGATCAGAAAATCAGTAAGATATTTTAAAGAATGTAAACAGAGCAAAGAAAGCTGGGGATGTAGTCAACATGTGTAATTGAAATAAAATGCATTGTTTTGATAGTTATATTTTGAAAATTGTATAATTTTAACATTGAATAATCATTAAAACATTTTAAAAGTGTAACCATATCCACTGCTAGTGTTGAGTACATTTATATATGTAGTGTGACCTTTTAAAACTGAATTTGTAAACTAATCTACCAATCATAAAAGTAGTGTTATGCTCATCATTCATTAACACATTGCTTAATTTTTGTGTTATAAACAAGCAAACAAGATGTTTAATTTTTTTCTTTTAGCAAATTGAATTCTGCACAATAATACTGATAAACCCTGATTTTTATACTTTTAAAAATTATGTTTGGAAAGATACACTACATTCTTCAAAAATGTCCCTCTGATATTTTCTTTCAGTTAACAAATTAAAAGAAAAAAAATGAAATGTGACAGCTGAGAAATATGAAAGAGTCTATTTACTAAAAACTAGTTTACAGATTGAGTTAAAATAATGAGATGAGGAGACTTCTGGCAGACACATAGGACTTGTTTACATTTTGATTGCAGTTTAATAATTTGCTGATTGCATTATAATCACAGCAATATTGCATTTTAATCACTTGCATACATTCGGTTAACTAAATTACTGCCTTTAAATCACAATTTGATTTTTGCTAATACATAACCAGTTCTTTTTCTGTCCCTGCTCCAATAAGGATCATAATCAGTAAGTATGGTTTTGAATCAATTCTTTTTGGTAAACTCCCTAGCCACATTCTGCTTCTTGCCTACTAACGACATTATCTTTCACACAAATGTGGAATAATGAGTAATGCTTCACAGAATAATGTATAATAAATTGGAAGCAAGCCTCATCTAGCATAAACCTGCAATATTCCTTGTGTGACTAAAAGCCACAATTACTGAAGCGGAGAATTGGCCCTGCTCTTCCTAAAATGGGTGTCTGTCTATCCTGGTGCTGAGGCTGCCTGGCTTCATGTGGGCCAGTGGCTGAGATAAGTCGCTACAGAATGGGACATAGGACATGTCACCAGACCTTTTAGATCTGCAAATGCTGTGGAAAGTTTTTTAAATGCCCTCCTCCCCCCAATTATTCAAGCATTTATTCATTTTTAGAAGAAAATATTATGAGAAAGCAAAAATAATTCATAATCCACTGCCCAGGTAATCTCTGTACCATATTAAAAATAAAATAGAGACAACCCGCTTATGGTAGAAAATTCAATAGTGAAATGTGTTTTGCAGTGAAAATAAATCCTTTCTATTAGTTTCTGCCTCATTCTCTTTCTACAAAGCCATAGTGTCTTTGAGGTCCTTCCAGGAGGAGGAGTTGGGGAGGGAGGGACAGACACCCCTGGGATGATGGGGGATGAAGAAACAGAGGATTCGTCTCATGCCCTCTGACTATCCAAAGCCCCAGGCCAGGTTGCAGAGAGCCTAGCAAACATGGGAGACCCCAGGAAGCAGAACCAAGACTGGAGGGTAGGAACTGGGGTATTGTGTGGCACAAGTGTTAAGGGGGTTGGGGGACCAGGTGGCCCAATTGGCTGAGAGTCAACCAGATGGGGAGAACTAGTTAGAACTCCACAGCGGGGACCGAGGGCAGAATCAAACACTGAAGACAAAGCAGATGGAAAGCCTCTGAGGAGCCCATGAGGACAGGATGTGATGTGCTGGCCTGGTGCCATGTTTTACCTAAGTTTCTTGAGAGTCCAGGAGCCAACAGGTCAGACCATGAAAAAGATGACAGGAAGAAAGAATCTTTGAAAAGGGAAGATAATGAGTAAACCTGAAAGTGATGGGGTTAATTCAGGAGTAACTATATTTGCTGGCAAGATTAAGTTATTTCTACCACCAATGAAAATGGGTGTTTCAGAACTAAGCTAACTTCTATAATAGAAGTTTTTTTTTTTTTCCTGTACAACTGTACTGTGATTTTCATGAATAAACCTGTTCTACTTGAATTTTATCACTTAATCCTCACAGCTTTAGCAATACTACTATCTCATTTTTATAGATATGGGAACTAGCACTTGGACTGATGATTTTACTGACTTATATAGCTCATGGGATGTGAGCCCAGGTTTTGTGCTCAAATCCCCCAAGTTCAAAGTTATTTTGTCCACTAGGTCAAGGGATAGTCAGGAAACAGAAACCATACCAGTTATTTTAACAGAGAATTTACGTACCAACTGTTAACTAGTATCCATGAAATAAAAATTCAGAAAGGTGGACACTTTGTTTTTCAGGAAGCAGTTACCACTTGTTGGGCTGTGGGAACAAAGGGAAGTGTAACAACTTACACACTTGGAAAAGGGACCCTAAAGAACTGAGGAGGCCTTAAGAAAGGGAGGCTGCCTGACCATGCTAGTGTCTCTGAGCTCATAAAAGGCTCCAGGGGGCTGGATCCAGAGCTCTAAAGAGGAGGCAGCAACTGGGGCTGGTATCTCTGAAGAGACATGATGAGTTTGGATCTGTCAATCAACTGCTGCTGTTGGAACAAACTTGCACAACTAGAGTCAGGGAACATTGTCTTGGTGACAATGACAGGAAGTAAAGGCTGAAACAAATAGGAAACAGGAAGTAGTGTGTCCCTTCTTCTTTCTTCAACCTCTGGCCATCCTCTTGTGTTCTGATTGGTGGAGCCTAACATGGAGCCAGTGGGCAAACTATATGTGGTCTGCAGAGTCCCAACAGAGTTTAGAAGGATGGGTTCAAAGTTGAGAAAGTATATTTAATCACTGATACAGTCAATTTATAATTGCCTTTCCATACATTTTTGAACTTCCATACTCCATCCAAAACAACTCCATACATCTTCCTAATGAACTGCAGTTAAGTTTTGTACAAAGAATTTCTCACTCTTTCCCCAAAGCAGGAACACACAAGGTACCAACAGCGATGCTATGTATTTCCAGGTACTGTTAATCATTCTTTAAATTCTGTCACAGATCTACCTGAATACTCTGTTATCTATACACCAAATTGGAATGCTAACCATCACCAACAGATCTTGTATCAAATTAAGGGAAAGGAGAAGAAGTAAGAAATTAGTTAACATAGCACACCTGGGTGGTAGTAGGTTAAGCATCTGACTCTTGCTTTTGGCTCAGGTCATGATCTTGCAGTTGTGGGATCAAACCCCACATCGGGCTCGGCACTTAGCATGGAGTCTGCTTCAGATTCTCTTTCCCACTCTCTCTCTCTCTCTCTCTCAATAAATAAATAAACAAATAAAAATCTTAAAAAAAAAAGAAAAAAGAGGAATTACTTAATATATACATATATGTAAAAAAGACAATAGCTGCTATAGTCCTATGACTTTCCTCTTCCACCGCTCAGTCTATGTTTCCTTTACAGGACCTGAGCAGGTTGGGATTACATACGTTGTGGGATGACCCAAACCTTCATTGCTAAACGCTCTGAATTATCAGTGGTTCTGCATTGTTGTTGCTTGAGTTTTCCTGTACTTTTTTCTTACAGGATATGGAAGTACAAAGAGGCCCTGAGTGAATCCCATTTCCCAGACACAATGCACTTTGCCCCATGAAGAATACAATTTCCCCAGAATCTTAGGAACAAATCACTGGGAGAGTAATTCCTTTCTTTGCCTGTTAGGTTCAGTGGCATGAGGATTCCTAAAGGCCAAACCGTTGTCACAACCTTCATTTCAATGGAATTATTATCATGGTCTGGCGAAAGAATTCTGTGAAGCAAGACCTTCAAACTAGCAAAGCTCAAAGATTCAGGAATGGGAAGTGAAAATTTTTTGAGTGAGTTACTAAGTATAAAAGTGAGAAGGGCCATTGCCATCTTCATCCCCCCTTGATTCCTGAACCAGTATATATTTTATGGGAGAAACTATATCATTTATTGGTCATAGATTCAAAGGATTTACTGTATTCTGTGAGCTACAAGCCCATGCTTCCAGGGTTGTTTTCTCCCAGTTGGCACTAAAACAGTATTATCAGTAGGCTCTTTTTTTGTTATATTAGTCTAACTGATTTAAGTGATGGTATCTATGATATTAGTTAATTCCATGGACTTAAGCTCATTTTCCATTGCAAAGATTTCTTTTTACTACTCTTCTGCAGGACAACTCTTGAGTGGGCCTGTAATTATGTAAACATTCACTTTCAGCTGGAGCCAGCATATTCAGTAAAAGTATTGGGAAACGAGGCCCAAGTTTTCCCCTTCTCATTCAGTAAGTCATAAGGTATGAGCCTCCTCCCCGCCCCTGCCCCAGGGCTGAGGCTCCAGGTATGGTTTGAAGGGAAGGAGGTAATACAGGAGTTGATGAAAGTTATCTTATCTATCTGGCCCTATAACTTGTATCTTTATGACTTAAAGATCAAGCAAGATATTAAGTCCTTTTCCACCTGATAATAAATTGTGGTTACCCATATCCAATCTCACAGTTTGTTGGGTTAGATAGCGCCGACTCATGACAGGTGCCTTAGCTTTTATGGTCACTTGATGAAGCATCATTAGATATTCAGCTTTCATTAGGGTTTAGGAGTAAACCAGAAGCTATTTCTTCAAAAGAAAATCATTACTTGCAGAAGACTTTAATTTACTATGAAATATCAGAGATCTGAGCAATGCCTTCCTTATTTGTATTTTCCAGAGACTTTGTACATCCACAGATGCTGTAAGTATAATTCTATCTCCTTGGTCAAAGGCCCAGGTAGGAGAGCATCTTGCACTATAGCCTAAACTTGCTGCACAACCTCCTCTTGCTCTGATTCCTGCCTTAAAAATGACAGGCATCTCATTCACTTGATAAATGGGTCAGAGTAGCATATTCAAATGTTACTACAAACAACCCACCAAAATCCAAAAGGCCTACCAGGCCTTATGCTTCTATTTCAGTGGTAGCCATTGCATTTTCTTTTATGAAATTGACATGCTTTAGGTCACCAGGTGCCAGAACATCACTGAAATGTTAGGGTCCGAAATTTTCATGGAGTATATCTCCTACATTCTGGTTCACAAGTTATCTTACTAAGGTATACAAAATACCTCTTATTCATTCAGTAAATTTTATTTAATGAATTTAATGAATAAATTTAATGAATAAATTTTATTTAATGAATGAAATCTTATTTCATTCAGTAAATTATCACAAAATCATCAATGCAGTGGCTCAGTGTGATATTTTGTAGAATATCAAGATGATCAATCTCTCAGTGAGATGTGTTAGGGGAGAAAGCAAGAAAGTTGATAAGGCCCTGAAATATGACTGAGAAGATGTTTTCTTGGTCCTACCTGGAAAAAGCAAACCATTTCTGGTGGTCCTTATTAACTAGTGTCGATAAAGGAGAATTTGACAAATCAATACTTACATATCCAGGGCTGCGTTGTTTGCTTTAGTAAAGATAGCAGTGAGGAGGGGAATCTATAGTTATAGCCATCATCTAATTATGTTTATGACAACCCAAGTCATTCTTGAACATTTTTTTCATCTTTTGCATAGAAAAAAGAGGCAAATTAGATGTAGGCATGTACCCTACATTTTTTAAGTCTTTGATGATGGCACAAATCTCAGCAAATCCCCTGCAAGTGTATTGTCATTGGTTTGTACACTGATAGAGGAAGTCTTTGGGGCTTTCCCTTTGTCTTTCTTATCATAATGGACTTTGTTTCAAAAGTCAGAATGTCTATTCTAATCATACATTCTGCAAAACAGGCAAATACCCATAAGTTTGGTTCATGAATCCATTGGTACACCATGATTCAGACTTTGGCCCAAACTTCATTTATCGTCTCACCACTAATAGGTCCCTACTTTCACTGGAATTCCATAATGGGTTTTTTTTTTGGTGGGGGGAGGTGCCCACTAAATAGTGTTATTTCAGAACCAATGCTTAGTAATCCCCCAAAGATCTGGGTATTTCCCTTTTCTCCAGGATATAGTAATTTCATTAAGTGGCCACAGATACCTTTGGGGGAGTATAAAAAAGGACTTATTTATACACTTGTATTTATGCTGCAGGGTCCCTTCTTCAAGGGGATCTACCTACACTTTAGTCAAGGAACTCTGGGTTTGTGAATGGCTTACATATGGAACCTAGATAAAAGTTGGTGAACCTCCATTGTGGTGTCTTAAATCCAGATCCCGGCCACAGCCTGGAAATATTCCATTATAGAGATCAAGTAATATTTTAATAGGCTGTCACCCTCTTTCATCGTAGGGACACTATGTTCAATTAGCCACTGACAAAGATTCCAGTGGGCCAAAACATGTTCATGACTACCTCATCCCTTTCCCATTATGATTAGTGTACCTTCTTTGTCTTTGGAAGTTAGGCACTGTCAGTTGAACTCTGCCATTCCTGGACTCTGTCACTTACACCCTTTGAAACTGGGGAGTCCACCTCAATGGTGGCATTTTCTTCCTTGATACCTGGTGTATAGAGGGCAGTCACCACAGAGCTTTGCAAAGATGCTGGTATCCCACTCCTTAACATATTTCTCAATGTCTTAATATTGGGAAGGTCCTCTGGTTCCTCTCAGGGAATGTAGTGGATAGATGGGTATACAGGTCATGGAGTGATAAATTCACACTAATATATTTGTTTCTCTAAGCTACCATTACGTCCAGGGTTCAACCAAATAACTGATGGTGAGCGTATAGAATTGTCAGAGCTAATATATTTTCCTTGATATAAGACCATGAGACTCCATTCTCATACAGATTCCTCAGCTTTCTGATGACAAAAATTACCAAAATCTTGCAATTAGTTTGGTGCATGAACTATTTCCTCCAGTCAGATTTTGTTTTTCTCCCCTGGAGATGCTGATACACAACATCAACTTTGGATCTTGTGGCAACAATATATAGCTGAGTTGGATCTTAAGGAAAATAGGACTCCCCTCATGTGGAAACGATCCTAGATGAACTTATTATGCATCTTTAAATAAAGGAAGGCTTTACTTGATTTGTGTTCTGGAGAGCAAGCGGTTTCGGCCAGAATGATGCTTAATTTTATGCATCAATTCAACTGGGCCATAGGCTGCCCAGATATCTGTTCCAACATTATTTTGGGGTGTTTCTGTGAGGGTGTTTCTGAAAGAGATTAGCATTTGATTCAGTGAAGTCAGTAAAGCATATTGCCTTCCCCCATGTGGGTGGACATCGTTCAACCCACTGAGGACCTGAATAGATCAAAAAGGCAGAGAAAAGTTGAATGAACTCTGCCTGTCTTCCGGAGCCCCAACTTCAATCTTCTCCTGCCCTCGGTGCTCCTTGTTCTCAGGGCTTCAGACATGAACTGGATTCCCACCATTTGGTTAAGGCATTATTTACCCCGTTTTATGTATCAATACAGTGTTAGAGGTAGTTGTCTTCCAATATCCATCTCATCTTCCTAAGGAGTATAATTCTTACTACATTTGCAACTATCAGTGTACCTAGTTAAAGGCTTAAATTTCTACACTTTCTTAAAACTAGGTGAAACCATGAGACTACATTCTATTTCCTGAGATGTAATTGGAAGTGTTGTGTGGGAACTCTGGGAAGTACATTAAAGGAACCTAACTTGGTTGGGCTTCTGACCCTCTCCTTTTCATTCTGCTTCCTCCTGGACTACAAAAGTGATGGCTGGGGCTCTGGACACAGTATTGGATTATGAGGTGATCTTAGAAAGAAGCCACGGACTCAGAACTTGAGAATGAAAGAGCAGAAAGAGAAAGTTTCAGGAATTCCAAATGACTGTGGGAGTTTATGTGTGATAGAAATATATGTCCATCTTGTTTAAGCTAGTCATTTTGGATTTCCTTTTTATGTATGTAGCCAAGCATAATCTAAAACACTTTATGGATATAGGATTCCATAAAGATTAAATACGTTGCCTCAAAACATGCAATTTGTAAGTAGCAGAGCTAGTATACAAATCTAAGATACAGTCTTTTTCTGTTTGTAATAAAGTATTATGCAATAATGTATAGTAATACATACTATATCTATACCAATTCATATAATTTCTTTGACTCAGTTCACTTGCAACAACTTTAGCATAATTTATGGTACTTAAATAAACTAATAAAAAAAACAATGTTGCTGTATATTAGGTTCAAAGCAAGGTAAGACAGTTTTTTTCATTTTTAAATAAACAGGTAAATTTAAAATAACAATAAATGTTTAAATAACAGGTAAATTTAAAACAGTGTTTTACTTTGACACAGTTGCATATTGGATTTCAATCTTCTTAAATTGGCTAAAATTTGTTTTGTGTCCTATCATATGACCTATTCTGGAGAATGTTCTGTGTGCATGTAAGAAGAATGTGTGTTCTGCCGCTGTTGGATGGATGTTCTGCTGTTGGACATGCCAGTTAAGTCCATTTGTTCTAATGCATGGTTCAAGTCCAATATTTCCTTGTGGACTTCCTGTCTGGATTATCTATCCCTGCTGATAGTGGGCTATTGAAGTCTTCTACTGTTATTGTCTTGTTGTCTTACTTCTCCCTTAAGATCTGTTACCATCTGCTTAATATATTTCGGTGCTCAGGTGCTGGGAATGTATGTATTTACAATTGTTATATCTTCTTGACATATTGATCCTTTTATCATTATATGATGACTTTCATTATCTCTTGTTACATTTTTTGGCTTGAAGCCTATTTTGTCTGATAAAAGCATGGCTTTGCCTGTCTTCTTTTGTTTTCTGCTTGCATGGAATATTGTCTTCCATCCCTTCATTTTTGAGCCTATGTGTGTCATTAGTGCTGAAATGAGTCTCCTGAAGGCAGGATAAAGTTGAATCTTGGTTTTTTACCCATCCAGCTTTTCTGTGCCTTTTTATTAGTGGCGTTCAATTCCTTTACATTTAGGGTTATTATTGATAGCTCCATTGTTTCTTTTTTCTTCTGTTTCTGCCTTTGTGAGTTGGTGGTTTTCCATGATGATTTTCTCAGTCTCCCTCTGTTTCATGTTTCATGTTTCTGGGTCTAGATTTTTGTCTTGTGGTTGCCATAAGGTTTTTATAAAACATCTCACAAATAAAATAGTCCTTTTTCTGCTGACGGACATCCTTTTCATCTCTTTTTATATTTTAATGTCATAAATTATCTCTTTTTATGCTGTGATTTTGTTACCAAATTGTAGTAGCTATAGTTATTTTTAATGTTCTTTTCTTCAACCTTTATGCTATAATTAACACCCTATTCTAACATACGGTTACAGTTTTAAAAGTTTGACTGCCTATTTGTCACCTTAATTAAAGTTTGTGCACTTATGTTTTTTCATGTAAGTTTGAAGAGCTCCTTCCAACATTTCTTGTATGGCAGACCCAGTGGTGGCAAACTCCCTTAGCTTTCAATTGCCTCGGAAAGCCTTTATTCTCCTTCATATCTGAAGGATAACTTAACTGGATGAGTCGCTCTTAAAATAAATTTTTAAAATTAGAATATTTTTGATGAATAGTTTTTATCTTTCAATAGTTTAAATACATCATTCTACTCTCTCCTGGCCTGTAGAGTTTCTGATGAATATCTGCTGATGGCCTGATGAGAGCTTTTTTGTCAGTTACTTTCTTTCTTTCCTTGGCTGCCATTAAAATTCTTTATTATTGACTTTTCACAGCTTCATTCTAACATGTCTAGGAGAAGGTATTTTTGCATTGAGATAATAAGGCATTCTCTTAGCTTTATGGACATAGATACCCAGTTTCTCCCTTAGGTTGGGGAAATTATCAGCCATTATTTCTTTAAATAACCTCTCTGATCCTTTCTCTTTTTCTCCTTCTGGTATACCAATTAGTCTTTTGTTGACTCTCCTAATGAGTCTGATAGTTCTCAGAGGATTTCTTCACTTTTTAAAAATTTTTCTTCTGTCTCTTGCACCTGAAGCATTTCTAGAGTCCTATCTTCCAGATTACTAATTCTCTCTTCCATCTGATCAGCTCTGTTTCCAGTGCTTTCTAATGCATTCTTCATCTTGTTTATTGAGTTCGTTAGCTCCAGGATTTGTTTGGTTCTCTTTTAGCATTTTAGTATCCTTGGTAAAGTTCTCCTGTTCACTATTTTTTTTCCTGAGTTTACTGAATTGCCTGAGTTTTATTTTAGCGTTTTGAATTTTTTCATAACAGCTGTTGAATATGAGTTTAGAATATTCCATGTCTCTGTTTGGTTGCTGAAAATTTTTCTTCGTTTTATTTTTGTGATACTGTATTACTGTGATTTTTTCTGGCGTTTGATGGGAAGGGTCTCTGCCGCTGAGCTTGAAATAGTGAACGCTTTTCTTATTTAGGTAAGGTTTTGTTCCCTGGAATTCTGACAGTTCGACAGGTTGGCAATTAGAAGCCTTTCTTTTGTTTTCCAGTAGGTGGCGCTTTAGCACCAGTTTTTAGTTTCTTTTATTTGAGCTGTGTGGCCTCTGAATTTCTGAGCTGGCATAAGGAAAAGAAAAACTGATAAAATTGTTTTTAAAAAAGAGTATTTGAACAACAACAAAAAAGAAAGGCTGTTTGCAGAGTTGGGGGAGGCATGTGCTTAGCCCTTGGGGCTTTGGGTGTGCCCACCACCTAGTGGGGGGATCCTCAAGCAGGGGAGTCCCAGAGGTCCTGGGAGGGCCTCTTGCTGAACCCCAGGGCTGACAGCAGCAGGCAGTGTGTTCCTGAAGAAGGCTTGGTGGGCCTTTCTCTTTTCCTGCCCTTCCCCTGCCATGGAGACCCCCTCTCAGAAATCTGGGCACTATCGAAGAGCAGCCAGACCCTCCAGCTGCAGCCTGAGCTACCAGACAGACGTCCACTCACCATTTTTACCCTCCACCTTCTTTGCGGGGGTTTACCATTGCTGCTGCTGCCTCTGCCACCTCTGGTGCTACCGCCACTGTCACCGCTCCTGCCACCGCCGCGCCTGCCTCCTCCGCGCGGCACCCCCCCCCCACCCCACCACCACCACCACGTTGCCATCCAGATTCCTCTGTCTCTGTAGCCTCCACGAGGTCCAATCCACCCGCCTGCACAGATGGATCTCTCAGGTGTCCGGGTGGATGTCGGGCTAGTTGGCAATGGAAGGGGAGGCACAAAAAGAATGACTCACGTGGCCATGAAGCTGATGTCCCTCCGAGACAGTTTTTCTTGCAAGTTTGAACCATCATTTTCCAGATCACAGATTGTGTTACATTTTTAACTAGGACCTCTGTTTTCACCTCAGCTGTGAGTTTCATCTTCACTAGCTTGCACTGACTGCAGTTCACGAAAGAATGCAGCTATAGAAAGGTCCAGAAATTCCGCGATTTTCCAGATCCTGCTGCATCTGGCATAGACCAGCCAGAGCAGCCCTGTGACTGCATTTCCCCACGAGGCTGGAGGCTGTCGAGGACCTCGATGCCCCTGTTCTCCCTGCCGGGTGGCTGTGCACTGTGCAAAGTCTTCCGAGCAGGAGGCTTAGAAAGCACAACTGAAGGAAACAGAAGAAGCACCGTGATCATTCTTTTCCTCAGAAGTCACCTGTGTCCTTTAGACTTTGAGGCAGGGTAGGGTGTTTTTTTTTTTTTTGTTTTTTTTTTTTTTTTTTTTTTTTTACTGACTTATTAGCATTTATTTTATATTGTAAATAATAGTGTGGAAGTAAAAAATCTGGGAAGACCACATGTTAGAAAATGTAAATCTAAACCAAAATGATAAAAGACATTTGACTTAAACTTCCTGGGCATGTTGTCTTCTTTTTCATTTACATACTCACTCTTAAGCCATCTGAGGTATGATGGTGTCTTAATAATTAATATAGTGAATTAGCATAATTAATATATTTATAACCTAATGAATTAATCTTTATATTTTGTTTAACACTAAAACTTATATTTGTGAGTTAGGCATATAATGATTAAAAGTTATAGCACTAAATCCCTGATTTAATTAGTATTCTCTTAACTTGAAAGGTATAGTTGTTAGGTAATAAAAATTCTAAATTGAGATCATTTAGTCATTTCGAAGAAAAGGACACTTTCTTTGGTCCTATACTATATCATAAAGTCTCCAAAAAAGAGTTATTCAAAATAGGTACATTGCATGGGAAATTTTATGCGCTAGTAATTCAGTTTTTAGCTAAAGGCTACTTTTACACAGTAATGGTGTGTAATAATACCACCACTGATTGTTGAGGCTTTTGAAGATGTTGAGGATGGAAAGGAGAGAAATAGGAATATCATAGGAAGGCTTAGGATGCCTGGAAGCTACAGGTAAGGATGTATCTGGAAGGATTTATGTGCAAAGCATTTCACATAGAAGCCTGCAGACCTGGGACACAGCCCTGGGGGCAGGGGGTAATGATATTCTCTGGGCTTGGGTGACCAAATGGTAGACAACCTAGCTTAGAACATTTCTGAGAATAAAAAGGAGTCCCTAAATTAAAAAAATTTTTTTCAATTATCAGTATGTTGACTGACACATTGATTTATTACAGCAGCCGGTCTATAAAATAATTACATTGAAAAATCATTTTGCAAATACCTATTCTTTCTAAAAAATGAAAATAGCATGTATTGAGGAAAAATTTTAAAAGACTTTATACTGATTATCTGGTCATTAAAATAATAGAATCTTCTTCCTATATTAAAATACTGTAATGCTTTATATTAAAATACTTTTTTTTTTAAAGATTTTATTTATTTATTTGACAGACAGAGATCACAAGTAGGCAGAGAGGCAGGCAGAGAGAGAGAGGGAAGCAGGCTCCCTGCTGAGCAGAGAGCCTGATGCGGAGCTCAATCCCAGGCCCCTGGGATCATGACCTGAGCCGAAGGCAGAGGCTTTAACTCACTGAGCCACTCAGGTGCCCCTATATTAAAATACTTTTTTAAAATACTAATCAACTTTTAAGATATATCTCTTTTTTAAACACTATAGTGCTAGTATTTTTCTGAAAAAATTTTTTCAATACAGTTATTATTTAAAATTATTAAAAATAAAATAACCTGCAGTCTTTTTCAAAGTTCCATTTGGAGTTAATAAGTGGGAATGATTGGTATTTTCCATTGACTTCTTTCTATGGACCGGAATAATTTTAATTGAAGAAACTCTCCACAGACGTTGAAGTGTTTAGCAATAGCAGAGTAAATTCTGCCATGTGGAAGATACTAGTTTGGGGATGGTAATATAGAACGTTCTGGGTGAAGTGGAGACCTGGAAACAATGTTGATCTTATTAAGAAAACTGTGAGGCAGAGAAGCCTTTGGATTCGGTTATGATGCAGACCTAATTCACAGTGTGTCCACACCACCTGTGGTGGTGTTCTGACATGAAGAGAAGCTGCAGCTGTGCAAATGTGCAAGAATTTGTAAATAGGCCAGTTTCTGAGTGCATTTTATTTAATCCTCACCTGCCTACATATGTCCTTGGAAGGGAGGTGAAGTAAAATTGCTTCTGGAAAGGGTAAGGAAAAGACATGAGTTATTGAAAGAGTTTCCCACACGTCAGCCTCTGTTCCCCGTGAAATGTGTCTCCTTTACCACTAAATGAGAACACAACAGAAGCTGGAGTTGTACCATGCAGATCTGCAAAGCTCATCCCAGCTTATTTTAATGCAACTATTAGTACCACTTTGTTAAAAAAATAAAAAATCCAGGAGAAGTGCCAAACTGGATCTTTCCATAAGGACACCAGGCATAATTTAAGACTGTTCTGGGCAGACCAGGACAGATGGCCATCCAACTCATGTTATAGATCAGTGCTCTCCAATAGAAATATAAGACATATTAGATAGGTGACTTAAAATTTTCTAGTAGTCACATTTTAAAAAAGACACAGAAACAGGTGAAATTATCTTTTACCCAGTATCTCCAAAATATTATAGTTTTAAAGGTAATTGGCATAAAATCGTTGATGAGGTATTCCGTATTTTTCTTTTTTTGTACTGTCTTTGAAATCTGGGGTGTATTTATAGTTAGAGTTTTTTCTCTTTGGACTAGCCACATTTCAAGTGCTCAACACTACCCACTGTGTTGAAAACTATGTCTATAGATGGTAAAGCCATGGCTGTAAATGTGCTTGGACACACATGAAGTTGTACAGCTGGTGAGAAGCAGAATGGGTTTTGAACCCAGGTCTGGTGATGCCAATGTTGGTGTCCCTTCCACTCTTCTCTCCAGAGGCAAATTATTGCTCAGTCTTGGGGATGAGGGGCCTCAACTTGATCAGTGCACCCCAGTGTTCCCTAAGCCCACCTTGACAGAGCTAGCTTTTCCTTCCTTTGTCTTCCTTCCCTTCTGGCCTGCTCACTGGAACTGATTTTCTGCATGGGAGGGCAGTTGACGACACCAGGGATCACAGAATGGTGAGAATTGTTGTAAGTGAAGGGGCCTGCCAGCTCAGGGGGGCATGCATATGGCCAACAGGGTGGGCAGGTGGGCACCCTGGCCCATTTGTGGGTGCGAGGTGGGGATGTTTGCAGGATAGTCTGTGTGAGGCCCTCCCCTTGAACACAACTTCAGTGCAGTGGGATTAGGGTCCTGTCTTCCACAGGGCAGTTTTGAGAATTATTTTGTTTTATATATACATGTATGTGTGTGTGTGTGTGTGTGTGTGTGTGTGTGTGTGTATAAATATAAAAAAATTTATTCAGGGTCTTTGAGATATAGGAATCCCTTTGAAATTCAGAGACCATCTGAAGGGTACCCAAATATCAGTTGATTACTTTTTAATGGTGGGTTGATAACTGTCATTTGCACATGGTGCTTTTTCCTTCTGAGGGATGATACCAAAGACAGAAGTCTGCATTACAGAGTTTCATATTGAGTAGAGAATGAAAACAGAAGTTGTTTCATATGCTGGGGGTAAAATCTCCCCAAGCTAGGTGTTGTAGGTTGAATTGTGTTCCCTTCCTCTCATGTTGAAGTCTTAGCCCCCTGTACCTCAGAATGTGTCTATATTTGGAGGCAAGGTCTTTAAAAGTGGTAATTAAAGTAAAATGAAAACATATGGGTTTTTCTAATCCAGAATGACTGGGGTCTGTATAAAAGGAGGAGATTGGGACACAGGTACACATGGACAGAAGACCATGTGAGGACCTAGGGAGAAGGCAACTGTCTGAGAAACAAGGAGAGAGGCCTCGAGAGAAGCCAACCCCACTGACACCTTGATCTCAGACTTCCAGCCTCCAGACTGTGAGAAAACAAATCTCTGTTGTTTGTGCCACCCAGTGTGTGGAACTTTGTTACCTCAGTCCTAGCAAACTAATGCTCCAGGGTGGACGCTGAATCACTCACATCTGTTTTTCTGGGTTTCTCTCTAGATTGAGGGTCACTGGACTGAAATGCCTCCATTTTGGATCAGTCTGACCTGGTGACACATTTTTTTTTTTTAATTATTTGGATTTACCTTTTCTGGATTCCTTTCATACCTTCATTATCACACCCAATGTATTAAACTTACTCTCTCATGATTTTCATTATTTTTGTGTGGCCAGAGGCAATAGTAGAAATATATAAAGAGTTAAAAATAATAAATCAAGCTAAAAACTGTTAAATGATGAATGTCCCATCCTCAGACCTTTCCAAATGGTGATGGATAAGGCCAGGTATGATGTTCCAGATCTGGGACTCACCCAAATGCCTTCTGGAATATGGTGGTGGAATGAGTGGCCTCTCCTCTTCTCTGTCACCCTGGAGTCCATGGCCTGGCAACAGGACACCCTTCAGGCCTAAGGACACAGACTGATGTCCGGGCCCACCCTCTGGAGAGTAGACCCAAGGAAAAGAAGTGCAAGTCTCTGAAAAGGAGCAGGCACATTGGGAAAGGAATTCTGTTCTCATGCTTAGATTGTGGGGATGAGGGACCCAAAGGAGGGCCTATAGGGCAGGCCCAGGGTCTGAGTCCTTTTCACCTTGATCTAGTGATGGGGATGCATTTCAGTTTAGTCTGCTTCAGAAATAAACTGACAAGGGCACCTGGATGGCTCATCAGTTCAGTCTGTCTTCGGCTCAGGTCATGATGCCGGGGTCCTGGGATCGAGCTCAGCATCAGGCTCCCTCCCTGCTCAGTGGGGTCTTCTTCTCCCTCTCCCTCTGCCCCTCCCTCTGCTCATGTGCACTCTCTCTCTCTCTCTCTCAAATAAACAAATAAAATCTTAAAAGAGAAAAAAAGAAATTGACAAGTACTTAGCTCTCATTGGACAAATGAGTTCTAATTCCTGCAAATATTTTCTTGGCATGACTTGAGATATATGAGCTTAATTGGTTCACTTTCACTG
The DNA here is from genome assembly GCF_010015895.1 of Lontra canadensis. Classification (NCBI taxonomy): domain Eukaryota; kingdom Metazoa; phylum Chordata; class Mammalia; order Carnivora; family Mustelidae; genus Lontra; species Lontra canadensis. The sequence continues at coordinate 4,934,254 of NW_022631115.1, forward strand.
TTGTAGCAACTTTCTGCCCTTCGGTCTCCTAACAAACATAAACCTTGCAATTGGGCGGCCCCAGACCCTACTTCATGTGCTGTATTCGAAGCAACCAGACTTCCTCCCCACAGGGCTGCCTTACCCACACAGCCCTCTGCATGGCTCAGTCACCTCCCTTCCAAACTCCATCCACAGCAGCACCAGGAATCATGGGCTCCTGGGCCAGGGCAAGACCCAGTTCTCCCTTGTCACTACCTACACAACCAGCTGAAATCCAGAGCTTCCTGCAGTGCATTTCCTTGTTAGGAAGGAAAAGCGGGTTGAATAAATTTCAGTTTAAATTATTGAGATTATGTACCTCTTTACATTTTGTTCTCTTTTAGTTTGTGAAAGATTGGGAATTTTTTTCATTGGGTATTCAAGTAATTTATTAGCATATTTATATATTTTACTCGAGCTGTAGCTTTTATAAGGCAGAACAAACACTTTTAGATGTTTCTAACACATAAGAAAATGCTGTTTCCTATATGATTAATGGCCTTCTTAAAATCTTTGAGACTTTTGTAGTTCATCATGACAAGGTAGTTAATGAAAATTAATCTCCTGAGAAAAAGATTGTTTATAACTTTAAACAAACACAATTTTGTACAACCAATGTGCATAAAATGTAGTTTCTTATAACAATCAGAATCTTAAGGTTATAAACCCTTGAAATTATTAAGTTGAACCTTTTATTTTTTTACTTGTTTAAAGGTTGTATTTATTTATTTGACAGAGAGATAAAGTGAGAACACAAGCAGGTGGAAATGGAAAAGCAGTCTCCCTGCCAAGCTTTTGCTGAGCTTGGACTCAGGGCTCCATCCTAGGACCCTGGGATCATGACCTGAGCTGAAGGCAGACACTTAACAGACTAAGCCACCCAGGAGCCCCATGGGGAGCCTTTTATTTTTATGAAATTCTTTTTTTTTTTTTTTTTTGGCTGGGGCACCTGGGTGTCTCAGTCAGTTGAATTCTGTCACAATTCAAAAAACCAGCTCTTGGTTTTTGCTCAGGTAGGTCATGATCTCAGGGTCGTGAGATTTAGTCCCACATGGGGCTCCATGCTCATGTTGGAGTCTGCTTGAGATTCTCTCTCCCTCTTTCCTTGGCCCTTCCTGCTCATGCTCTCTCACTCTCTCAAATAAATAAATAACTAAATCTTAAAACTTTTTGTCCTTTTAATGAGCTAGCAGAAGGAAAGAGACACACATAGACAAGCTAGAGATTTAACCTATTTTTTAATAATAACGAATAAATTGTAAACAACTTTCCTTCTTTTCTCTCTAAACAAAAAGTAATGGTCAGTCTACCTCTTTGTATTGCTAAAAGCACATTTGTCAAGGTTTTCAGATGAGAAACTTGTGATTCTTAGTTTTAACTATGATTAAAATCAAGGCTGAGTCAGAGAATTTGGGGCCCATAATCATCATCATCACCTTTTTTTTAGATCCTTAGCCATTACAATGTATCTATTTAAAAGAACTATTTCCTTGACATTTCTGTGGATAAGGTACAGAAAAGTCCTTTATGTATTACATAACATGTGTATGACTATTATTCTTTCATAAGTTTCAACTTTTATATTGTTTTGCTGAAAAGTTTTCTTTAACTGGGTTGACTCCAACATCTGAAAAAGGAAAGGGAGCTTGACATGAGAAATTAGCAGCCATTCTAATCTGACACCTGGTTTTATGATTTGAGCCTCCTAAATGGATCTTGGGTCCACCTCCTCACTGCTAAGGCCATGTTCTTGTTCAGGGATTCCTATGAAGTGAGATGCACAGCAGCGTGATGAGGTTATTTTACTTGCTTCTTAAACGTGGTTTTAATTGTTACTGACTCATGCAGAAAAAGTTACTCCCTTTCAATCCTTCCAATTATATAAAGGAAAGATCTCGATCTGGAACTATAAAAATCAGCATCCTCAGGCTGGGGTCCTTACTTGGCAAGGATGCCTACCTAGGATTCAAGAGTGTGATTTTGTTTCCTTGAATGTATTTTGCTACCTATATTCTATTTATGACAAGTAATACTGTCATGCCATTAATAAGTTTCTTTTAAAAATGAGTTACTAAAAAATGTTAAATTAAAGCCTGTATTTACTCTCTCCATAAAAATTGCAAAGATGGGAGCTAATTATTCATGTGTAGAAAGCACTATTCTAATTCAAACCCTTATGAACTCTCATAGATTGTTGTAAGGGCTGCTTATGTGTTCTCCTTGCTTTCATTGATGATACGATAGTTACTGTCTTGCTTCAGTGGTTCCTCCATAGCCTGTGGAAAAAATCTAGACTCTTCGGCACGGTATGCCTATAAGGTGTTCAACGTCTGAGCCCATCTCTTGCCATCATTTCTTCCTCTGTGCTCCATGCTTTAGCCATGCCAAACCACCTGAGGCCTTGATCATGACAAAGACATGATGAAGACAAGTCTCTACATCTTTGTAGATACGTTATGTTTCTGCTAAAAGCAGTTCCCTCCATGTACGTGTAGAATGGGGGAGAGGATGTATGATTCTGGAAGCTAAATGTAAAAGAGGAAAGAAGACTTTTTTCATCACCAACACTGGGCTAAGTCCCATTCCTAAAACAAGGACTTGGGAGAAGAGTTTTTCTAGCAGAGATATTTGATAGGGATGAAAGGGATACCCGTGTTAGAGCTGAGGGCAAAAGTCGCCTGTCAGAGTTTGAAATGAACCGTTGATGGGAGGGTAAAAGCAGATGAGAATGTCATTTCAAAGCTGCCTCTTGTTCTATCTTTCGCCAGAAGTTAGACTTTCATTCCTTTTTGGGGTGAAGCCAAGTTTATTCTGGAAAATCCACTCGTGTGGGTTCTGTAGTTGTATTTATGGAGTGTAGTGGTTCAGAGTAAGTATTTGGCAGCCTGAGTGGCAATCCTTTCTCTGTCTCTCTGTAGGTGTGTACTTTGGGTTTTGTGAGGATTAATTGAAGTGGCTAAAGTACTTAGCACAGTGCTTGGGCACACAGTTAATGCCACAGAGCTATTTGCCAATCTCTTATGTGTCACCACAATATTGGCAAAGGCAGAGATACAGAGTTTGGGCAGAGGCCAATGGCGCATCTATGCGTCCACTCACTGTCACTCTTCTCTGGTTTCTCCTGGAGTGTTCTGAAGCAAACAGAAGACATTACACCATTTCATCCACAAATATTTCATTATATATATAATACCAGTATATCTAATATATAATTGAACAGCTGTGAAATATTTCACCCAGTAGACTTTTTTTTTTTTAAGGTTTTATTTATTTGACAGAGAGAGAGAGACAGCCAGAGAGGGAAGACAAGCAGGGGGAGAGGGAGAAGCAGGCCTCGTGCTGAGCAGGGAGCCTGATGTGGGGCTCCATGATCCCAGGACCCTGGAATCATGACCTGAGCAGAAGGCAGATGCTTAATTACTGAGCCATCCAGGCGCCCCTACCTGGTAGACTTTTAAACAAAATCTTTATTTAAACTTTCTTTGTCCAGCCTGCTAGATTTTTAGGTGGTAGATTTTAAACTTTTCACTCTATTTCTTACCATATATATGTATATAGTGATACATATATATCACGTACATATATATAGTAATATGTACATATTGCATGTAAAATATCATTTTATATATTTATATAATATATAATAATTTCTCCAGATTAAATTATGAGATCAAAGAATATGAACTTTTTAAAGACATTCACTTGCTACATATTCCTGTTTTTCAACACTTAAAATGCACATTCGGTATTAATAAATGTTCTACTCTTACAAGCAACATGAGCATTTAGTCTGTTTCATTCAGTGTTTCAATTCCAACATCTAGAGCAATGCCTGACACAAAATAATGCCAATAAATGTTTACAATTGAATGAATGGTGCTCCTTTTCCATCATTCCAGCTTTCATTTGTTCATTTGTTTATTTGTTTGACAAATATTTATCAAGGACCCTCTATGTTCCAGACATCGTGCCAGGTGCTGGGGGTAGAGTAGTAAATGATATTTCCCCCACTTCTGCCTTTAAGGAATTAACCTCCCCATTCAGTATTCTGGGCTGTGTTGCCTTAAGGAAGGTGCATGGCTATGCCAACCCACAGACTCTTGGTCTGTGAGGAGATCAGCCTGGGAATTGAGAGCGATCATGTAGAAACAGGTATGGTAGTATGATAGTAATTTTATATTTTGTGACTATAATAATAAAAATTCTTTTGTATTTTGAATGTATTTCTTAAAAATGTATTTTAAAAAATTCCTAGTAGTTTATTTTTATTATATTTTGCAAATGCATTTATCAAAGAAGGGGGAAAGAACGCTAGTCCTTCACTAAAGATAGGGTGGGAAGCAATGCTCTGCTCTATTTCAGTGCAGGAAGAAAAAACTAGAACTTTTCACCTCTTTTTTTTTTTTTTAATGTATCATGAGTAAGTAAAGCAACTGGGCTACAACAGTATTAAGTTCCAATGAAGACTGTGTTCTCGTGAGTTTTCTGTGTCTGGTCTCTTTTCGAGCACACTTGCAAAGCCTCCTGGGAGAATAACCAGCAAGCTATAATCCACATGGTCCAGAGTGTCATGTTATCTCTGTTTGCTTTCAGCATATTGCAGTGTTGTATAGTTTGGTTGGGCCTAGTTAAATGTATTTGCAGATTACATTCTCCGTTATTAACTAAACCACCACTGCAGAATGAGCAAGAGACTAAAAATATTCCTGCAAAGAAATCAAAAATTAAAATAATGGCACCAACATGAACACACACTAAAAACTAAACAGTGGCAGAGAAGTTGCTTTTATAACTAAAAAAAGCTCTTTATCAGTCATATTGCAAGGCAAAAAATTAAAAAAAAAAAGACAAAATGATATCTGACAATGAATCACACAACAACGGAGGTTATGAAGAAAAAAAGTTGAAAAATGTATTCACAGTGTAATAATGAGCCTCAGCTTAATATCTTGACAGATATATTAGTGATAGCACAGAGGCCTCGTGAGAGTACAGTCTTTACAAAGCAGGCATCCGTACGTGAAGACAAATCCCTACATCTGTGTCGACATGTTAGTAAAGATGGAATCTCTGTCACAGTCACTCAGTGCTGCTTGTTCGTTGTTAGAAAAAAAAATTTAGAAGCCCCATAAAAAAGAGAAAATCTTCAATATTGTGTTTTCCAGACAAACATTATGATTTTTTTCTAGACAACCTTTTCTGTGTTTACAAGACATACCCTCTCCTCCCTCCTAAGGTTCAGAAGCCCTCTGTCCTTGCAATCCTGGAAGCTGGTCTTAGTTGGTAAGAACGCTCACTGTTTATATGTTAGAAAAACAGGGTTATGATCCTGCAGTGTCATGATTCCTCTTAGGAATAATCTCTTTCATCTTGCAAAGTAGTTCTTAATCAACGACAGTGTAAATTTTAATGTGAAGTCTGTGGTCTTCCATTTAACAATACTCAATTTAATACTCCACAAAATTTCATTAAATTAGGTGAAAAAGTGACTAGAAGCCATTTTTTGAGTTTCTGGATTTAATAGCTAAAGAAAAAAAGCCACATCACAGGGGAAATACCAGAGCCCACCAAAAGCACAAATGTGGTTAAAATTGAGTTTACTGCTGTGTAGTCTGGGAGAGTGCACGCCAGAGGGGATCCATGCCTGTCTCAGGAAGGTGTTGGAAAGAAACGATGACAGGATCTGGGTTTGTATTAGGTGATTTTGGAGGGGGTTCAAACAACCGCCAAGGAATGATATTGTCAGGAAGCAGTAAGATCCCTTACTAAATCTCATTTATGTTATGAGAAGCAAGGCTACTTACGGCTCTACTTATAAGGAAAGCGCAGTGACTTATCCTAGCCAGGAGAGGGCGATGTTTGGTCATATTGTGGATTGAATATGTTGATGTTTTGACTGTTCAGACCAGAGGGCATGGACATGGTGGTCTTGCTTTTTGTTTTGGTCGATCATGGCCAAAGAATGGCCTTGTCTGATGTTGGTGTGAAATGGTTTGTGTTCAACAGGAGAACACTCATTTGTTCCATGAGTTTTCTGTGAGTGCTGGGCTGGCTCCTGGATGTCAGGGGAATGTTTCTAAGAACTTTGTCAATTACTCGGAGGAGAAAGGAAGCCATTCCAGGGCTTGAGCAGGTATGTCTTGATACCATATCTTCTTTTGTTTAAAAAAGACTACCTGGGATGATAGGTGGGTGATTTATTTTACAATAGAGTACTTTCATATACTTCAGGAAGACGAAGTTATGCATGAATCTTTCACAAAATGGTTTCAAATCCTTCTTTCTGTCAGTCAGATTTTGATACGGCATCTTGCATTGCATCCTCATGAATATGACAGAATAAATCCTGAAGAATAACAACCCTGACTTCTGTATATGATTAATGTTCATTCTATTAAATAATTAGCCAAAGTTCAGAAAATAAAACACATTCCCCCACCCACCACCCCTTTTAAAAAAGATTTTATTTATTTATTTGACAGAAAGACAGCAAAAGAGGGAACACAAGCACGGGGAGTGAGAGAAGGAGAAGTAAGATCCTTGCAGAGCAGGGGGCCTGATGTGGGGCCAATCCCAGGACACTGGGATCATGACCTGAGTGAAGGCAGACACTTAATGATTGAGATACCCACACACCCAAAACACACCCTTTTAAAATAGTTTTACTTGGATCTCTCAGACATCATCAATGAACCTAATCATTTTGGGTTGACTAGAAAATGAAAAAGAGAATTACCCTGAAAAGGCATTTGATTTTAGACTGTAGAAGTAAAAGAGAAATTTGTATTTGCTTAGTCATCACTAAATTTTTGTAGAAGTTTAAACTCCTCACTCAGAATGCCCAGTGCTACAGATTCAAGCAAACAAATAGAAAAGCATCTCAGAAGTTAGGAGTCTCAAGGCTTAATGAAGCTTGCCTTCCTTTTTGGAAATGAAGGAGTGTTTAGAGAAATTTGGTTTGTGCCAGGTTGCCCTGTTACAGTGTCATGCCAATCCAGGGGTAGGGCATGAGTCAGACCAATGTAACGATCCTCTTCTGACAGCTTCTTTCTCTAAAATTTGTAGCACTGACAAATACTCCTTTTTAATAGTTACCATTTAAAGAGTGATGATGACATATTTAAAATATTTTTTATTTATTTTTATTTATTTATTTTTAAAGATTTTATTTATTTATTTGACAGAGAGAGATCACAAGTCGGCAGAGGCAGGCAGAGAGAGAGGAGGAAGCAGGCTCCCCACTGAGCAGAGAGCCCGATGCGGGGCTCGATCCAGGACCCTGGGATCATGACCTGAGCCGAAGGCAGAGGCTTTAACCCACTGAGCCACCCAGGCGCCCCTAAAATATTTTTTAAAAATCACAGTATAAAGCATAACAGGAAACTACCACCCATAATTAACAGATGTCAATATACTTCCAAAAGAAAAAATACCCTCAGATATTTTCTTAGAGAATCACAGGTTTAAAGTTGTGATTTTGCTGACAGGAAGTGGGAAGAATAAGAGTCTATCTGGTGGTAAATGAATGGAATGTGCCAGTCTAACTTAAACACAGTTAGTGACATGAAAATATTTCCCCCCTATTTTCCACATCAGTGTCATCAGAAGATTCTGGCACTGACCCACAGGACTCATGATTTGGGCTAGCTACCATGAGAATGTTTTAATAAAACACGTTTCCAAAGCGAAAAACATACTTCATGGAAAGATTTCTGAAAGAGCAGAGGGCTAAACATGTATTTCTAAAATGCATCCTTTTCATATTTATCATCCTCCTTTTTCTTCCTTGACTCCTGCTTTCTCTGTTCTCAGATAGTTCTGGACGCTTCTATGAGCAATGCCATCTTCCTTCAGCATTCTGTTCATCAAGGAAGTCCATTCTAAGATTCAGAGTAAGATAGTAAGTTGTCCAAGTAAGTAAGATAGTAATTTAGTAAAAACTAAATTAAATATGATTCTGTATGAAATCTACATATACACACCATCTATATATACACACACCATCTATATATATACACACTATATATATTTTTTTTCCTTAAAACTTAAGATTACATCTGAAAATGAGACTTATAAAATAAAGTTGTAAAGTTGGGGTATTATTATTGGTTAGGGCTGCTGTGATCTTATTGTGTGGTTACGGAATTTTGTATTTGTTGATTGATATTTTTCACTATATTGAGAATGTACTCTCTTTGTATTCTGAATTAAAAGAATTAATTCTTAAGAATTTATTTCTTTCTATATCTGTCTATCTACCTACCTGTCTGTCTATCAAGAGGGCTACACCTCTTAGGACAACCTAGCTAAAGGTTCACAGTTGGGAAAATGGAAAAATCAGGTGATGATTCCTGTCAAATGGCCACATTCACCCACAGTCATCAGTATTTGGAGAAACAAAGCTAATTTTGACAGCTTTTATGACTTGCATGATGGGGGGTCTGGCCAGTCTTTTCAGCATCAAATTCAGGCTTCCCTGTTAGGGTATATTATATGACGTGGCTGTTTATCATTCCATGGAAACTCTGTGCCTATTAAGTCTCTGCTCTCTCTCTCTCTCTCTCTTTTTTTTTTTCCTACATGAGACGTCTATTCTTCCCTTTTTGCTTGGCACAATGTTACACGTGCTTCGAGGCTCAAGTCAAATGTCACCATCTCTCCAGGTATATTGAACAGTGCAGTCTTCTGGGGTTCTATTGTGGAGTACACGACCTCTTCAGCATTTATCAAAGTGTGTACAGCCATGTACATAGCTAGCTCCTCCAAAGAAGCCTTGTCTTGTTAAAACAGCACAGGCTTTGGAGCACAGGGCTGGAATTCTGGCACTTCAGCTCTGTAGATGCTAGATATAACTCTTCTATGCAGTGAGAAAAATCATATTTACCTTTGGGTGCTATTAGAAAAAAAGCAATCAATAGACACATTGTTCTCCATCCACAATGGCTACATTATGATCTCTACAAGGGTCTACTCATGTCTGTGTCTTTGTATCCCAGTACCTAGCACGGAGTCTAGCTATAATGTACCCTCAAATATTTATTGAATGTATGATAGAATATGGACACAGAGATTAAACCTAGGAATTGGCAAGAATGCAACTAAACATATTTACTGTGTACTCTATTAATAACAATTATATAAACTCTAGCAGGACATGAGGTACAGCTAAAGCAGTGAGAAAAATATCATCTTGTCATTTTGTGATATTTTCAATTTAACTTCTGCTTAGAAAGAGAAACCAGAAACCTAAATTCTACTGCCTTGATTTACTTGTACAAAATTATTTCCTGGATGAAACAACTGGTTTCTATCCTTTCAACTCAGAATTTTTAACTAAGAGGTCCTCAATCATTCAAAATTTGGTTAAATACAAAATCAAACCTAATTCAGACCATTAATTACAGAGCTTCTAATGTTCTATTCAGCTCTGATAGCTCTATTCTCTTGAGAAAATCTGCAACAATAAAAGAGTTATTCCTGTTGGCTTGGGAATTTCAACTTCTTTGGGATTTTACCCAACTCTGCATTTATTAAACCATATTTTTCCACTTGCTAAGAATAAGGTGCATTGGAAAATTGCACAGGTTAGTTTGGACTACTCTGCATTTAGTGTCACCAAAAATAAGCCAGAGCTGTGAACCAAGAACAGTGGACAGATGTCATTTTGCCTGCCCAGTGTGTGTTTCTCCTTAGGGCACAGTACCCACATTTACAGTGGGGATTTGACTCCCCCACACCATCTTGTCTTGCTAGAACTGTAAATCAAGATGTTTCCCACTCTCTGTGCAATCAGTGGTGACCCTCTGGGCTCCTTATCCATCTCACACTGTGTTCCCAGATGTCCAGGTGTCCATGGCATCCAGTTTCCAGAGCTGTCCCTGGTTCTAATCAGCCCAAAGCTAAGTTCTGCAGTTTGCTTTCCACTCTGGGGACTGCCTGAGGGCCCTTTTATACTTGTTTCATGGAGTGAGCTCATCTTACAACCAGAGAATCTTAAGTAATACATTTAAGAAAACTTGCATTTAAGGGCAAATATTTTAATCTCAGCATCATCTTAATCATTGTCAAGTACCTATATCAATCCGCTGCACAATAATGAATGTCTGATAGCAGATGGATCCTACGTGACTGTGAGCGGATTGGGCAGCCCTTCTGAGACTTGACTTTCTCATCTGTAAAACGATAATGATAAAGCAACTAGATATATTTTTTCTATAGCTCTTCTGTGAGGGCAAATTTAAAAAAAGCAATGAAAATGTTTTTTAAATCACAAAGCACTCTATAAAGTAAGGTATTTATTTGCATCATCTATTTATTTTTTTTAAACACACATTACCTACAAAGCAATATTTTTACCATGGGGTAATTTTGGCTTTCATAGTATTTATTTTAAGGAAATAGTTCTTTTCTAAGGTGTGCAATCTATGTGTCCGAACATTGATAATATCCCAAGCAGGTACAATGGCTCCTTGCTTTATTTTGGTTTGCAATAATCTCCAGTATTCCTGTTACTTCATTTCAATGAGTCCACATAATAAGGGGTATATGTTGAAGAGATATTTTAAGGGAGGTTATTGAGGAAGAATATAATAGAATTGTATGGAAAAAAATGGAATTGTAACTGATAGTACTGATTAGCTATTCTAGTTGGCCTTTCACTTTCTCTTCCTCCCCCTCCCCTTCCCCTTCTTCCCTCCCCTCCTCCTCCTTCTTCTGTTCTTCTTCTTCTTCTTCTTTTTTTTTTTTTTAAGATTTATTTATTTATTTGAGAGAGAGCACAAGCAGCAGGGAAAGGAAGAAGCAGACTCCCCACTGAGTAGAGAGCCCAGTGTAAGACTTGATCCCAGGACCCTGGGATCATGACCTGAGCCCAAGGTAGATGCTTAACTGCCTGAGCCACCCAGGCATCCCAAGGCCCTTCACTTTTCAGGCTGTAATGTAACAGCCATCCTCATTGTTTTCATTCTAGAGATGCAGGGATGGACGGGGAAAACACATGTGATTATTAACCAGGGCACCTGAATCCCAGTCCAGGCATTACCTTTCATTACCTTTTTGTCTTTAGAAAACTGGTTTATCTTTCTACACTTTCCCTCATCTGCCAAATAAACCTAATCCAGCTTATGTTGTAAAAATCAAATGAGAATCTTGAATTCTTTCTGAAGTGTTGAGCACTCTCAAACCATAGGGTAGCATTTATCCATCTGCAATTATTGCTTTCTTACGGTGAGGACTCCTGCTTGGATGACTCTCTGCCAATCTTTTCTCTGATGCCTCTTTTTCAGCCACCTTGGACTCCTCCTTATTTCTTGAATGCCCCAAACATGTTCCCACCCCAAGGTCTTGGTGCTTGCCAGCTCCTTTGCTGTCCTCCCAACCTTTGCCTGATTGGTTCTTTTCTTTCTTTTCTTTTTTTATTTTTTTTTAAAGATTTTATTTATTTTATTTGACAGAGATCACAAGTAGGCGGAGAGGCAGGCAGAGAGAGAGAGAAGAGGAAGCAGGCTCCCTGCCGAGCAGAGAGCCTGATGTGGGGCTTGATCCCAGGACCCTGGGATCATGACCTGAGCCGAAGGCAGAGGCTTTAACCCACTGAGCCAGCCAGGCGCCCCCTTTTCTTTCTTTTAGAGGGCAATGGAATGCCAGCTTATTGGTAAGTCTTCCAGGACCACCCTCCCTAACTAAACCCCCTTTCCCATTGATCACCATGGACTTGTGTGCTCCAGACGGTATACACCCCATGAGAGAAGGGGCTCTGTCTTTAGGCAGATGTTATTTCTCTAGAATGGAGGATAGGGACTGCCACAAAGGAGATAACTGATTTGCTAAATGAGAGAGTAAGGTACATAACTGTGTGCATGTCCTCCAACACTTGCTGAGTTAACCGTACCCCAGGTTTGCTAGATTGTGTTGTCCTGTGAAATTTTGCAGGTCATGTTCTATAACCCAAATTCTCAACCTCCAGGCTGCTCAGGCTGACCCCCATAATGTCTGAGGGACCAAAATATGTGTATTTTGTGATACTGTCTCAGGGATTTCAATGTGCCACTGCAGTCAAGGCCCCAAAAGCAGTTGTTTACCCACACCACCCTTGTGGTGGAGTTGTCAGTGACAGGGGTCAGGCACAAAGGATGGGAGTATGGGGGTCATCAGCACAATACTAACACTGTGTATTCGTCAGTGTTCTTCAGAGAAATAGAACCAACAGGATGTGTATATACATATACACACACATATCTATCAATCCATCAGTTGGTCAACTGATGGATAGATAAAAAGAGATTAATCATAAGGAATTGATTCACATGATTATGGAGGCTGGTAAGTCCAAAATACATAGACTGATGGCTGATGTCCCAGTTCAAGTCCAAAGGCTGGAAGTTGCTGCAGAACCAGGAAGAGTCCATGTTCAAGACTGAAGACTCAGAAGGGAGGATTCCCTCTTACTTGGGTGAGGGTCACTTTTGTTCTAGATAGGCCTTCACTGATTGAATGGCGCCCATCCACACAGGGGATGGCAAGCTGCTTTACCCAGTCTACCAATTTAAATATTAATCTCATCCAAAAACACCTGCACAGACATACCCAGAATTATGTTTCAGCAACTATCTGGGCACCCTGTAAAATTGGTAAGTAAAAGTAACCAGCATATCATCACTCATAGGGTTGTTTTCATTCCATTTAATTCCATGAGTATGTTATTCATATTCAGACATAAACACAAAAGTTTCATTTACTATGACTGTCAACTTTCGGATCTCCTTTGTAGTAACCCTACAGAATCTCTTCTAAGCGTCCTGTCAAAATATTGACTATTAGTCTTTGGCTAAGCACAGCTTCCTCTCTGGGTGTTTTTCCTCCACTGTAAATGTTCTATAAAACAAAAAAGGAAAAATAATTACTTAACTCCTGAGAATAATTAAAAAAAAAAAACGCAAGAAGTATCTTCAAATAAATAAAATCTTTAAAAAGTGGGGGGCACCTAGGTAGCTCAGTGGGTTAAGCCTCTGCCTTCAGCTCAGGTCATGATCTCAGTGTCCTGGGATCAAGCCCTGCATGGAGCCCCGCATCGGGCTCTCTGCTCAGCGGGGAGCCTGCTTCCCCCTCTCTCTCTGCTTACTTGTGATCTCTCTCTCTGTCAAATAAATAAATAAAATCTTAAAAAAAAAATCTTCACATAAATCACATTAAATTCTAATATTTCCTTTTGAATTGAAGATAAGATTCGTAAATTCCTCTTTTCCCCCGGAAATAAAAGGAGAAGTTTGAAATGGAAGGACAAAACCTTTGGATGAAGGCAATGCTCACTGGAGATACAGGTGCTGATGTGGAGAACAAAAGCAAAAGGAAATGTACATAAAATTAAATTTCCTTACAACTTGCAGCCCATTGACAAAGAGTGAGACATTCCTCCAGGAACTGCAAACTATGTTAATGTTAATGCTTTGCTAGATTAAACAAAACCACCTTAGCTGGACAATAGCCAGGCCTCCAGGATCCTGTAAGTCTTCTTTCATGTATGCAAATCCTTTTGGAAACGTCTTTTATCTCTGCCCCTCCCAACTTAGAAGTATATAATCAATTGCGCCTTGCAATCCCAGTGCAGCTCTTTTGCCCTTGGGTCCTGTCCCCACGCCATAATAAAAAGGAACTTTTTGCACCAAAATTGTCTCAAGAATTCTTTCTTGAACACTCGCTCACAGTCCACATCACATCAGGTGTCAAGGCAGCCCTTACCTTGTGAACTTTCACTATTGGGCTCTTTTACCACCAAAATGAAGGTTAAAAACTTAGACAGGCATAAGCCCACAAACTAAGTGAATGGAGGATGCTTTTAGTCTGTCCTGTGTCAGGAGAATGAGTGAGGAGTGGTCACAGAGCTGATGGTGACTAAGGGAAGGTTGCAGAACAGATGCAGAACTGCAAGTGTCTGGTGGAAAGACGCTTGCAGGAAAGACACTTCTCAGGAAAGACTTCAGAAGGAGAGCCAGCAGGTGTAGAGGAAGGCTGGGGCTGAGAACAGGAGGAGCATCTGGAACAGGAATAGTAACAGGAGCCTAGATTCTCCCCCTCCTCTGCTCTGTTCTGATGTAGGAAAGGATGCTAGAATTCGAAGCCCATGGCCAAGAAAGAATTATTATTATTATTATTATTATTTTAAGATTTTATTTATCTATTTTACAGAGAGAGAGAGAGAACACAAAAGAGCACAAACAGGGGAAGGGGCAGAGAAAGAGGCAGGAGCAGGTTACCTGCTGAGGAAAGAGCCCAAAGCAGGGCTCGATCCCAGTACCCTGTGATCATGACCTAAGCTAAAGGCAGACATTTAGCCAACTGAGCCATCCTAGCACCTCAAAGAAAGAATTCTTGAGATGTTTTTGGTGCAAAAATGTGATTTTATTAAAGCATGGGAAAGGAACCCTGGGCAGAAGGAGTTGCCATGGGGTCATGAGGAGTGGCCCATTCTATACTTTCAAGTAGGGAGGGGGTTAGGGATAGCATAAGTCTCTAAGGAATTTTGGAAGCAAGGTTTCTAGGACCTTGAGGGGGCTAGCTGTTGTTGGGAAAAGGTCATTTATTACTGTCTAATAAAACCCTAGTCATGAGACCCTTCAGATGTATATGGGTGAGACATATACTTGGGGGAAGATTACCAACACATATGTTAAGGGGGGTTAGAGATAAAGGAAGTTTCCAAAGGTATTTTTATATGTTGAAGTAGACTTACAGGATCCTGAATGGGGAGGCAGGTTCAGGCTAGGATTGCCTTTTGCCTTTAGCAAAGTATTAACATCTAGGCAGTTGAGTCGCTAGAGGAATGTTACTCTGCCCGTTTCAAGGACTTATCAATGGACAATAGGTAGTAAGGAAATTTAATAATTTTCTTCTGCCTTTGTTTCCCAAATCATGTTCTGCAAGCATCCTTTCCCACAATGGCATTAGAAGTTTATTTTCTCATAAGAATGAGTCACAGCGGGCTCAAACTCACCAGGATCAGCACAGGGTGGGATGAGGATGAATTAAACTGGGGAACTGAGAGATTCCATAGGTGAATGCAGAGACGCTCATACTCCCCTCCCCATCGGCTCCTGGCATTCCCTTCCAGGTGGGGCATTGCGGGTCTCTTCTCTGGAGAAACAAAGCAGCCTCAGGGAAAACGCCTGAGATAAGGGACTTCAGAGGCCCCAGCTACTCCCTTATTGATTCATCTTCAGGGAAGCCCACTCCTTCCAAGTCCAGCCCTGCTGGAAGAGGTTTCAATAGGCTTTTCAGTGTCTCATTCTTTAGTATGAATTAAGAGCCAATACCAGCAATGAAGACATAAAGTCGATGAATTAAAAAAAGGAAAGAGAGAAACAGAATAGGAAAAAAACAAAGGAACTCAGTAGGAAAATGATAATAAGGATATTAGAATAAAACAGTAAAATTATACTTAATGCTCTCAGAGAAAGAAGAGATGATGTTTTATTCACATAAAAATATTAGAAGGAAGAAAGAGGGAACAAGAAAGAACTCTGGATAAAAAAATATGTGAGAACTCCAACTAAAAACTCAGTTGAAGATTCAGAAGATAGAGTGGAGAAAGTCAACCAGAAGAAATGAAAATAAATGGTAAAACAGTGAAAACTGGGATCAGGAAAGATAAGAAAATAAGAAAAGTAGTCTGTGAGCTCCAGTGATTTTTAAAGAATTTCTTTAAAACAAAATTTTTCTCCAAAAGAGAGAAAAATCTTTTTTATTTTTTTATTTTATTTTATTTTTTTTTAAGATTTTATTTACTTATTTGACAGACAGAGATCGCAAGTAGGCAGAGAGGCAGGCAGAGAGAGAGGAGGAAGCAGGCTCCCTGCTGAGCAGAGAGCCAGATGCGGGGCTCGATCCCAGGACCCTGAGATCATGACCTGAGCTGAAGGCAGAGGCTTTAACCCACTGAGCCACCCAGGCACCTCGAGAAAAATCTTTTTTAAAAAGCAACTTTTTTTCTTTTCTTTTCTTTTCTTTTCTTTTCTTTTCTTTTCTTTTTTTTTTTTTTTCAAAACTGAAGAAAATTATTTTCAGGGTTAGTCTAGCCTCTCCTCCCAATAATCTAACTGCCAAAGAGAATGATCAGTAAAGGAAAGAATCTAAATGTACAGTGGAATTAAATGAACGCTTAAAGCAAAGGTGAAAAGTGGGGATACTCTGGTACTTCTGAAGGTCACACTGGAACTGAGAAAGACAATGGAGACATACCTTTTAATTACAAAGGATAATAATTCTAACCCCTGATGGCAGAGCAGACCAGCCCTTACGCAGGAGTTCTTGGAAAGCTTACCCCTCACATACTACCAAAGAAAAGAGGAAGTCTTCTTTCAGTATGAAGGTGTAAGTCAGAACAGAATACGATTCAGGTTCTGGAGAACAGGTGATGTGACATGGGGAACAGGGCAATGAAAGTGCCAGGAAGAGAGCTGAGCAGCAGAGCAGGGGGTCCAGTTCCTCCTGGAGCCTAAGAACAGGGCCCTTCCTGGGAACAAGAAAGCCAACTGATAAACTACCAGATGTGCGGGACTACATGGTAAATCGTGTTCGAAATGTTTAAATGACACTGTTGGGAAGCTTAAGAATTAATAATTAATAATTAGGGATGTAGAAAAATCGAGCTGATGGAAAAAATCAGTCAATCAATAAAAATGTACAGATAAGAAAAGGTATTTATAATATGCTGATTGGCTCAGCAGAGAAACAACAGTCACAGAAGGTCAATAAAAGTATTTACATACAATGTTGATGATGAAACATTGCAATGTGTTTATATTGGGATGAAAGCAGGAGAAGAGTAGGGGTAGCCAGATAGAGACAAAGCCTCCATGCTTCACAATCTGATATTAGTAGACATAGCAAGCGTAATAAAAAAGGCGTTTTAGATAATCTCTAAAACTGGAAATATAGAGGTAAATGTTGAGGAAATAGTTAAATGAATTGAATGTGGGAGGCTCTGAGAAAATACCCAGGGTGAAGAAGGGAGGGGTGAAAGACTGGACATTTTAATTTGTAAATGCCTCATTTCAATGGTTCAAAAATCCATTTTAAATAGATATGTTTCAGTAAAGGTATAACTTCTCATATTTTTTAAAATAATTTTTTCTGTATCTCCTATGTTTTATATAATTTCTTAAATTAGGAATCTATGATAAAAATATTCTTCGAACTGGTTCTGTAGTCATATGTGTGTATCAGTCCTGGAACCTGCAGTGGTCAGTGACATGTTCCAGCGAAGACCATTTTAGGAACATTTAATAGAGGGCTACTTCCAACGGAATGGGCTGAGTGTAAGCAACCAGCAGGGCTGTTCCCAGACTGGAGGGAACGTTTTGCACAGCTAGTAGTGTTAAGGAGACCTGGGATCTAAGGGAGGATCCCACTCTCAGGCTGGGGAAGATCCAGGAATAAAAATTCTGCTTCTTTTCCCTTCTTCTGATCTCTGGCTAGGACTCAGGAGCTCTGAGACGAAGGGCAGGGCCGGGGGAAAGGCGGAGAAGAAGCACGGGATGGAGCACAGGGAAGTTACCTCAAGACAGTGTGGAAAACAATGGACTACTACAAACCCCAACCCATGACCTGAGGCCTGCCTCTCAGGTGCAAGGTTCTCCAGCTTAGGAATCAGGACAGTGACACCTGTGACACCTGCAACATCTGTTTTCTTCCCTGGATCTTATCTCTTTCTGCTCAGTCCAGCCCTCCAGACTTTGATCCCTGGGCAACTGGCTTCAATTTCCCAATTTATGGGGGCTGTTGGCCTTCTTCCCTGCCAGGCTTTCGTTGTGGGCTGCATCAGCCACAACGTGGGTTTGATCCTCACCGTGAGTGCCAGCTCCCTGACTTATGGAAACTGTTAACGTCTAAGTCTCATTGTCTTCTATGAACTGGGAAAAATGCTTCCTACAATTTCTATGAGGGTTAAATAAAGAAATGTATGTAAAGCAACTAGCACAATGCTCAATAGTGAGGGCCATTTCCTATTTCACACAGTGAAGTTATAAGTCATTAAAAGAATGTTTCATGGGGTTGGTGAGGGTAGATATGATGAACTCCAGGAATCAAGGGAGAAAAGTTTTATGGCAGAGAAACTTCCAGAATGTTTAGAAAGGAGTCAAAGAAAACACTGTGAGAAATAAGGCCCGGATTATTTTACATTACAACGCAGGTAATGGAATAACTACTGTGCAAATTTTGGTTTCCTCATTTTAAGAATAGGACTAATCATGATAGCACCTATCTATTTGGGTTGCCATGACAACGAATGTGCTAGTACATGTAAAATGCTTAGAGCAAGGCTGGAACCACATAAAAACTCATGCCAGTTATTTTCAGGGGGTTTCCTGAGCCTTTGAAATTTCCCCCATGCTTGCTACTTTCCAAATCTCTTGTCTTTTGGTAAAATAGTAGTAAAAGCCCAAATAACACAGTGTGTTTTTCTTTCCCAAGAAAGCAAGGAAAATGGGAACTGGAAACATAAGAACAGTCCCTAAGCCAATTTTTAGAAAAGAGAGAAAGAATGCTTCTTGAGAAAAGCAATAGGTGGAAAGGAAGGAAAGAAAGCTCAGTTTTTAGGGATTCCAGAAAAATCTTGATCTAGGTGGCCTACTTGACAGGAGGTCCAGGTATACTTTTCTGACTTAAGAAAATGAACCACTCATCTGCAAGCTCCCATTGGCATCCAGTTGTCTTCGGCATTTCCAGAGTTCTTCTACATCTAGTTCTATGCCATATGCCTTAATGCAGTGGGCTAGCTCAGTAATATGTCTTCAGCCAAACAAGGAGGGCATTTCATCCATTAGGCTCACCGTTTGGACAATTACCTCTGCCATTCTCAGACTTCTTTAATGATGTGTTTCCATCTGTCCATTGTCCATTATCTCTCTATTTCTTTTGGGCAATGTGTACTCCTGTGGGGGGTGATGCATAGTCTATCATCATGTTGGTGAATATGTTCACTATATATTTAGCCTTACCTGTAATTATCAAATAGAATTTAATGTTAAGAGAAGGTAAGGTGCATGCAAAATGTTCATGGCATCTTCTAACTGCTTGGAGCCTTTCTTATCTTTCAGTTCCCTCACTAATTATTAGTGTAGAAACTTTTTTTTTTAAATATTTTATTTATTCATTTGACAGACAGAGATCACAAGTAGGCAGAGAGAGGCAGGCAGAGAGAGAGAGAGGAGGAAGCAGGCTTCCCGCAGAGCAGAGAGCCCGATGTGGGGCTCGATCCCAGGACACTGGGATCATGACCTGAGCCAAAGGCAGAGGCTTTAACCCACTGAGCCACCCAGGCGCCCCAGTGTAGAAACTTTTATTCAACAAATATTTATTGAGCATCTACTATACACCAGTTACTGTAAGTCTGGGGAGAGAGGCTTTAAAGAGAAAGATGCTGTATTTATAAAAATAGCAGCAAGTGTATATAAAGCAGGACAGTCTTTCAACTACCAAGACACTAATAAATTATTTGAAGAGTCTTCTTCAATCAGATCAGACAGTGAATACGTTTTTTTCAACCTGTTTATTTGGTTCCCCTAGAGATCCACTGGGATTGTGACACAGCAGTCTATATTAAATTTGTGAGGAATAGCCAAGAAGATTTTTCTTTAAAAGCATTTATATTTACCACAGTGATGATGAGAAGATGGACACAAAAATATCCCATTGGGATGGTGATCAATTATGATTTCCTAGGTTTTTCAGAATAAGCTCCAGAATCTCTTAAAATCAAATTGTTGTTTTTCATTAGATATTCTTTTTACATTATTTATGTATTAAAATGCATTATTATGAATTATCTCAAATAATAAAATATATCCACAGTCTTTGAGAAATACGTAGTCAGGGCCTGGAAACACTGTAGTCTTCAAGTTGAAGCAGCTGTGAACGATGATAGTACTTGCTTCTGGGGTGAGCAAACAGTATTCAGCTACTTAATCCTATTATCAAAGTGAGTTAACAAAATGCAATTTAAATAGTACCAGTTCAGAGCTGCCAGCAGAGATCTGAATAATGAATGTGTGGTATAGATCTTCTGGCATCTCTGGATCTAAGCAAATACCCATTGGTTTCAGACTTTCTCATGTACATATGCTTCTGTTGGCATGTGTGTGTGTGTGTGTGTGTGTGTGTGCGTGTGTGTTCATTCAACATTCAATACATCCCTGACATTTGACTGGTTTTCCCTTTTGTATCTCTATTGCAATAATGCAAATCCTATTCCAGTAACAAACCCCTTTTAGTAAACTAGTACTTAAATTTGTCATGATTTTCAGGAAGAAAATTGAAACAATGTGCATAGATTTGGGGTATTGATTCTACACCAACATCTTTGTTCAGCAAAAATAATAAAAATTTACTATTATTGACTCATAGCATAATATTTAAAGATGTGTCAGCCGTGCAGTTTTTGACTCTTAAGAAAAAAAATGGGAATGAAAATTCATAAGTCAAAATGAAGAGGAATAATAATAATTAGAATATCAAAAAGAGATGAACAAATTTTATAGGAGCTCCGAAATCACAATCAGAAATGCAACTTATGGAGAAACAAAAGATTTGATCTAGAAAAAAAAAGTCTGAACAATAAAACTTACTTTCCACAATATCCTGATATAGTCATAATTAACCTTGTTTCAAAATTAAAAATGAATCAATACTATTAAAGGGTGTTTTGACACAAAGAGCTCTTTTCTAGAGGAAATAAATATGCCTAATTTTCAACACACTTAAAATAGAATTAAATTTCCAATGAACTTACTGTGTAACTTAGTACCAATTTATCGAAAAGTTTAATGACATTGAACTGGTAGCCTCGGGTCAAATATTTTTGATTTTTTAAAAAGATTTTATTTATTTATTTGACAGAGAGTGATGACAGAAGGAACACAAGCGGGGGCAGGGGGAGGTAGTAGAGGGAGAAGCAGGCTCCCCGCTGAGTAGGGAGCCTGAAGCAGGGCTCGATCTCAGGACCCTGGGATCGTGACCTGAGCCAAAGGCAGACACTTAACGACTGAGCCACCCAGGTGCCCCTATTTTTAATTTTTTAATTGAAAATTAGGTAGTATACAGGAATAAAGTAAAAATCAGATAGCAACTAATTCAGATGGATTTTTGCCATTATCAGTAACATTTAATATATGAAAATGACCAAAAATATCTTTACAAAGTATAGGATAAAAAGGTTTTAAATTGCTATGTGGTGCTGAAGTTAGTACTGAAATCATTCGTATGAAAAAGTGGTCTCAAATCATGTAAATAATGCACGGGTTATCTTTCCAATAGATGTTATATTTTCTGATTACAAATAGCAATTTGTAAATGTAATTCCTCTGTTTTCTATAACACTTTTGATTTCTAATAGTATTCTTGTCTACTCAAGCTATATTTGCAAGGTTGGGATTATTTCCATAATGTCACAGTGTAAGGAGCTTCGGGTTTCTTTGACATTAACCTTGGGAAGGATTCTCTTTAACTCTGTTATGGTGAAGCCATAATTGAATTTTTAAAATTTCTTCTGGAAATGAATCGCTCAAGCTGAGTCTATGCAGTATAAAGTGAAAGGACTATCTGGAAATTATCCAATTTGGAGTGAACAAAGATAGGAGGTTTAGATAATGTAAGTCTCAAGGCAAATATTTGCAGTATGACTTAGTTTCGACAGTTTAGATTAACCTGACAAATTTCATGTCTACCCAGAAACCTCAACCCTTGGAACTTGACTTGGGTTTCCTTTGTTGCTTAAATGTTTTCTATGTCTCCTAAGCTGCCTCAATACTCCACCAGTGTTTCAGGATCTTGTAGAGAAGATTCCCTGAGTAGCAAATCTTTTAAGGAGACAAGATTCCAGCTGGGGCAGGGGCTGACTAGGCAAGCTCGGGAAAGGTGACCTGGAGCTCAGGAGAGGCCAGTGCCCTCTGTGGCTTGGGCCATCTCCCTCCCTCGAGACTGGCAGCTTCTCTCTGGGTGTGGAGGGGGTTGGAAGTGGGGGCCTCACACTTGGGTGTGTACTCCTCATCTCCATTCCCTTGTCACCATCTTCTTTTCCTGACTCCCGCATTCCTCCTCCCCCCACTGCCACCAACAGGAGACATATTTAGCATGTTTCAATGTTTTGTGTCTTTTCACTATTTTCTTTTTAAAGATTTTATTTATTTATGAGAAAGGGAGGGAGGGAGAGAGAACAAGGAGGGAGAGGGGCAGTGGGAGAGGGAAAAGCAGACTCCCTACTGAGCAGAGAGCCCGACGCAGTGCTGGATTCCAGAACCCTGGGATCATGACCTGAGCCGAAGGCAGACGGTTAACCAACTGAGCCACCAGGCGCCCCCTTTGACCACTTTCTAACCCAAATTTTAAAATTAAAACTTGAACCCACTAGCCCCGTTTCCTTTCTTGTTTTACTTTCCCTAAATACCTCTCTGGATGGTTGAGCAATAATCTTTGCAGACTTGATTTCCGTCCTTTTACTTCTGCTTCATCTTCATGCCATTTGAACAGCAAAATCTCCTTCCCCTCCACAAAGTTAACTCGTCCATCCAGCAGGTAAATTGCGTGATCAGTATCTTTCATTGCTTTTCATTCTTACCACTTTTATTGGATGTGGAAATTCATCCCACATGGTTGTGGTGAGTTGTCATTGACAATCATCCTGGTTTCCAAATCATGTAAATCTGCCTTCCTTACTGTTTGTGTTGTCACCGTTGGCTAGCCATGATCACTTCTTATCATCTGAACCCACCCTTCTGTGCATCCCTGCTGTTGCTGTGTGACTCTGACCCATAATATCCTCCTGGATTGACCCACAGCAGCCTCCTCTGGTGTCCACACTGCAAATTGCACCCTGGTCCCAACATATTTGCTGTGATGCTGGTGAAATACTTGAGCTTTCTAAAACTCATACCTCATGCTATTCTTCTGTCTGAAATTCTTCAATGGTTCCCAGCTGGACAAATTCTAAAATCCTTGCAAGACATTTGAAACCCTCGAGAACTGAATTCCTGCCTGCATCTGACAGTTGCCAGTCACGTTCCACCCTAGATCCTGCTGCTTCCCGGGACCTCGCTGCAGTGTCTTGTCTCCTACTAATGTGAACCCTCTTGCTTGGGGAGCCCTGGCCCTGTCACTGGGAGGCCTTCCATGATACCCTTACTCTGTCTCTCTATTGTACCTAACATAACATTTTCTGGTATCACATACTAGAGTAGATCATTTTTTACTTGTCTGATCTTCCTGCTAGAGTCTAGACAAGGAGCCTTATGGGCACAGACCATCTCTTTTTATATTGTATTTTTTTTGCATATTGAATGCAAAACAATTTTTGGTGGATTAATGATATATTTGTGCAAATCTGAGGTCAAAATATACTCCCTACTATTCTTTCCTCAAGTTATATAATTATCAGCCATTTTTTGAGTAACTGCAATGATCTACATATCACATATTTCCAAAAAAATTGAGTTAGTCTAACAAGAAATCCACAGTGTTTCATCATAGCTTAAAAAGTAGGAGTTATAGAACACTTAATGGCTTGGTATAGATAATGGTATCTTGAGTGCTAGAGGAGACAAATGAAAAAGCAAAAAATAAAAACACAGAAACATTACTTATCACCGGGTGTTATAGCTTAGCTATTAAAAAAAAAGGGGGGGGGCTGTGAGGGCCTATTCAGCCAGAGTGGCCCCACCTCGGTTGAACAGCCATTTTGTTGTTTATGCAGTAAAACTTAAATTGACCCTGCCCCCACCCCCAGAGGAACTTATTTAAAAGCAAGTCCTGGAAACCAGTCCCAGTAACAAAGCCCAAATACAAGGGTGGGTCAGGTCAGGTAGAGATAACAGCCCAAATGCAGGGATGAGTTGGGTCAGGTGGAGACATCCAATCAGTAAAGCGGCCATACTGTTTCCCTAGCTACCAAAGAGTGTGGGCCTCGCCTTTTGGGCACCAGTTCTCACCAAGGCAATAGGCTAGTTCAAATGTCTACTATAAGGTAAATTGTAATTCAATTGGCCACCCGTGTGTGACCTAGCATGACTGTGCAGCTTTCTCTGTGTATTGCAATCTCATTGGCCACCTGTGTGTGGCCAGGATCAACCACATGGCCTTTGCTCTATAAAAGTTAGTCTGTGAGGCAGGGGGGGTCTCACTCTCTGTAAGAGATGTGGTCCCGGCCAGTTGGTTTGATTCTCGATGCTTGGCGTGAAATAAAGCTTTGTTTGACCTTCGCTTTGTATCAGTCCTACTCCTTTAATCACGGACCCATTATTGGGAGACCCAACATTGGGGACCCAACAAGGGCCATTCCTATTGACTCTGGATTCAGTTTCTAACTTTTAAAAACTCTTAAATATTAAACAGTTCTTTTATACCTACCACATTTTTTTCTACTGAGCATATTTACCCTTCTCCCAGCAAATAAGGACTGTATGAAGATCCCGGTCAGGATTATCTTGGCCTTTGGATTCCATTAGGGTCATATTTAGAACTTGGCTGGAGCAAAAATCTGGCTTCCGCACACCCCTCCTTGACCAGCATTCTGTTTGGCAAAGCCTGCCAGGTGCCTGATTGCGCAGAGAAATGGGATGGGATCACTCAGTGTGACAGTCAGGAGAGATTTCACAGATCACAAGTGTTTGGAGAGACAAGTCAAAACCGAGCCATGGAAATGTGGTCTGCCATCTTCCCACTAAATGGGGGTGGCTTGCCAAGCAGGAGTCCAAGGTCACATGGCGGCACTGCTCTTTTGGACAATAGCCCAATAAAAAGAAATGCCTCGAGGTATACCACTGGTGTATATAATTTTTTTGAGAAAAAAAAAAAATCCAAACTCCATTCTTTACCTAGTTAGCTAGCAAGCACAGGGAAATTGGAGTTTAACATGACTTGGTGGATAATAAGCCTTTAAGTAATGACATTTTTACAGTCCGTCCTCAAAGGAGTACAATGCCAACTTTGTTGTGAGGCAGATGGTGGGGAAAAAGGTGGATGTGAATCTGATCATTTAGCAGGCAAATTAATTTATGTGACAATAACCAGCCTCCAAATTGGGTTTATTGACTCATTACATTCTCTCCCTATGAAATTTAGTAAAATGCCAAACTCTACATTTTAAAGGAGCTGAAGGTTATTTTCTCATTTTAAAAGGGGGCACATTCAGTATTAGTTAGGATCTATATTGACAGTATTTCTACAGTTTCAAGTTAGTTGGTGATTTTTTTGTAGTTTATGGATGATGTGTTTGCAATAAAATATCGTCCCCAGGCAGTCCTTAATTAATCTTAAAAATAATTAATTACTTAATTGATAGATCACTTTTTTTTTAAGAAGCTCAAGTAATTTTCAAAACAAAAATAAAACAGCGGTAAAACCTCAAATCATTTTGACAAGTGAAAGAAAAGAAGGGTTTAATGGGGAATGTGGTGAAAATTTTAACTTCATTTTTAGCTACTCTGAGTTAGAAGAGTCTGCTTACTACGGAAAGTTTGTCTCATTTGATCTGCTAAGGCTAACTTAATGAAGAGAAAGGACTTTTATTACAAAAAAATCAAGAAAAGAGGGTGGCTGGGTGGCTCAGTCGATTACTCCGGCTTAGGTCAGGATCTCAGGTTCCTAGGATCAAGCCCTGCATCTAGCTCACTGCTGAGCAGTGAGTCAGTTTCTCCCTCTCTCTCTGCCCCACCACCTCCCTTGTTCCCTCCCTCTCTCAAATAAATAAATAAATGAAATCTTTTTAAAAAATCAAGAAAAGAAACAAACACAGACATTGTTGATGAAATCGTACAGTAGAGTGTGCAATAAATTCTTATAACCCATATATTAGAATTGCTGGCTGAGTCCTTGCAGGACAATATCAGATATGTGTGGCTTTCCAAGGCCAGTCAGCTTAGCATGCTGCCTTGTTGGACTGACAACAGCTGAGGCCTCTTTGGACAGGTGTGTGCTTTGCCACACCAGGGTTCACCCAGTCCCAGGCTCCTGCACCTGTTCCTCTTGACCTTTCAAAGAAACATCTTCTCAAAACTTTCTCACTGTAGCTTTTGCTTATCTCTACATGCCAAGAAAATTGGATAGAAATTTCCTTTCTGTCTGCAATATACAAAAATAATTGGCATACTAAACACACTTTACCTTTGTTTTTTAACAAAAATATCATAAAAATACATTCTTGTTGGTGAACACTTGAATGGCATAGATGGGTATAGGCTGACAGGGCATGTTCCCTTTTCCTGTGAAAATGATTTGGGAGAGATGCCTTTATATTTATGAACAAGGGGGTGTGCATGCACATGCCGATTATTGCCCTATTTGTTTTTTAAATAGCAGGCTGGTATTACAATGTTGTTCTCTGAATGGTATTATGCACAGAGCTACATGGGGTTCTTGAAATGTTGGTACATCACTGCAGAAGACCATACTCTTTTCATAGTTGCCTAATATTCCCAAGTGTGAATGTATTCTATTTTGTGCAGTTGGGTCTTTTTGTTTCCTCCTCTGAGATGGATAAAGGAAGACACATATTCTTTGTTATGGACAAAAACTCTAACTTCATCATTTTCTTATGTCTTGCCCAGAGGAACAATCTGGCAGGAAACATTGGAAAATAAGTACAAAAAAGCATAACAAAGACTAACATTCTTTAATTTATTTAGAAAGCAGTTTATCAAACAAATTATTTCTTTAAAATGTTCTCTACCCAATATGTCCCCTAAAACATTCATGCCATTGTTACCTCCTCCTGGCCCAGGGTCTCCCCAATAGCCTGTCTGGCCCTTCTTTTCTGCCTCTGTCTAGCCTTGAGCATGACCTCCATACTGTTCCTCCTACAACTTGGATCGTGACATCTTGTGCTCAAAGATCATTGGTGACTCTCTCCGTGGCCAGATTTGGACTAACTCTGAGTCTCTGTGGGGATATCTGTGTCCCTTCAGTGGCTGATCTCAGTGGGACTCAGGAGGGATATCTGCTCTGACACAACTCTCACTGCCTGTGATGTCACAGGACACCTCACCAGCCCTGTCTGAGCCTCAGTTTCCTCATCCATGGAAGGAGGGATCTGACTGCAAAACCTGCGTTGTTATTTTCCATTGTAAGACTCTAAGCATTTCAGCATTGATCAAAGAGCTGAGAAATTCCGTCTGCCATGCCAACTCTCAGATCAGCAGTATATTTCATCCTCACTCCAGCACAGTTTAAGATCTTTTGAAGGATTTTGCTTCCGTTTTAAACATATGAGTATTGATGTTTATTGAAATCTGAAAGCCGGATGGGACCCGGCTCATTTTTGCATTCTGGCACCACTTGCAGCTAGTGACATGAGGTGCTTTTGCCAGCAAGGCCTGTTTTAATCAAAAGCTTTCATCTGAAATGCAATTCACAATTTCTGGGTGGTGAAGAATAATTCCCCATGGGATGAATGTACAAAGCTGTAATGCTGAGCGCTTTAAATACTTTTGATGGGAGGTAAAACTGATTTCATTGAGCAAACTCGTATCAACCGCTCCTTGCAAGTCCCTCTCCTAAGGGCATGGGATGAACAGGATGAAGGTCCTGCCTTTGAATAGCTTAGAGTCAGGTAGCAAATAAGCCATGAATATATTAGATGTTCTAATATGTTAGAGTATAGTGAATGCACTACAGAAGGCTAAGAAACTCTAGGAGTTCACAGAAGGCAGAAAATCACTCTTGACTACCATGCAGAGGGAAACATTCACGAAGAAAGTGAAATTTGTTTTGCATAGTTGTTTTGCTTTTGTTTTGGTTAATAGCAATTAAGGAGCTTTATGGAGGAGTGAGTTCGAACTAGGGTTTAGAGTTATTGGTGGTGACTTCAGTTTCCCCCCCCGCTCCCCCACTCCAGGCATCAAGGTTAGCCGAGTTTCAGTGATAAACCTGGTGAAAAGCGGGCATCAAGACTCCCCCGGGGCATATGCTCCTGGGAATCTTAGCTGTGGGAAAGCCAGGGGTGGTAAAGTCTCAAATAGAAATGAGAGAGCTGTGGGGCGCCTGGGTGGCTCAGTGGGTTAAAGCCTCTGCCTTCGGCTCAGGTCATGATCCCAGGGTCCTGGGATCGAGCCCCGCATCGGGCTCTCTGCTTCCCTTCCTCTCTCTCTGCCTACCTGTGATCTCCGTCTGTCAAATAAATAAATAAAATCTAAAAAAAAAAAGATTCTAGAAATGAGAGAGCTGTGACACCATTCTTCGAAATTCACAACCCATCTAGCCATAGGCAGTCACGTTTTTGCTACCACAGTTGAGGTTTGAGCAGTGATAATGATGTACTCTTCAGACCCTTCTCCAAGTTTGGAACTGATGGAGAAGTAGATGCGGAAATCAGACAGGTGGTCAAAATGGCATTTTCCATCCTATTGATGCACCTAATGGGGAGCACGCAGATGACATCTGGCCAGTAACCCCACGCCCCCTCCCTCTCACCCTCTCCCTACCTGCCTGAATGGACTCCACCTCCGGAGCTGGAGGCCCTCCCTGGCAGGCTGGAGGGTTGATCAAATGAGGGAGTACAGGCTGCATGCCTGGAGGTAGGGCCGCTACGTGCAGGGGAGGAGACCGTGAACAATTCAGACAAGCTCAATCCCCTCTCAGAATTCTCCAGTTGGGGACGCCATGCCTCCCTCTGAGACGGTGAGTGATAGAGACACAGGCCAAAGGCCAAGGTGTTCTGATTAAAGAACTTGGCAAGTTCTTCTAAAAGAACCTTGGCAAGGCCCAGGCTTTAATAAAAGAGCTCAGTGGACATCTCCAAGGCATGAGGAACATTCCCTGGGGCTTCATTTTCTACAGCAGGCTGTGGTTTGATTTCTGGATGGAGAAGGCCATCGATTTAATGTTTCATCACCATCCTGGCTCTAGCTTTTATGAGATGGTGCTCTGACACCCAGGCTTGCCTGCTTCACTCCAGATTACCTCAGTTGTCCCAACACAGTTCCTCACTGCACTGTTTTGGGCTCCAGGACACTTTTGTTTTGAGACTGACACCTCCCTGTTGTATTCTCCAGCCCTGGTCCTGCCCAGCTGAGCACCGGAATACAGATCTCCAGACATTATACCATATAACTAAAAGACCAACTAAAAATGCATCCTTCTATGACGCCAGCAAAGAGAAATGTTCCAAATTTGACTATGGTGAATTCCTACACATTAATAGATTTCCAGGGAGAAAGTAGAAACCCAAAATGATCCTCCCCAGTTTTTAAACCCCTCAGCCTCAGCCAAAAAGTCTTTACTGTGATTCCTGGTGACAGATGTAGCTCAGGCTTTCTCTGCCAACCACACTTCCTTCAGACTTCAGAAGCCCAACCAAGGTAATGCAAGCTTCTAATTGTTTAACGTTCTAGAGAATCCAGAGGGCTAATAGGACCTGAACCACACTACCAGCTCCACTTCCATCAAATGAGTATATATGCCTATGCATGCATACATGTGCACGTATGCACACACAGAGACACATGTGCACATGTACATACATGCACCCAAGGCACATATACATACATGTACATATACACAAATGTATACACAAATATATGTATACACATGTGTGTAGATACATAATAGATACATACATAAGCAAATCACTGTTGGTATCATGGTTAACTGAGGCAATGTTCACAGAACCCAGCAGCTAATGCCATGTGCAACCACACTGTTGGCACCCAGGGCAAAGATGAGGTGCTGACTGATGGAAGAAGGGAAATCTAGACAACTTTGTTTTAATCTCGCTGCAGTGTCAGCTAGTCTCCATCACTATGTCAGTTAGTGTCCACCCCTGTATGGACTTAGGTTTAATTGGAAGAACTCACTCATCAAGCTGGGGAAAAGCTCATCTATGTATAGTGTCCTCTCTGTATTTTGCAAATTTTGTTTATCAAAAATTGTTTGTTAAAAAATTAGAAATTTGGACAAGCTGCAGCTACAGACTTTACTGATGTGAGTTTCTTTCCCACCCAGCGTAATCAAGCCTCTATTTTGGGTGCCCCTTTTTTCCACATCGCCCTAACCTCCTAAGGTTGAGCTAAGGGCAGAACTCTGAGAAATGACACAGTGTCTACTCCTTCTGCATTGCTGTCACTACCTCTTGTTGTTGGGACTGCAACAGCTTCTTCCTTGGGCAGGTGTTCCCACCTCTGTGTGTTTATTTCCCTTGGAAAATCACTTTTGGTGGATAAAGGACCTGAGCTGATGTTGCTGAACTTGAGTCCTGAGGTTCCTATAAAGGACCATTCCTCGTCATGGGGTCTTGCTTAGAACATTTCTTGTTTTCATCTTTCGATTTTTCCAGGCATTAATATCTTGCGATTCTTTAATAACAGTGTAAATACTCCTTTCTGCTGTCTAAAGTAGTGATACATGCCTCTGGTATTCTGTTTTCATTGTTGTTGCCTGATTTTTTCTGTTGTTGTTTTTGTTTTATTGAGGTGAGATTAGTATACAACATTACATAAGTTTAGGTGTATAACATTATAACTTCACATTTGTATACACGGCACAGTGTTTACCAACATAAATTAAGTTACCAGCTGTCACTATACAATTGAGCCCTTTTACCTATTTCTCACCCTAAACCCACTCCCTCTCTGGTAACCACCAATCTGGATTTCTCTATTTTTGTTTGTTTGGTCTTTTAAATACCACACATACATGAGATCATAAGGTACTTGTCTTTCTCTGCCTGAGTTATTTCACAAAAGACCCTCAAGTTCCAACCATGTTGTCACAAATGGAAAGATTTAATTCTTTTTTTATGGCTGAGTCATATTCCATTGTGTGTATCTATCTACCATCTATCTGTCTGTCATCGATCTTCATCATCTATCTATATCTATCATCTGTCATCTATCTTATCTATCTATCTATATAATCTATCATCATCTCTATCCATATATCCATTCCACATCTTCTCTATCCATTCATCCAGTAATGGACACTTAGGTTGTTTCCGTATCTTGACTATTGTAAATATGATGTGGTGAATATAGGCATGCATATATCTTTTCAAATTAGTAGTTTTGTATTCTTTGAATAAATAAGCAAAAGTGAAATAGCTGGATCATGTGGTATTCTGTTTTTAATTTTTTGAGGAATCTCCATCTTGTCTTCCATAGTGGCTGCATCAGTTTATTTCCCATCAAAGTGCACGAGGGTTCCCTTTACTCCATATCATGGCCAATACTTGTTTTTCTTGTCTTTTTGATACTGGCCATTCAAAGAGGTGTGAGGTGATATCTCATTATGACTTTGCATTGCATTTCCTTGATAATCAACTCCCTTTCATGTGCCTGTTAGTTATATGTGTCTTCTTTGGAAAAATGTCTGTTCAGGTCCTCTGCCCATTTTTTAATTGATTTTTTTCTTGTTGAATTGTATGAGTTCTTTGCACATTTTCAATATTAACCCGTCATCAGATATATGATTTGCAAATGTCTTCTCATTTTCAATAGGCTGTCTTTTTGTTTTGTTGATGGTTTTCATTGCTGTGCAAGAGGTTTTTGGTTTGATATAGTCCCATTTTTTAATTTTTGCTTCAGTGACCCTTGTCTTTGGAGTCACATCAGAAAAAAAAATGACTAAGACCAATGTTAAATAGCTTACTGCCTATGTTTTCTTCTAGGAATCTTATGGTTTCAGATTTTACATCCAACTGATTAATTCACTTTGAGTTTATTTTGGTATGTGGTATAACTTATTTGTGTAATGGTCTTCATTCTTTTGCATGTGGCTGTCCAGTTTTCCCAATAGCATTTATTGATGAGACTATCCTTTTCCTATTTATATTCTTGCTCCGTTGTTATAAATAAATTGACCATATGCCTGTGAATTTATTTATGGGCTCTCTTTTCTGTTCCATTGATCCCTATGTCTGATTTCTGTTTTTATGCCAATAGCAAACTGTTCTGATTACTATAGTTTTGTTGTATAGTTTGAAAATAGGCAACGTGACACCTTCGGCTTCGTTCTTTCTCAAAATCACTTTGGGCCTTTGGCATCTCTTGTGGTTCCATACAAATGTTAAAATTATTTGTTCTAGTTCTGTGAAAATTTCCATTAAGAAATTCCACTGAGGGCGCTGGGTGGCTCAGTTGGTGGAGCAACTGCCTTTGGCTCAGGTCATGATCCTGGACTTCCAGGATCGAGTCCCGCATCGGGCTCCCAGCTCCTTGGGGAGTCTGCTTCTCCTTCTGACCTTCTCTCTCATGCTCTCTCTCACTCATTCTCCCTCAAATAAATAAATTAAAAAAAAAAATCTTAAAAAAAAAAAAAAAGAAAAGAAATTCCACTGAGAAGGGCACCTGGGTGGCTTAGTTGGTTGAGCGTCTGCCTTCAGCTCAGGTCATGAACTTGGGGTCCTGGGATCGAGTCCCACTTTAGGCTTCTTGCTCAGCAGGGAGCTTGCTTCTCCCTCTGCCTGCCTCTCCCCCTGCTTGTGCTCTATCTCTCAAATAAATAAATACAATCTTAAAAAAAAAAAAAAGAAATTCCATTGAGAATTTGGTACGGATTGCACTGAATCTGTATGTTCCTTTAATAATTTAATCAGGTAATTTGGACATTTAATAATGTTAATTACTCCAATAAATAGCATATACAGTCTTGTGGGCCAATAATTATAAACTCTGCTGGCTTCTAGATCAGGAGTTCTGGAAGTGTCCCTTGGGCAACAGTTGCAAATATCATTGCTTTAGATGAATGTATAAACTCCTTTCTGGGGTGTATCGTCAAGCTGTGGTGAGGCCAAGGAAGGGTACTATACAATGTCTTCCTGTCCACATTCCCTAGGGGCACCACTGTAGTTTCTGGATATGTGGCAAACCTGAAGCCTACTCCTTAGGATGTAGCTGAGGAACAAGAAATCTTGTTTCACATAAAGACTAGGGATATGTTTCAGTTTGCTGTTTGTGCAGTGTCCTGGGGGAGGTAGCTCACCAAGGATTGTCTCTCTAGTTATATCAGACCCATGGCACCCAGAAACACAGTTCTCCCTGGCCACCAGAGCCAGATGCTCAAGGGGGTATCCTCTGTATGGGCTGCACATGCCTGCTGTCTGTGGTGGGGTGAGCTGTGGTTGTGACATGTAGGGGCAGGGTAATCTTATTAGAGTTAACGGGCTTTGGCAGGAAAGGGTGCAAAAGTGGCACCTGTCAGCACTGGCATCAATAAAGCAGAAGAACACATAAATTAGGCTCACCAATACTTCCATCCTGAGGGAGAGTAACAATAGGTATCTGACTCTCCAGCAGATGCTTTAGATTAAGATATGAGTCTCCTTTGCATATGGTCTAGGTGCCTTCCAAATTGTTGCTTTTGTGCTGAAACCCAGGGTGATTGTGTCTGTGTACAAGCCCTTTAAGAGTGGATTTTCTGTTTCCTACAACCCTGTTGTTCTCCTGGCAATAAGCTCTGTTGGTTTTCAAGGCCAGATGCTGTGGGGTCTTGTCTCTCTGGTGGGGGTCCCAAGGGTTGAGATAACTGCAGTGGGGCACAAACCCTTCACTCTCCAGGGACAAGCTCCATATTATGAGATCCCTCCCAATTGTGAGTACCTGCATCTGGAGTTGGGTTTCTTGCTAGACCCTATCTCCCCCTCTCCTACCAATCTTGATGTGACTCTCTTATCCCTTTTTTGGGTGAAGATGCTATTTAACTAGGTTTCAGGTTCTTTCCAGAGGCAATTGTTTCTTATGCAGCTGTAGATTGATTCTGCTTGTGCAAGGATTGAGTTTAGAATCCTTTCATAGCACCATCTTCAACCCTTCTTCTTTGTTCTTATATGAAAAAATTTTGTTGAATTTTTGGCAGTTTAACTTACTTTTAAAAAGTTGGTCCCTTCACTTTCCTACTATATGTTAGGCTGGGCCATTTTGTTGGAGCTGATTGTTTCATTTCTCTTTTTCATTATTTTTAGACCTACATTTTCACATATGTTCTTAGATTTTTACCTCATTGGAAAAAAAATGATGTCAAGAGTTTCTGGATCTAACAGGAGCATCAATTCTTTAAACATGCCTAGATTACCAATCTGTGCTGATAATCTCACCTGGGTGATTTGCCATTATACCCATCTCCAACTCTGGGCCAGTCTTTTCAGCAAATCAGTGATTCTTAGAGTGTGGTTCCCAGTCCAGCAGCATCAGCATCCCCTAAGAATTTGCTAGAAATATAAATTATTGGGCCCTTCCCCATACCTACTAAATTACTACCTCTGTGGGGTAGGGGCAGCATTTGTACTCAAACAAGCCCTCCAGGTGCTGTTGATAATCACTCAATGTCTTAGTCATTTAGGCTGCTATAAAAAAATAATGTAGACTGCCTTGTTGAAGCAGTAGAAATCTATTTCTCACAGTCAGGAGGTTAGAAATTCCAAGATCAAAGTGCCAGCTGATTCAATTCCTGCTTAGAGCTGTCTTACTGGTTTGAAGATGGACACCTTCTAGTTGTGTCCTGACTTGGAGGAGAGAGAAATCACCTCTCTTGTGCTTTTCTTAGAGGGATACATCCCATTTATCTCGGCTCTACCTTCATGACCCAATTACCTCCCAAAGACCCCACTTCCAAACACCATCACATTGGGGGTTAGGTCTTCAACATATAAATTTTGAAGGACATAAACACTTACTCCTTTACACTCGAGTTTGTGAACCACTGCCTTAAATGATATTCAGTTCTAACTCATTCATGTTGGCTTAGGAGAAAGGCTTTTCTCCTTTCTTCAGCCATAGTGAAGTATTCTGCAGGATTAATAGATGGGATAGCTCCTCTTCTTCACGCTGTTAGCACAGAAGTAATTATAGTAGTAAGAGTCTCTAGCACTGACTGTGCCCCAGGCAGTTCTAGAGGTTTATGTAGGGTCTTCCCCACAGGCTGACTGAGATAGGTACTCCTTTTATATTCATTTGTTTTATCCCTTTTCTTTCCATCCCTGTCAACCACTTATTTTTTTTTTTTTTACTGTCTTCATAGTTAGGCTTTCTCTAGAATGTTATATAGTTAGAATCATATACTATGTAGCCTTTTGAGGTTGACTTCCTCCATTTAATAATATGCATACTTCCTTCATGTATTTTCATGGCTTGATAGCTCATTTCTTTTTAGGACAGAATAAAATTCCATTGTCTGGATGCATTACTATTTATTTATCCATTCATCTTCTAGTGTTATACTCCTTATACATATAAGAAAGCTGAGGCACAGAGGATTAATAACTTACTCAATGCCACATATTTAGTGGGAGAGAGAGGCAGGGTTTGGCCTCACAAGCTCATTCTCTGTTACCCATTTCTTAAAGCATCTCTATTCTTTTTCTCAACAACTATCTACTAAGCCCTTAGAAACTGTTCTTCTGAGCCAAGTTTACTCTTATAAAAATAACTCATGTACATTCTTGTTTGAAGTTATATTCTCAGAAACTTAAAAAACTGTATAATTTCTTTAGTGTTAATTAGGTTTCCCTAAGTAGTTGTTGACAGGACATCTCAGAAAAGGTTGTCACGCTCTGATGGCCAGTAAGGGCCAGACATTTTCTCCTGCACCTAATTGAAGGCATGCAGCACCTAAATACCAAGGTTTTGATGGACCATGACCATATGATGGGATTTTAGCATTTCCAGTTATGAGCTATTTGCTAATAGGAAAGTAACAGCATTGAGTTTCAGTTTCGTAAAAAGGCAAAACAAAAAGAAAACAAAACAGAACAAAGCAAAGAAGGAAAGAAAGCAAGGGAGAGAGAAAGAAAGAAAGAAAGAAAGAAAGAAAGAAAGAAAGAAAGGCAGGCCGGCCTTTTGAGCTTGTGAGGATGAAATGAACAGGTAAGATGAAAACAATCTAGCATGAGCCTTGTAAGAAGGTGCTCGGCCCAGATTGCTTTTCTCTCTTCACACAGAGGGTGAATGGCTTTGCAAAGTCTTATAACATTCCTCCCAGGACAGTTCTGTGCTGGGGCTTCTTTTCTTTTATATCAGGCCTAGAGCTTACCACTGAGCCCCAGAACCTGCTAGAGTATGAATTATTCAAGAAACCCTTAAGCCACAGAATTCCTATGGTAATAAATTCCCAAACCATAGGGATTAGGAGTGTTAGACAGTTGCCCAGGATATAACATGATTTCCTTAAATGCATTATATATAACATTCCATTTCTACATTCATAAAAATAAAAATAAAAAAATATTTTTATAGGTATATGGAGGACTAGAATCATTCAATTTAAATTTGAGTCCAACTGAAGAAAACACTGTCAAGGCAAAAGGCAGACTCTTGGTATCTCTTAAGCTCACTGAAGCAGGACTCAGCTTATTCTTGGAGATGAAATTGTAACCTGGACATTAGGGTCCCACTTGCTTGGTTGCCTCGCCTTGTGACTTGAAGTAATTTTAGTCTGCTGGTGGGGTCATTGGAACTGTTTGCTGCTAGCAGAGCAGTGTTTCTATTATTAACAGATGCCAAAGTCACTTCAGAAATGCCAGAAGACATGCTTGAGTCTAAAATTGGCAGCTTAGAAAATCAAGGTGAGTGCTTTCTTTTTAGCTGAATATCCAATAATTTATTTCTCTTTCTGTAAATACTTAGCAGATTCTTAGAGTCAGCTAGCATAGTTAACATTGAATAAGAATTGAAAACAAGGATGAAAATCATCATTTTGAATTAAAATAAAAGGGCTTCTTTCAGAAAGTGGCACCATGAATGAGTGCCCTGCCTCTGTAAACCGGTTAGAGTTTGAGCTTTGCACAAGTGTTATGTAATTGTTATGAGCTGAATTGGGTCCCCCAAATTCACATGTTGAAGCCCTAAACCCCTGTCCCTGAGAGTGCAACTGTATTTGAAGACAGGGTATTTAAAGTGGTAATTAAGTTAAAATGAGGTAATAACGGGGCGCCTGGGTGGCTCAGTGGGTTAAGCCTCTGCCTTTGGCTCGGGTCATGGTCTCAGGGTCCTGGGATCAAGCCCCGCATCAGGCTCTCTGCTCAGGGGAGAGCCTGCTTCCCTCTCTTTCTGCCTGCTGCTCTGCTTTCTTGAGATCTCTATCTGTCAAATAAATAAATAAAATCTAAAAAAGAAAATGAGGTAATAAGGATGGGCCCTAATCCAACATGGCCTTATATAAAAAGGAAAATTTGGACACAGACAGAGAAAGGCATCAGTCATGTGCACACACATGGAAGACCACGTGAGGACACAGGGAGAAGATGACCATGTATAAGCCAAAGAGAGGCTTCCAGGGAGAAGATGACCATGTATAAGCCAAAGAGAGGCTTCCAGAGAAACCAACTCTGCTGACACCTTGATCTCAGACTTCCAGCTTCCACAACTGTGAGAAATAAATTCCTGTTGTTAAATCATCCAGGCTGTGGTATTTTGTTAGGGCAGCCCTCACAGACTGACACAGTAACACATACATTTGATTTTTCACTTCTATTCTGATTGAACAATAGATAATGAATCATTTACCCTGATTTTATGTCACAGTCTCCATTTTTCCAGGAAACAAAAGAGAAAATGTGTTCAGTCTGTCTCTGAATCCTTTTCTCCTACCAAGTGTTATATTTCATAAAGATAGCAATGGATAAGTCATAGTTCTGGGTCATTTCCAAGGTTTAAAAGAAAATTTCCTACAATTCATCTGTAATCCTTCAAAAAATAAACATACATATACACTCCACTAGATTAGAGAATGAAACAATTTAATAATTGGAAGGACCACTTCCAACTTATTGAAGCAAAACTCTTCACAGAGAAAATATTTTGAGTCTCAGGGAAATATTTTCCAAGATAAAACCAACCAATGTTCCTAAGTTGGAATGTAAATTCACTTTGCTTTAACTTCTGCAATTGCTTCTGACAAGATGATTTTACAAGAGTTTTTAATGTACACTTAAATGACTATTTCAGCTTCCGGATTAGATTACAATCAGAACTGGCTATATTTCAAAACTCATTCTTTCTGTTGGAATGTTGAGAAGTGCTTGGATCATAAAATAACAATACTGTCTCTCTGCTGGCTGAAGTTGGCCGTAACCAGGGTATCCCGTGATTCAAAAAGCCTAAATATAGACCAAACAAGTAGTGACTATTTTCTGTATCATATCGTAATGTTACATGCATTTATAAAAATAATCAGATGGTGCAGTCATTTTTTATCTGAATATCTAATGAGTGACAAAAGAAGCCTAAAAAAATTAAAAAGGTAATTAACAGTAATAAAGCTTCCTTTAATGTACATTCGCTGGTATATGTCAGAGACTTTTTTAACACTTTTATACAGACTGATTTTTAAAAGGATTTCTTATTGCAATTTTTTGATTGTATGCTTTAGAGCAAGTAAAAATAAAAGCTCATAGTAGCTAATAACAATTATGAAAAAAAGATTTCATTTGGCTTGAGGCACAAAAGAAAAAAGAACATGTGTCCAAGTTTCAGCCAAATAATGTGACCTGAAATTTGATTCTCATTCTTACTCAGGTGTATTTTCAGACTCCTTGTCATACAATTAAAATAAAGGCCAGTGAACAAATGAAATAAATGTTAAAAAATGTAAGAACAAAATGTGAAATATATCTGATTTCTTAAGCTGGATTCAGGATACATGGGTATTTATTAAATTATCCTCAAGATTTCTTGGCATGTCTGAAATATCTCATAATAACAAGAACAAAAGAAATGTCTCCCCAGCATTTTTTTTTTTTTAAATTTCCTTCTTTTATGGAGGATGACTTTTAGGTCCATCATCTTCCGTGGTGGGTCCCTGTGGCTTGCGAAGCTAAAGGGAAGCCTGGTTGGCCCATTCTTAGTGCAGGCAATTAGAAAAAGCACCTGGCTATGTGTCCATGACTTTTCTTCTGTTCTTCTGTTTTTGCACAATTTTTAAATATTTAGGCCATTTTCTTGCCTTAAAAGGCACAGAGTAAGGTATCCAAATGGTCTTTTAAAAAATTATTTTTTTTAACATATAATGTATTATTAGCCCCAGGGTAAAATGGTCTTTTAATGATGAGAATCTCATAAGACGTCAGGGAGCTCTTGTGGAATTTTAGAGGTTTAAAAGAGGAAATCTTCTGATACTGAAGTAGAAAAAGCAGAAAAAAGCCACTGTCAGGAAGTACCCATCACTGTTTATAGGCTAAGGCAGCTTATTTTGTTTAGAATGTAAGTATTAAAAGAGAGATAAGATGGGAAATGAAGTAGCTGCTTAATAAATATAGAGCATGAAAAACAGCTAGGTAGAGAAGCCCTAAGCTTAAAGCCCTGCTGTATATATGCCAAAAATTAAAGTTTTGTTATTCTACAATTATTTAAAAAAATTTATACCAGACAATGTGAATAATAACAGAACTTCAACCAAAATAAAAATCTGGTGGTTTCCATTTGAGTTGTTCATTCTTTTTGCTTTCAGCCAATCTTATTATTATTTACTTGTTATAGTGTATTATATTGATATTCAGATGGTAAAACAACCTTGCATTACTAAGATGAACGCCACTTGGTCATGGTGTATAATCCCTTTTATGGTTCTGAATTCAGCTGGCTAGTATTTTGTTGAAAATTTTGGATCTATATTCATAAGATATACTTTTTGTAGTTTTCTTATGTGTTTATAGTTTTCTTAGACATCTTATGATGTCTTTGTCTGGTTTTGGTGCCAGGGTAATCACTGGCCTCATATAATGAGTTGGGAAGTGTTCCTTCCTGGTGGTTAGTTTATGAAGAATTAGTATTAATTTTTAAACATTTGGTAGAATTCACTAATGAAGCTATCTGGGCTTGCATTTTTTTTTTAAACATAGATTTTTTTGTTGTTGTTGTTACTAATTTAATCTCCTTAGTTGGTATAGGCCTATTCAGATTTTCTATTTCTTCTTGAGTCAGTTTCAGTACTTTTTGTCTTTCTAGGAATTCATCCATTTTATTTAAGTTATCTAATTTATTGACAAAACTGTTCATAGTATTCTTTAATAATCCTTTTTATTTTTATAAGGCTGCAAGTAATGTCCCTTCTTTCATTCTGACTCAAAATTTTTGTGTCTTTGAATCTATAGTGTGTCTCCTATAGGCCTGACACAGTTGAATTAAAACAAAAAAATCTACTCTGACAAACTCTGCCTTTTGATTAGATTATATAATCCATTCACATTTAATGTTATTTTGATGTAGTTAGATTTATGTGTGTCATTTTATTTTATTTTTCAAATGTCTCATGTCTTTTTTGTTCCCCTATTACTACCTAGCTACTTTATTTTGCATTAAGTGAATATTTTCTGATGTACCATTTTTATTTATTTATTTTTTCACTATTTTTTGAGTTATTTCCTTAGTGGTTGCTCTAGGGCTTATGATATACATCTTAATTTATAAAAATCAGTTTCATATTTTTACTAACTTAATTCCAATGAGATATAGGAATTTTGCTCCTTTATTCTCTTTTTTTTGCTTTCTGTGGTATTATTGTGATACATCTTGCATCCATAAATATTACAAACTCAACAGCACATGGTTACAAATATTCACTTAGACAATTTTATATCTTTTAAAGAGCTGAGACAGGAAAAGCGAGTAAGTATATATTTGCAGCTTTTGTTATATTAATCTTATTTTTTGCCATTGCTGATTCTCTTCATTTGTTCCTGAGCTTTTGAGTTACCGTCTGTGGTCATTTCCCTAGGTTAATGCAGCTTTGCTTCCATCCTTCCCTTCTGTGTCATTTTGGGCAAATATTTTGATATGTTATAGGTCCAACAATATAGTCATTTACATACTGTTTTATATAATCAGTTTTTTAGAACAGTTAAGAGACGAAAGGAGAAGAAATATGCATTTATGCTGTCTTTTATAGATTCATAATTACCTTTACCAGAGCCCTTGTTTTTCATGTGAATTCAAATTACTGTCACTTGCTTTCAGTCTGAAGAACTTAATCTTAAGTATTTTTTGTAAGGTAAGTCTGCTATCAACAAATTCTTTCTGTTTGTTTATATGGGAAATTCTTTATTTTGCTTCCATTTCTAAAAGGTAACTTTGGGGGATATAGGATTCTTTGTTGACTTTTTTTTTTCTTTGAGCACTTTAAAAATGTAACTTGTTTTTTTCATGACATGCATTGTTTATGATGAGAAGACTGCTATAATCATATTAGGGTTCCCTTCTAAGTTAAACTTTGTTTTTCTCTTGACAATTGGCAGAGTCACTTCTGGTCCTCTTAGCTTGTCTCTCCATGGGGGAAAATCTCTACCTTGTGAGCCATGATGAATTGAAAGATATCCAGGTCCCAGTATTTTCAATGTCTGCAACCGAGGTAGAGCCTCCATCCCACAGATGAGGACTGGGTGAAAGAGGAGAGTATCCTATATTGGCTTCCCCCTTCTGGAACTTAGCTTCTGTCCCAGGTTG
Source organism: Lontra canadensis (assembly GCF_010015895.1). Taxonomy (NCBI): domain Eukaryota; kingdom Metazoa; phylum Chordata; class Mammalia; order Carnivora; family Mustelidae; genus Lontra; species Lontra canadensis. The sequence goes on from NW_022631115.1 coordinate 4,975,680, forward strand.
TTGAGAGCAAGAGGACAAACACTGACATCCTACCCATCCCAGGAAGATACCTTAACCATCCCAGGAGGTTACTGGAGAGAGAAGGAGGCCTGTGTTCTTGGTACCTGCATCTAGAGTGGAATTTCCACCTTAGTGGAAGGAGAGAAGGGAAGGAAAAATAGGCCATGGTTCAAATGCCATAGACTCTTGCTGTTCTTACTAAGTTTTAATAGTTTTTATTTTTTTAATAAATGTTTCTTTATTTACTATTTTACCTTAGGACTATTTCCAAGAATTTAAATGGTTGTCTTTTTATAGTTTTCACCAATTGCACTGTGGAGTGGGTCTCTGGAGCTTCTTACATTTCCATGCCCAGAGTGCACCTCCTATTTTTGTCCCTTTAAGTCTTCACCTTTTATTAAATCTCTATTGATAGAGTATAGATTGTTTTAGACCATTATCATGGACTTAATTATGGCTCCCAAACCCAAATTCATATGTTGAATATCTAGCCCTCAGTACTCTACAATGTGACTGTATTTGGAGAAAGGACCTTTTAAGAGGTAAACTAAAATAAAGTCATGTAGTTGAGACCCTAATACAATATGACCTTTGTCTTTATAAACAGAAGAAGAAACACTAAGAATGTACACAAACAGAGGAAAGACTGAATGAGGACATAGTAAGAAAACAGCATCCACAAGCCAAAAGCTTCAGAAGAAATCAAACCTCTTGGACACCTTGATCTTGGACTTCCAGACTCCAAAATTGTGAGGAAATACATTTCTGTTGTTTAATCTACCTGGTCTGTGGAATTTTTGTTATAGCAAACTAATAAAATGACTGTGATAATTTTGCCTTTTTACATTAACATTTTCCTCCATTATTGGTGGGCTAACATCTTCTCATTTCCTCCTACTACCACCAAAACCAAACCCAACCAAATCAAACCAAACAAAATAAGACAAATCATAGAGTCTTTCCCCAGCCTGCAGTGGAAGTGGTGAGCTACTGAAGTGGTGAAAAGCATTTCTACTTTTAGATGGTTTTCTGCATCTTTTTGGGCTAACCCCCCAAGGAACAAAACCCATTGGACCCCTCTTCTGCAAATTTGGTGGTATTATCAAGATTTTTGAAGTTTTGTTAACTCTCTTTGTTAATTGTACACACATTATTTTGATGGGTTAGAAAACAAGCGTATGATGTGCTCAAAGTCTTTAGTATCTTTTGACTTTCTTTCTATAATATTTTCTTTTCAAGATAATAAATTGTGCCCTTAATTAAGCTGTGCCCCTTCCTTTGTAGGAGAATCTTGCATAGTTTTAAGCACTTTTAAGTTTTGATGTTATTTATATTGTCCAATTTCAGAAAACTATATCTTGTGTTTCAGCTTCGTTTTGCTATTATTTCATTATTTCATTCTGCCTTCTTGTTCATAGGAGCCTCTCGAATAAGAGAAAGATGGTGCAAATTTGGGGTCTTTCAGCCTACTTCTTGAGATCTATCCCAGGAGGCTTTGATATTACCTGGAGCAAACCCAGAGTTTCCTAAAACTAAGCTTCTGTATTTCTGACAGTATAAGTGTCATAAGCTCCCTCTCTCCTACCGTTATAACCCAATATCAAGAAACGTGTGACCTTATGAAAACACACTTCTGATCGGCACAGTAGCATAAGCTACCTCTCCATGATTCAAATTTTATAATTGGAATTAACAGTCCAAGAGTGGCATTGATGCTAAATAGCACAATTGTGCCATCTGTTTCGATGCCATAGTTTTGGGGATTTCTACATGGTATATTGAAAGATTATTTTAAGAGGTGCAGTTTATGATGAAGCCTTCTAATAGTGCCTCTTTACTAAACCAATTTGATATTTATAAATGCCTGGGAAAGGGGGAAGCTACTGAAATTGTATCACTACCTTCAGAAAGATTTTTAAAGAGTTTGTTTAATATTAATGTACTGTACAATTACTTTTGAGCTCTTGCCAAGAGTGCCAGGATAATATAGGATATGAATATCCCAGTGTGCCTGAAAATTATTTTAATTTAAAAAACCCTACTCAAGCTGCTGTTTGTAGATTTAAACTTGAGGGCAGATTCTGCAAAGGAGCAGAATATTTGCAAAACTATGCAAATATGCATCAGAATGTAGCCTCAGGCTTATAGCACATAAAAACACCTGAGATCTCATGGTCCAGAGGGAGACATCACATAATATTCAAAATCACAAGATGCTTCCAGGACCTACAGGTTTTGCAGAAGAGTTAAAAAATGGCTATAAGAAGGGGTGGCATGTTGCCTAAACAGCTCTTCTTCATGGGGTCCTCACACATTCGCCTTTTCTCTTGGTTCCTGTGTTACTCAATTTCTCTCTCCTGGTCTAACATTTAACTCAGCTGCAAAAAAACCCAGCTTTCTTTATTCTCCCTCTCTCTCCAGATTATACCCTGGAGACTTTATCTTTTCCCTAAAAAGTATATTTTCCTAAACTAAGAGTCACCTATTCTGAGATGAATTATGTATCTTCCATAGTCAAAACACAGTCATTTGTGTCAAAATACCAAAGTAGTCAAAACACCAAACATTTTTAACATAGCACTACAACATATCATATTCTCATGCTTGATGGTATGTTTTTGTTAAAATTATACAAAAATACCAATTATTAGTAGACTAAAAGGAGATAGGATAACATTTAATATATAAATAAGTGAAGCTTGAATTGAAAACTCTGAACTGGAGCCTAGAGTATCTTTGTTAAAGATCTTTTGGATATTTTGTATAGGGGCAGCAGAAGTTCAGTTTTCTCTGAAGTCCTGCCATCGATTGGATAATTCATGCAATAAGAATTTATTCTAACACTAATTTAAAAACAACCCACCAGTGTTTCTATTCATGGAATAGAAAAAGAGTACATTCTTTGTGGAGTTATGTAAATTTCTTAAAGAAGTACCTATGATGAGTAGATGAATAGAAATTTTACGTTAGTAATTAGTGCAATTTTTTATCAGAAATATTTTCTTTTCATGGAAGTTTTGGACAAAACGAAAGAAAAATTGAATAGGAGCTTGACAAATAACATAATGTTATATCTAATCAATAAAATATGTAATATCAGTAGTGATATGTGTATTGTTATTCTCCTTCCACAGAAAAAGGAAATAGATTGCAGAGAAGTTAAGTGACATCCAAAATTACACATAGAGTAACCAACAAAGTCAGGATTTCAATCTGTGTTTGTTTAATTCTAAAGTTCATGCTCATGCCAAGTAGAAATGCAGCTGCTTAAAAGTGCTATGATTTCAATGATAGTCAAAATAATCACTTTAAAATGTATGCAAATCTAAAATGTATCATTTGGAAGGCTGTAGCTTCTTATTCTGTGGCCTGGATAACTGACATCTTTTGGTACCTGACAGACGCCTATTGAACATGGTCCATGCAGTCACCATGTTCACTGTCCTACAATGGCACATGGGGAAGAAGAAACTCCTTCATGTAGAAGTTAATAGTCTCCATTGTGGGAAGAACTGAAGAATAAGCTTAGTTCTTTTAAAGACATTTTACTATTATTATTTTACTTAATCTTCATCATGAAGCAGCAAGGCAATATTATTCATACTTCTTGTGTGAGAAATGGAACGTAAAGGTAAGGAAGTGGGTCAGAGAACTACTGTGGTAGAAATGAACTTTGACTTAATTCTCAGGTTAATATTCCATACTCTCTACCAATCAAATGTATGAGTAACATTTGACTTTAATTCTAGGTGAGAAGAAAGAACTAGTTGGTAAAATGAGAGTGGAATGTTGGAAGGTAGTTTGTTAAAGTATATCTGTTTCTACAAAAGAAATGACCCCAAAACTTCACAGCTCAAAATCATAACCATTTTTGTACTCATGATTCTGTAATTGGGGATTCATGCAAGGCTCAGCAGGTGGTTCATCCACTTCCATATGATATCTTCAGGGACTGGAATGCTTAAGATGTTCTTTCCACTCATTTCTAGTTTCTCAGGTGAGATGGCATCAAGCGCTGGTTGGGACCACCAGACTGGAGCAATGTGTCTGAGGTCAGAGGACCTCTTTTTGGCTGTGTTTCTCAGTTTCTTTCTGTGTAGCTTCTGGGTCTTTGTCACTCTCTGTCTCTCTTGCTCTTGGTCTTGCTCTCACTCTTATTCCCTGTGACCTGTTCACCTGGTGTCCAACTAAGTTTCTGCATATGGTTTCTCCAGCTGGTGGGCTAGACTTCTTTCATGGAAGCTCAGAGATCCCCAAAGTGGAAAAGTAAAAGCTTCCAGAATTTATGAGTAGTCACAAAATGAACACAATATCTTTCAATCATATTCTTTTGACTAAATAAAGTCATAGCCCCAGCCTGGATTCAAGGGGAAGTCTGCATACTGGGAAATGTGGTTAAATGGAGATAGCAATTCAAAAGACTACACAGGCCACCTCCTAAACTCCAGTGATTCATGTTTCCACCATATTTATTATACACTTATCCCCTAGAATGCCTTCTAAATCTCTCATTCTATTATGATGTAGGGCTCATGCTTGAGGTTCCAGATCTCTTTCTCTAAATTAGGTCCATATGCAGATGAGGCTCCTTGGGAGTGGACCTTCTCAATGTGAAGACCTGTGAACTCAAGATCCAAATTATCTGTTTTTCACTCACCAACACATTTCAGTGAGACAGTGATAGGAAAAACTGGATACCTTTAATCAGAAAGGGGGGAAAATGAGAGGCCCATAGCAGTCACTGATCCATAGCAATTCTGATATATGACAGGCACAGACTGCTAGTTCTTTGACTAGGTTCTAGTTCTTACTGGGGAGTGCTTCTCCATGGACCTTGGCTCCCCACTCTGAGTCATATGTCTTTTCTATGAGAAATGACCTTCACTTACAGGAAGATGGTTTTCACACCTCATGTGTTGGAGGTCCCCAAGACTACCCTCAGTTTTGGTGATTCATTAAAAAGACTCACAGAGATTGGAAATTTTTTAATACTTATGTCTATGGCTCATTAAGTGAAAGGATACAGATTAAAATCAGCAAAGGGAAAAGGCACATGGTGGGGTGATGTCCAGAGGAAAGCAGGCACAAACTTTCAGGTATCTTCTTCCATTGAACTTACTCAATGCTTTTAATTCTCCCAGTGATAATGTGTGACAATATAAGTAAAACATTGCCAACCAGGAAAACTCACCTGAGACTTGTTGCTCAGGGTTTTTATTGGGGTCAGTCATAGAGGCACACAACATCTCAATTACTCAGACTCCAGACTCTCAGAGAAAAGCAGGCATTCACCATAAATCATATCATCAGCATGAACTTTCTGATCAAATTGGTACAGCATGGCCCAAAGTCTCAGGCATAGAGAATTCTTCTTATATCAGACAGAATATTCCAGGGGTTCATAACTCATTACCCAGGAACCAGTCAAGGTCCAGTTCTGAAATGATGCCTTTCTTAGGATTGTGCAGTGTTTGAGAAACCCAGATCTCCTAACCTTTTTCTGCATAGCCTACTTGCCCTGGTCCTTGGCCTGGGCTCTCCTTCAGCAGGCCAATCATGTTTTTATGAACAACTGCCTGTAGTATAACATTTATATGACAGATACATGAATATGCTTAACATTTGGAGAAGCCAAGGTGGGACAAAGACATATTTAAGGAAATAACTAATCCATCCTTTAAAGGCATTACATACATTTTTATATTTTTGTACTGATTTGATTATTTGCTTTCCCCCTTAACCTATCATTTGTACCTTGTGATAAACTTGTACAGAACTATTTAACATAGAAATCAGCTGATGGTTTGCTAAACCCAGTATTTCCTCAGGCAAGTAATTTTCCATTGACATTACATCTTGAGGGGTTTTTAACTTGATCTTGCAACACATTTGATCATTAGTATCAGTATTGTCATATCACTTATTTACATAAAGTACTTGAATTTTATCAACAATGCCAGGGTTACACTATACTGCAATATGGTCTGGTATAATTCAATTTAATCACAGAGCACACTGGAAAGAATTACAGAGGTATTTGTCATGCCTTCCCAACAGAATAATCCCTTACCCATATACCAGAAATTATAGTGGACAGGAATGATTACATTTGGCTATGATTTGGTTATTTTTGGATTCCAAGTCAATTGGAGGAAAAAGTCAGTCCTTTTCTCTTAGTTCAGAGGCTTTTACTGAGATTGGCTTCCATTGTGTGCTGTTATATAGTAAGGTCCACATCCCTTTTACAGGAAAGACACAGGTGGTGTTCAGAATATTTTTCTTTTCTTTTTTTTTTTTTTTTAATTTGTTTGACAGAGAGAGAGATCACAAGTAGGCAGAGAGGCAGGCAGAGAGAGAGGGGGAAGCAGGCTCCCTGCTGAGCAGAGAGCCCAATGTGAGGCTCAATCCCAGGACACTGAGATCATGACCTGAGACGAAGGCAGAGGCTTTAACCCACTGAGCCACCCAGGTGCCCCCAGAATATTTTTTCTTTTCTTTTTTCTTTCTTCTCTTCTCCCCTCTTTTCTTTCTTTCTTTTTTTTTTTTAATATTTTATTTATTTATTTGTCAGAGAAAGAGAGAGAGAGCACAAGCAGGGGGAGCAGGAGGTAGAGGGAGAAGCAGGCTCCCCACTGAGCAAGGAGCCTGATGTGGGCCTCCATCCCAGGACACTGGGATCATGACCTGAGCCGAAGGCAGTTGCTTAACAGACTGAGCCACCCAGGCATCCCCAGAATATTTTCTAATTCAGCTCACTGTACTACAAGATATGTCTTATTTTGATCTATTCTTGGGGTGAAGATGGTCAAATAGTGTATTAAGGTAAATTACAAGTGCCCTCAGAGAATTTAAAAGTCTGTAAGTTTTTCATAGGTGTGCCCCTTGGACCTCAACAGCTAGGATGGAGGACCATTGTCCCATGGCTACTTCAGACTCTATCTGTGTTAAAATAGTCAAGAGACCCTGTTGGCCCAGGAGCAAGCCTTTCCTAGTGCCAGGTCTTGGCTTTATTCAGCATTGTCTGTTGAGTCTGCCTGACTACTTCACTAAAACCTCATTATCTTTCCAGGTTGACTCACATCCATTGGTCTCTTCCTAGGAGAGAATACTCTTTAATCTGCTTATTCTAGTTAATGAATCTTTTTCTTCTGAGAGCTTCTCCTCATTAAATAGAATTCAATTTGTCCTGGGACACCTAGACCAGCACCAGTGTCCCTCTAAAACCCTTTTCCATCTTGTGGGCCAGTGTTGCTTAATCACCATGCCTGCTGTTATCACTGTATTCTAATCGCATGAGTGCACAACACTTATGTCCCCAAAAATATTAGGTCCCCTGTATTAGGATCAGGTGAATGGTTGGTCACACCTAGATGTAATTTAGTCTGAGTATATGTTATAAAACTACCCCACAACCTTCCTTATCTCAAGGGGAGACCATTTCCTAGGGAATTTTAGAGCCACCATGTGATGCTTACTGCTTAATTCTCATCATCCTTTCTATTCTGTCTCATAGTTTTCCATACACAAAACAAAGCTGGTATGTATTTGTGCACAGCACATTTTAACATGTCAAGCATGCAGTCTCTATGCTTTATCCACTACAACCAGGAACTTTTCTAAGCATCTGGTCATCAAGTTTTATAGTTCTATAGATACGTCTGCCAAGAACTGTACACTATGTGGTCCAATGGTTATATGTGGAGTAGTTCCCAGAAATTCCTTGCCAGATGATATCTTTGGTAATAGATGTAATCTGAAAAATAAGGGTCAAAAGATATTGACATATTATGAGAGTCCCATTCATCATTATTTAAAAATTGGTCTAGTTTATCATCATACTGATGGCCAAAATGTCTCAGAGCAATCCCTCTCATGTTTGCATGCTTCTATATAACCTTGTCAGGTTCAAAAGCAGGTGTGGTCTTGGCAGTATATAGCTTCACCCTTTCAGACATCTCTTATAATTGAACTAAGAGAATATCATCCCTTCCTCTGAACGCTTCTTGAGGCAGCAGAGTAATATTGGATTTCCATGTTTCATAGTTCATTTACACATTACTTTACCCTTAGCTACTTTTTCTCCTTTTCTCCATTTGTCATTGATTTTTACCCAACGTTTTTCAATTCTGGAAGGAACATAGGTTCCACCACTGCACTGGTTCTGATTGCCAGCAGCAACATTTGTCTAGCAAGTACCTCCCAATTAGTCTATTCCTACTGACATGGGGTAAGGTTAGGTGTAGACTAGTGGACTATCTTGATCATTAGGTAATATAGCTGTATGCACTGTCAACCCTAATTTTGACAGTAAGAATACAGGCACAATTCACTACATAAAGCCCTTAGGAATTCTGGCATAAATGTTTAAAACTAAAATTCTTGCTTAAGGATCATTTCTCTTTCTAGTACCACTGTTGTAGCTCTGGTCCTGGAGCAGTTGAGGTGACGTGGGGGAAAATTGTATAACTGTGCAAACATACCATACCTTCTTTCCTAGATATATACAAAACGCATCAACAAAACAGGCTCCTCCATTCTGCTGTATTCAAAACCAAAGAGACTGTCCCTAAGTTGGTCACTCTTACAATCCATTTTAGTAAAAGTTCTTCAGAAAGCTGACAATATCAGTAGTTTATGGGTTTTGCCTCCCCTCAGTACCAAGACTACCTTCAGAGTGATCAGAGGCCCTAGAGGTTCTATCTGTTTATTCAGCATAAATTGTCCCTTCAGTAGTGGCTCTGAGATTAAAAGCTATAGCTCAAACCATTTAAAATCCGAAATGGGCACAAGACCAGGATCTGCCCCAACAGAACCCTTTACTTTCATTTTAGCGATTACAGATAAAGATAACTAAGATTGAATATTTAGTTTGTTTCTCATTATTTTGCATTTCCTTCCATATTCAATGACTCAGTTCCTCAGATGTCAGGTCTATGTTACTGAGTTCCACTGATAATTTTTAACTCCCATAAATGATTGTAGAACAGCAGTTGTCTCATTCTACAGGTGACTTGGTAGCCATTCAGGCATCAGAGTTTTGTCATCCCCCATCCTAGCATCTTGCCTTTTCCCAAACAATGCTTTTATCATATTTTAAGTGAGTCACTTCATTCTAGAAAATCCCACCTCTGATGCTCACTGTATCAAAGGTCCCCAAGACCACCCTTGCTTAATGACTCACTAGAAGGACTCACAAAACTCGGGAACCATTGCACTCATAGTTATGGATTATAAGAGTAAACTGATACATACTAAAATCAGTAAAGGGGCACTATTCAGGAGAAACCAGATGCAAGCTTCCAGTGTCCTCTCCCAGAAGTCAATGGACAGACTTAATTCTTCCAGAAGTGATGTGTAACAATATACATGAAGTGTTGACTACCAGTGAAGCTCACCTGAGCCTTAACCTCCAGTGTTTTTATTGAGATCAGTCATGTAGGCATATAGTGCCTGCATGATCTACTTTCACTACTTAGACTCCAAAATCAACCACAAAGCATCAGGTATACAAAACCACTTCTATGTAGAATATTCCAGGGATCAGAGCTCATATTCCAGGAGCCACCCAAGGTCCACTTGTGAACACAGGTATTTCCTGGGAATATGAAGTGTTTGCGAAACTCAGGCCAGTTAAGTTAACCCTTGCCCACATAACCTGTTTTCTTAGGAAGCTGGAGGCCTAGAAGCCTCTTTTCATTTTGAATTGTTTCTGGCGTTTTAAGTGCAATATATTATAATTCCTTTGAAAAATTATCAAATTTGTAATGTATCAAATTATAAATCTATCCCATTGAATAAAAGCCACATCCATAAATCCCTTCAAGAAAGATATTTCTCTGCTTTGAGGTGAAAGTCAGGGTGGTATGGGATAAACTAAAATTCTTAGAAGCTCTACTGTTTACCTGAGCAGTCTATGAGGTACAGTCTTAGGATACTTAGAAATGAAGCTTCTTTGTTAATCTGACAGAGTTTATGCCTTAAAAATTTCTGAAGTCTTAGCAAAGTGTCTTACAGGGTTTTGTTCCTGGGGTTACTCTCCTACTGGTGGCACTTTGGATTTGATCTTTGCTCTGGGGAAATTGATAATGTTGAGAATCTTTCACTAAAAAAAGTTGAGGATGAGAAACAGTTTTATTTTAGAACCCAGAAAGTCCTGGTCTTCATATATTTCCTCTAAATTTCACTTGAAAATGAAATAGTTCCTTCTTTAGCTCATTTTATTTTTTCCATATTTTATTATAAGCAACTAATAGAAGCCAATTGCATTTTGGCATGGAAATCTCCTTAGCCACATCTTTAATTTTATTAAGAATCTTTTTTTGTTGTCCATTACTGAAAGCAAGAGTTTTGCTTTCTGTTCTGATACAAATCAGCTGCTCATTTCCTCACTGACCTTCCAGCCTTCGGTGTCTTGTGAGGCATCTTGAAGCTTGTCTCATTGCGTGGTCTTGAATCCAATGAGGCATGGCTTAATTTTTCCATCTTGATCTATGAGTTTCTGATGAGGACGTGTTGAAGTCTCCTACCATGATGATAGTTTAGACAGTTTCCCATAAGTTTCCATTGGATTTTGAGAATATCTATATTTGTATTTATCTCAGGGCCATTTTGTGCATATAATTTCATGATTTTATTATATCTACAAGCCTAATTGTCCATTTTCATTACTACGTACCATCTCACATCATCTGTCTTCATGCTTTTCCTGGCTGATATCAAAATCTCTATACTATTTTTTGATATCTTTTCCCAATTCTTTATTTTCAACATTTCTGTTTTTATGCCTTATGCTTATATTATGTAAGTGTCAAGTTGTTAGACTAAAAAAACAATTCCAATAATAATAATTTCTGATGGATTTGGGCATATTTCTAAGATTTTTAAAAATGTTTGCTTGTCATTTCTGAGGACATGCTATTTGGTATGAGACTTTAAAGATGAAAAGCATTCATTCTTGAGACAGAAACTTTGTAGGCAAAAAACCAAAAACAAAACCAAAAACAAAAAACCCAAAAAACAAAACACAGAAAAACCCCACAAAGAATAAGTACAAAGACATGGAAACAGGGAAGAAAAAACTTGACATATTTGAGGACAAGAGAGGAGATCAGTGGGGCTGAAATCTTATGTAAGAATTCTCTGGGGAGGAGGATAGGAGCCAAGTGGGGAATGGTCTTGTAGTCAGGTTGAGTATTGAAATAATCTGTGTCCCAAGAAGGGAGTTCTCCATTATGGAATGTTCCCAGGTTCTTTCCATCCCTAGGGGATCAGAGCATTTACTGAATGGTGAGACTGGGAAAAGAAGCTGAGCCTGTGCCTTCTGAGCTCTCTCTTTGGTGGGGGAATACACTTGTCTGCAGAAGGCATGTGTCAGGTCTGTGCTCTGTCATGTGATGAGCTCTGCCTGCTGTTGTCATTGAGCTCATGATCATCTGGAAGTGCCACTGTCTAATCCAGGGCTGAGCTGTCGGCAGTCTTAGCTGGCCAATACTCAGGTGATCCTCTAAAGAATGTTATCAAATCAGACATGCTTTGCCTTCTATATGCCTGTCTCCTGGGTCTATTAGGATGTAAAGTTATTATTTAATCAGCCCATGAAAAACTGACATTAATAACTTAGTATTTTTTAAAACTATAGTGAGAAGATTTTGAAGGGTTTCAAGGCAGGGATGAAGCTGATTTATGTTCTATAAATATCATTTTGTCTACTGAGAGCAGAATGGAATGTAGATGTAAAAAATAAAAGTGGGTTAGTAATCCAGCAAAGAAGAAAAGTGAGGAAAAAAAAAAAACCCTTGAGATTTGTTTAGGTTGAGTGTGGGGAATGAATGATAAGGTGGAGTTTATTGTAGCTCTTGGTTTTTAGGTTTAGTAGTTGGGTCAAATGTGCTGCTAGGTACTGAAGTGGGAAAGTCTGGGAGGATAACATCTTTAGGGGTTTGGAGCTTCTTGAGTTTGGAATACCCATTAGACAATCAAGTATAGATATCAGGTATGCAGTTGAATTAGATGAAGAAGCTTAAGGTTACATTAAGCCTAAAGGCATAAAATTAGGAGTCATCAGTGAAAGATGGTATTAAACGACTTGGGATTCTTCATAAAACATAACAAATATTTGATAACTACAATTATGTGGTGGGTGGGTGTGATGCTGTAACAATACAAGGTAGGGAAGAAAGCCAGTGGGAGTGCAGTTATCACAATTACCATCTGCAGAAATAGTTGCTTTATGAACTTACACACTCTCTTTACAGTGGAGATAATCAGAAAGGTATTATGGCATGAAGCTTGAAAAACAATATCAGGAATGTTATGTTTAATCACAAGGATGAACCATAATCTCTGAGTGTAAAATTACTAATTTTACTCTCTTATAATTTATTGTTTGGGTATAATTTTATGAATGTTATTAATTTCATAAAACAATATTTCAGGAAACAGAAAAATGCATATATCAATGCCTAAACTCCGATCAAATTATTTTGATACTGTTTAGCTAAAAAGAATAGTTCAAAGTATGTTGGGGGGGTAATCTAAAATCTAAGGGAGCCAAAGCATATGTAAAATTCTATGGAAAATATGTAATTTTTTTATATTAGGAAAAAATTTGGATTCACTTGTGAGAATCAGTAAAGCAAAATCCAAAGTCTTTGCCATTATGAAACTGAATTTTTTTAACTGTAAAAAATTAGCAACTTGATAATAATGTAAAAGGATGAAGCATTTTTTTAATGATCCAAAGTGGACTAAAACCATCACAACTACTGCCAAGAAAATATCTACAAACAGATTGTCCTCCTATTATTAGATTGGCGTTAATAATTATCCGGGCTCCAAATGGTAGTTTGGAGAATTGCTGAAAGAATACTTTCAGACCAATTCTTCCATTTGAGACAATTTTGGGACTAAGAAATATGTGGAATTGAATTAAAACACTGGTAAAGCAACCTATTTTCTCTTCTCTGTTGCAAATAAGTTTATCTAGCATTCTGGTTGAATTTCTTAGGTGGAGGAGAGGGGAGAAAAGGAAGTGACTTTTATTCAGGCCAGTGGTACAGGAGTCTGTAATCAGTAGGTAAGGGTTGCAGGAGTTAGGAGACTGAATCTGACCTCAAGGAGCTCAAGCAACTACTTTACACAGAAGCCGTTCCCCAGACAGATACAATTGCTCTTCCTGGATCATGTCACTGAAGCTGAGCAAGAGGGACAGGATGTTACCCACAGTCACCTTTGATGGTGGTGGTGGGGTTCCTGCCCACCACAGCTGGAGGTAACACGGGATCAGAAGCAGCAGAAACCTAATGTTTGAGCTAAGTTTTATGGGTGGAAGAGAAGCAACAAGCATTTGTTATTCATTGATTCATTCATTTAACAAATACAGTGTACTGCCAAACTAGCCATACTAGGCATATGGTAGGAAACAGAACTCTAATTGTGGGAAGAACAGATGTGTCCTTCTCTTAAGAGTTTACAATCTAAAGGGAGATAATAATTATGAAGGTAAAATGCAGCATGGAAAACACTGTGACAAGAAATGCTATGGATGTCTACACTTCACTCTTTCACAATTTACTCCAGCAATAGCCCACTCAAAATTACTGGGGTCCCTTCAATCTCTTTTGATTAACATGAATGTTGGTTATCAAGAGCTTATAGCCAACCTTGACCTAATCAATAGGCCAGTAAATGTGTGATTGGTGAGTTGTTTGGGGGCTATATATGATTCCGCTTCCTTTGGTTCACTCTCCATAATTCCCCAATTTTGTCAGGGAACAAGAGGAATTCCTGAAATTAAACTTTGTATTTGACTTTATTTGCATGTTTGCTTAAAAAGAGAAGAAAAAAAATAAGTTTTAAACCATATGTAAATTTCAATTATGCATGCCTTTGTTGGCTTCTCTTTGTTTCTGAAGATGTTTATTTGCCTTTCCAATAATTTGTCTCAACATATTATGGAGTAAGTTAACTTACATTAACAGCCCTGATATTTTTTTGAAAATGGAATAAACTTGAAAGTTTAAAAAAAATCTGGAAAGATATGAAAATATAAGTTAATGGTAGTAAAATTCCAAAGTTTATATTAAAAAAAGTAAGTATATTTCAACAGTAATTTCATTTATCAGAGATAACAATTGGTAATATTTTGTTATATTTTTATATTGTTTTAAGCTTACAATTTATTTTTTTTTAAGATTTAATTAATTTATTTGACAGAGAGAGAGAGCACAAGTAGGCAGAGAAGCAGGCAGGGGGGGGGGAGCAGGCTCCCTGCTGAGCAGAGAGCCTGATGTGGGGCTTGATCCCAGGACCCCGAGGTCATGACCTGAGCCGAAGGCAGAGGCTTAACCCACTGAGCCACCCAGGCACCCCGCTTACAATTTTTCTTAAGAGTATATGAGGAAAATTTTTTTTCTAGATTAGTGAACATAATTTTTTTAAAAGATTTTATTTATTTATTTGACAGAGATCACAAGTAGGCAGAGAAGCAGGCAGAGAGAGGAGGGAGCAGGCTCCCCGCTGAGCAGATATCCCGATGTGGGGCTCGATCCCAGCACCCTGGGATCATGACCTGAGCCGAAGGCAGAGGCTTCAACCCATTAAGCCACCCAGGCACCCCTAGTGAACATAATTTTAAATTAACTTTTAATGGTTATACTATTTTATTGTGTGAATGTACCATAAGCAACATAATGTACCATAAAATTATGAGGAAAATTTTATATTTTCCTATAAACAATGCTGCAATTAAGATATTTGCACACATCTTTTTAGTTTTATGCACATATGCACAAAACAGAGAAAAGTAATCATTAATGACTTGAAGGAAAGGTTTTTCTGATTTCATATCAGGCATAAGGTGAGGCATGATAGGATTAGGCTCACCAAGATTTAGTAAAAGTATTGCTCATTATAGGCATTGCTTAACAAGGAATCTTTGAGAATAAATGAATCTTTGTTAAATCTTAGTATGATTTGTCAAGAGATGCCCAGGGAAGGAGAATGCTAGTGAGGGGAGGCAGAAACCCTGGGATGGAAGTCCAATAAGAAATTATTATGGGGGCTAATTGTAATGTTACAGTAACAACCCACAGAAGTTAAAAGAGAAAAGTGACCTGGAGTCTATTCTGACCCTCTCATAGCCCTAACCATTGTCTTCCTACTTTCTTCATATCTCAACTCCTGAGGTCTGTGAAGGAAGGACTTTGGTAACTTGTTATTTGTTGTTTATTTTTTAAAAAATTCTATTATATTTACAATAGCCAAGATACGGAAACAACCTAAGTATCCATCCATAGATGAATGGAGAAGATGGGTAAAGAAGATAAAGAAGATATAGATATAATGGAATATTATTCAGCCATAAAAAAGAATGAAATCTTTTCAGTTGCAATGACATGAATAGAGCTAAAGAGTATTATGCTAAGCAAAATAAGTCAGAGAAAGACAAATACCATATTATTTCATTCATATGTAGAATTTAAGAAACAAAACAAATGAATAAACAAAGAAAAACAGAGACAAACAGAAACAACAAAACAGACTCTTAAACACAGAGAATAAACTGGGATTTCCAAAGGGGAGGTGGGTTGGGAATGGTTGAAATAGATAAAGGGGATTAAAGTACACTTACCTAGGTGAGCGCTGAGTAATGTATAGAATTGTTGGGTCATTATATTGTACTGCTGAAACTAGTATAACACTATATGTTAATTATACTACAATAAAAATGTTATTATGTAAGCATCTTTACATTGCCATTAATACAGGTTTTAGTCTACATACAATAAACCTAGGATAAGGTGGCTGTCCATTCTGAGATGGAATTGAAAAAACTGACTAATGAGGGTGAGGAACAGTGAGTTCTTATCACAGGTCCAAAAGACATGAGTATTAAAATTAAGTGAAACCAGCCTAAGGGTAACAGGATGGGACTGGTGACCAGTCTTAAGCCAGACTCCATCCTACAGGAAAAAACACAGCTTCCTTGTGGGGAGAATTCTTACTGCCAACCCAACTAACAAGGCAACAAGCACAAAAAGGCAATGACTGTTGTTCACAGATTTGCAGGTGAGAAAAATGCAAGAAAATCCTGGCCAAGATAAAAATAGCTTCTCTTATACTCCCAGATTCCCCTTTATCAGTTCAATGCACCAATAACAACCCTGGTAAAAGGTATATTACCAAGTACTCATACCAAGTACCTTCAGAGGCAAGACTGTTTTCTCCTCATGGAAAACAGCCCAGTGTGGTTGGAAACTGTGATTGTTATCTACTATCCTTAATCACATCAAGAGCTGTTAATACCTTTCTCTGAAATATTCATTGTGCATATTGTAAAAGTGAATTTGTAATTCTTGTGGCTTTCTAAATGTTATTAGATCAAATTGAAGGATTTGCTATCATTATGGTTTGCATTTGCATATTCCTAATGATCAGCGATATTGAGTATCTTTTGCATGTTACTTTCCAGTTTTCCCAACACCATTTGTTAAAGAGACTGTCTTTTTTCCATTGCATATTCTTTCCTGCTTTGTTGAATATGGATTGACCATATAGTTGTGGGCTCATTTCTGGGTTTTCTATTCTGTCCCATTGATCTATGTGTCTGTTTTTGTGCCAGTACCACACTATTTTGATCACTACAGCTTTGTGACAGAACTTAAAGTCCAGAATTGTGATGCCTCCAGCTTGCTTTTATTTTTCAAGGTTGCTTTGGCTATTCAGGGCTTTTTGTGGTTCCACACAAATTTTAGGATTGCTTGTCCTAGTTCTGTGAAAAACACTGTTGGTATTTTGATAGGGATTGCTTTAAATGTGTAGATGGCTTTGGGCAGTATAGATATTTTACCAATATTTGCTCTTCCAGGCCATAAGCACAAACCATTTTTTTTCTATTTATTTGTGTCATCTTCAATTTCCTTCATCAGTGTTTTAGGGTTTTCATAGAACAGAACTTTCATCTCTTGGTTGGCTTTATTACTAGATATCTTATTGTTTTTGGTGCAATTGTAAATGGGATTGATCCCTTAACTTCTCTTTCTGATGCTTTGTTATTAATGTATAGAAATGCAACACATTTCTGTATGTTGATTTTGTATCCTGCAACTTTATTGAATTCATTTATCAGTTCTAGCTGTTTCCTTGGTATAGTCTTAAAAATGGTGTGAATGAGATGCAGTCTAAACTAGATACTCTTAACTGCTAGGGTAAATGAGGCAGAAGAATGAATTAGTGATCTAGAAGATAAATTGATAGAAAGGAAGGAAGAGGAAGAGGCCTAGAACAAATATCTTAAAACCATGAAAACAGACTTGGGGAAATCAACAACATCATGAAATGCTCCAATCTCCGAATTATTTGGATTCCTGAGGGGGTGGACAGAGAAAGAGGACTAGAAGATATATTTGAGCAAATTGTAGCTAAGAACTTACCTAACCTGGGGAATGAAACAATCATTCATGTCCCAGAGACAGAGAGGACCCCTCCTAAGATCAAAGAGAATAGACCAATGCCCCAGCATGTAATAGTAAAACTCTCAAATCTTAGAAGCAAGGACACCATCCTAAGGGCAGTTAGGGGGAAGAGATTCCTTATGTACAGAGGGAAGAACATCAGAATAATGTCAGACCTGTCCATAGAGACCAGGCAAGTTAGAATGTGATGGAAAAACATATTCAGGATATTAAATGAGAAGAACATATAGCCAAGAATGCTTTATTTGGCAAGGCTGTCATTCAGAATGGATGGAGAGATAAAGAGCTTCCAGGACCAGCAGAAACTGAAAGAATATGTGACTACCAAGTCAGCCCTGCAAGAAATACTAAGGGAGAATTCTATAAAAGAAGAAAGACCCTAAGAGAAATATGGACTAGAAATATACAGAGACAATCCATAGAAACAGGGACTGTATAACAGTAGGATGGCAATAAACACATATCTTTCTGTAGCAACCCTCTAAATGCTCCCAGGAAATGGCACAGGGTTGCAGATTGGATACAAAGATAGGGCCCATTCATATGCTGTCTACAAGAGACTCATTTTGAACATAAAGGAACCTCCAGACTGAAAGTGAGGGGATGAAGAACAATTTTTCAGGCCAATGGACCTCAAAAGAAAGCTGGGGTAACAGTTATTATATCAGACAAACTAGAATTTAAACTAAAGACTATAATAATGGATCCAGAGGGACACTATATTCTTTTTTTTTTTTAAAGATTTTATTTATTTATTTGACACAGAGAGATCACAAATAGGCAGAGAAGCAGGCAGAGAGAGAGAGAGAGAGGGGGAAGCAGGGTCCCCACTGAGCAGAAAGCCCGATGCAGGACTCAATCCCAGGACCCTGAGATCATGACCTGAGCTGAAGGCAGCGGCTTAAACCACTGAGCCACCCAGGTGCCCCGGGATACTATATTCTCAAAGGGTCTATCCAACAAGAAAAAAATCTAACAATTGTAAATATCTATGCCCCCAACATGGGAGCAACCAACTACATAAGCCAGCTGTTAACCAAAATAAAGAATCAGATAAACAATAATACATTAATAGTAGGAGATTTTTAATACTCCACTCTCAGCACTATACAGATCATCTAAACAGAAGATTAACAAAGAAATAAGAGCTTTGAATGACACATTGGACCAGATGGACTTTGTAGATATTTGTAGAACAAATATCTAAAACAACAGAATACACATTCTTCTCGAATACACATGGAACTTTCTCCAAAAGAGACCACACACTGGGTCACAAATCAGGTCTTAGCCAATACCAAAAGACTGAAATTATCCCTGCATGATATCAGAACACTATGCCTTGAAACTGGAATTCAATCACAAATAAATAAATAAATAAGAAAGAATCCAACCAATTGGAAGTTAAGGAACATCCTGTTGAATGAATGGGTCAACCAGGAAATTAAAGAAAAACTTAAACAATTCATGGAAACCAAAAAGAATGAAAACACATCCGTCAAAAACCTATGGGATACTGAAAAAGTGATCCTAAGGGGGAAATACATAGCCATCAAAGCCTTTCTAAAAAAATTAGAAAAATTCCAAACGCACAAGCTAATCCTACACCTAAAGTAGCTGGAGAAAGAGCAGCAAATAAAACCTAAATCAAGCAGGAGAAGAGAAATAATAAAGATCAGAGCAGAGATCAATGAAATAGAAACCCGAAAAAAAGTAGAAACTACTTTTCCAAAAGGAAAGAGAAAGTACCCAAAATAATAAACTCATGAATGAAAGGGGAGAGAACACGACTAACACCAAGAAAATTGAAAGAATTATTAGAAATTACCAACACCTGTATGCTAACAAACTAAGCAACCTGAAGAAATGGATACCTTCCTGGGAACTTACAAACTACCAAGACTGAAACAGGAAGAAATAGACAATCTAAATAGACAAATAACTAGTAATGAAATTGAAGTGGTAATCAGAAACCCCCCTCCCCCCCAAAACAAAAGTCCAAGGCAAGATGGTTTCCTAGGGGAATTCTACCAAACATTTAAAGAGGAAATAATACCAATTCTACTGAACCTGTCCAGAAAATAGAAACAGAAGGAAAAGTTTCAAACTCCTTCTATGATGGCTGCATTACCTTGATCCCCAAACCAGACAAACACCCCAGAAAAAAGAAGAATTACAGACCAATAACCCTGATAAATATGGGTGCCAAATTCTCACCAAGATCCTAGCTAATAGGTCTAACAGTACGTTAAAAGGATTATTCACCATGACCAAGTGGTTTTATGCCTGGTATGCAAAGGTGGTTCAACATTCGCAAACCAATCAATGTAGTAGAGCACATCAATAAAAGAAAAGACAAGAACCATATGATCCTCTCAATTGATGCAGAAAAAGCATTTGACAGACTACATCCATTACTGATTAAAACTCTTCAAAATAGAGGAATAGAGGGAACATTCCTCAATATCACAAAAACCATCTATGAAAAGCCCACAGAGAATATCATTATCAATGGGGAAAAGCTGACGGCTTTTCCCCTAGGATCAGAAACATGACAGGGATGACCACTCTCACCACTACTATTCAACATAGTACTAGAAGTCCTAGCCTCAGCAATCAGAAAACAAAAAGAAATAAAAGGTATCCAAATCAGCAAAGAAGAAGTCAAACTTTCCCTCTTCACAGATCACATGATACTTTGTGTGGAAAACCCCAAAGACTCCACCCCCAAATTACTAGAACTCATACAGCAATTCAGCAATGTGGCAGGATACCAAATCAATGCACAGAAATCAGTTTCTTTTCTATATGGTAAAAATGTAACTGTAGAGAGAGAAATTAAGGAATCAATTCCATTTATAATAGCAACAAAAACAGATACCTAGGAATAAACCTAACTAAAGAGGTAAAGGATCGATATTCTAGATACTAAGAACACTTAAATAAGAAATTGAGGAAGACATAAAAAGATGGAAAAATATCCCATGTTCATGGATTGGAAGAATTAACATTGTTATAATGTCTATCCTCCCCAGTACTATTTATACTTTCAATGCTATCCCTATTAAAATACCATTAGCATCTTTCAAAGACCTGGAACAAAAAATCCTAAAATTTATACGGAAACAGAAAAGACCCCAAATCACCAAGAGAAAGATGAAAAAGAAAAACAAAGCTGGGGGCATCACATAGTCTGAATTCAAGCTGTATTACAAAGCTGTGATCACCAACACAGCGTGGTATTGGCTAAAACAGACACAAAGACCAATGGAACAGAATAGAGACTCCAGAAATGGACCCTCAACTCTATGGTCAACTAACCTTTGACAAATCAGGAAAAAATATCCAATGGAAAAAAAACAGTCTCTTCAATAAATGATGCTGGGAAAATTGGACAGCTACGTATAGAAAAATGAAACTGGACTATTCTCTTACACAATATACAAAGATTAAACTCAAAATGAATGCAAAACCTCAATATGACAGGAATTCATCAAAATCCCAGAGGAGAACATAGGTAGTATCTCATCAACATGGGCCACAGCAACTTCTTTCAAGACATGCCTCCAAAGACAAGTGAAACAAAAGCAAAAATGAACTTTTGGGACTTCATCAAGATAAAAAGCTTCTGCACAGCAAAGGAAATAGTCAACAAAATTAAAAGGTAGCCCATGGAATGGGAGAAGATATTTGAAAATGACACTAGAGATAAAGGGCTGATATCCAAAATCTTTGAAGAACTTCCCAAACTCAGCACTCAAAAACTAATAACCCAGTCAAAAAATGGGCAGAAGATATGAACAGACACTTCTCCAAAAAAGACATACAAATGGCTAACAGACACATGAAAAAACGCTCAACATCACTAGCCATCAGGGAAATACAAATCAAAACCACAATGAAGTACCACCTTACACCAGTCAGAATGGTAAAAATTAACAAAACAGGGAACAACAAATGTTGGTGAGGATGTGAAGGGGAACCCTCTTACACTGTTGGTGGGAATGCAAACTGGTGCAACCACTCTGGAAAACAGTGTGGAGGTTCCTCAGGATGTTAAGAATAGAGCTACCATATGACCCAGCAATTGCACTACTGGATGTTTACCCCAAAGATACAGATGTAGTGAAAAGAAGGACCATCTGTACCCCAATGTTCATACCAGCAATGTCCACAATAGCTAAATTGTGGAAGGAGCCAAGATGCCCTCCAATAGATGAATGGGTAAAGAAGATGTGGTGCCTATATACAATGGAATATTATTCAGCCATCAGAAATGATGAACACCCACAATTTGCATCAACAAGGATGGAACTGGAGAGGACTGTTAAGTGAAGTAAGTCAAATGGAGAAAGACAATTATCATATAGTTTCATTCATTTGTGGAACATAAGCAATAGCATGGAAAACCATAGGGGAAGGGAAGGAAATTCAAAGGGGGAGAAATCAGCTAGGGAGATGAACCTCCGAGGGAGACCACGGACTCCAAGAAACAGTCTGGGAGTTTCAGAGGGGAGGAGGATAATAGGGTTATGGGTATTGAGGAGGGAACGTGCTGTGATGAGCACTGGCTGTTATACTTAAATAATGAATCGTTGAATACTGCATCAAGGTCTAATTATGGGGGCGCCTGAGTGGCTCAGTGGGTTAAAGCCTCTGCCTTCGGCTTGGGTCATTATCCTGGGGTCCTGGGATCAAGCCCCACATCGGGCTCTCTGCTCAGTGGGGAGCCTGCTTCCCTTCCTCTCTCTGCCTGCCTCTCTGCCTACTTGTGATCTATCAAATAAATTTAAAAAAAAATCTTTAAAAAAAAAAGGTCTAATTATGTACTATACAGGGGCTAACAGAACATAATACAAAATATGCTAAAAAAGTTAAAAAATAAAATAATACATAAAATAAAATAATAAAATAAAATAGAGGGAGTTAGAGACTGGGTGTGTTTTGATCTGCTTGTTATAAGAAGCTTACAGGTTTGCTTTTCCAGTTTGTAGATGTGCACTATTCTGGAACAGGACTTCTGATTGATTTCTTAGGTGTTCAGAGTGATCTAATATTTATCTATCTCTGTTCAGGGGAGGAAACAAGCTTAGGATCACCCTATTCCTCCCTCATCTTATCTTCCTCCACCTCTAGTGTGTTTCTAATCTCATTTATTGCACTCTTCATTTCTGAATGATTCTTTTTAACTCTTTTATTTCTGTTGTAAGGGTCTCACTGATGTCTTCTATTTTATTTTCAAGCCCAAAACCTGACTCCTGACTGGACAAATTAAGCTAATGCGCTAACCAACCCTGAAGATTGCCCCATCTCTAGACATTCTGTTGTGTGAGAAAACACACATCATTATTGTTTAATATAGGTGTAGCCAGGGCATGGTAGTTGCAGCCCAGTTCAACCTAACTCCTATAACTTGACACTAGATTACAAAGCAAATCAGTTATATGAGTATTTAAACACAGAAATGAAAGAGGAGATGGGGAGGAGAGGGTGAGAGGAGATAGTCAAACTGACAGACAGAAGGAGAAAGATGGAAACAGAGGACCTGTGAGCATCCATAAAAGGGAAGCAAGTGTTATAAGCATCACTTAATAGCAATCATTATAAAGTAAATGGTGGAATTTTGAAAAGTGCGTTAACACTAGACTGTACAACTGTAGGAGTATGACACTTTACCAAAGATCACAAGAGAAAGTACAACTCCTTGAATTACTGGTGACATTCTAGTCTCTTTAAAGAACTCTTTTACATATGACACCACTTAGTAGTTTATTTCATTAAAAATCTGCTCAACATGAAGAATTCTGTACTTGTAAAATTAAGAGGGATGACCATCAATATTTATTTTTATTATTTTAATTATTTGAAAAAATTACTTCCAAATTCTCTCAGCAGTATCACCGGTTTTCATACCTACAGAATGAAACCAGTAGTAACCAGCCTCCTGGAAATGGGAATTTAGAAAAACTATAAAATTTCAAATCCTTAGTGAGTAGTATTTACTGAAATTTATCACATTGAGAAGACATGAGTGAGAATACCATAAATCACAAAATTATAGAATCTTCACTATTTAACATTTTTACCTGATCTTAGAACTTTTAATGCTAAGATAAACTATTGAAGACTGACTTGTTTCTCTCACTGGTTTTAAACAAGTTTATCAAAACGTTTTTTTTTTTCCTCTAAAAAAAAAGTGTCATTTACATCAAGCAAGTTTCCCAAACTTATTTCAGAGCTGATAAAGTGCTCTTTTACTTGACATTTTCCCCCCAGTATTTTAATTTCAGAACTGGCACCCCAGCACTGGTGCAGGGAAAATTAAAAGCAAATGCTGATTGCCTGTTTTTGTGGCTACACTGCACACTGCAATTATCTCCATGTGGGAATGTTTGTCTGGGTGGTCCACAGCTGCTTGTGGGTGAAACAGCAACTACACATGAGTAGTCCACAGATGTTCCTCTTAAGCTTTAAAAAAACAGGAGAAGTAACACAATAATCAGTTTGTCAGCTTACTGCTTGTATCCCAGTCAGGGTTGACATTAAGTGATAGTCAACTTTAAGACTGGCCTAAAGATTATTATTTTTTTAATCCAGTGTGGTATAAACAGAGGAAGCATATATTCTGAAAGTGTACGGGAGGTATTAGTTTGCTAGGGCTGCCACACCAAAGTATACAAAAGACTGGCTGCTTAAAGAACAGAAACGCATTGTCTCACAGTTTGGAAACCAGAAGTTTAAAATCAAGGGTGAGTTCCCTGTGAGGGTGGTGAGGGAAGGATCCATTTCATGCTTCTCTCCTTGGCGTGAGATGGCCATCCGCATGTTCCCACGGAATTCCTCCTGTACGTGTGCCTGTGTTCTAATCTTTTCTTCTAGGACACCAGTCATATTAATTAGGGCCCACCCTAATAATCTCATTCTAACTTAAATAACTTTAAAGACCTTATTTTCAATTAAGGTCATGCTATGAGGTATAGGAGGTTAGAATTTCAACATCTGACTTTCAGGGAGACACAACTCAACCCATAACAAGGAGGAAGTATTCTTGTTATAAGTAGTTTATAAGTGGAAAGCCAAAAACAAAATTACAATATATGGGCAATACCAGGTCCCAATTTATTAGATATAAATAAAGTTAGACTTCATGAATAAAAATATGGCTACAGTAATCTGAATATTTTTCAATGTTAAAGAACTCATAAAAAGTAATATAGATAACTTGAGCAGTTTCTTAGATAACTCAATACCACAAATGCTTTTCCGCTTGAAGTGTGTGAGAATACTTTTCTTTCTTCGGTTTTTCAGTTCTGTTGGCCTGATAGAGTTCTCTGCTGAGCTGCACATCTCTTATAAAACAGACAACTGGGGCGCCTGGGTGGCTCAGTGGGTTAAAGCTTCTGCCTTCGGCTCAGGTCATGATCCCAGGGTCCTGGGATGGAGCCCCGCATTGGGCTTTCTGCTCCGCAGGGAACCTGCTTCCCTTCCTCTCTCTCTGCCTGCCTCTCTGCCTCTTTGTGCTTTCTCTCTTTGTCAAATAAATAAATAAAATCTTAAAAAAAAAAAAATAAAACAGACAACTGCATATTCCCCAGGATGATCCATGAGTACCTCAAACTTCATTCCAAACCTGAGTTACAGGTCCATCTACTGGACTCTGCTTGTAAATGTCAACCTCCCTTCAGTTAAATAATACAAAATTCAGCCAGGGGTTATCCTAAGGGCATTCTCCTCAGACCACATTTTATTTTGCCCATTTACTATACATTCATTTTATTATTTCTTCTTTTTATCTCTCATTTTTATTCTACCTTAGTTTCTGTCTTCACTTCTTACCAAAGAAACAAATAAGACTCCCACTCTAGTGATTTAAAAACACTCTTCGACCTATCAGCTGGCACATAAAATACACGACATTTATACCTATACCAAATGAGTTGATCCTCAGTCTCCTTCTGTATCGTAATAGGCAGAAGTTAAAAGAGATGCTAGATTATTTTTAAAGCTAACTATGAGAAACTGAATAAAAAATTAATATTTTCATGACTTTAAATATGATTAACTGATAGTAGTTATATTTAATCATAACTTTTTGGGAACATTTCTATTACATTAAAAGATTAGAATTAAGGCAGAAAGTTGTTTTTCATAATGTAATGGCAATTGCTGACTTTAGAAAATTACTCTAGGTCAAGTGATTGAATTTTAAGAATTGTTGGCAACGGTAGAAATTTATAACATCTAGTATAATTATATCTCCTGAAATAATATTAGTTTTAAAATAGAGTTTAATTTGCTAGAGGGCTCAGCTTTTGAACATATGTGGAGTATCTTTGTGAAAAGTAGTCTGACCTCCAAAATTTTGAGTGTAATATGATAATTCAAAATATGAACCAGATCCTTCCCTAAAAAGAAATATTATGCCAGTCAGGCCAATCTACCAAGCATATCTCCAACATATTTCTTAAAGTATAATTGATATAAAATAAACTGCATGTACTTAAAATGTACAGTTTGATAATTTTTCACACTTTCGTAATGCTTAAAACCATCACCTCAGTCAAGATAATGAAGATATCCATCACACCACAAATTTTCTCATACCCCTTTGCTGTCCTCCTCTTCTACCTTTCTCCTCTCATCCTCTCCCCTAAACCCAGGCAACCACTGACAATGTGACTTGACCTGAGCCTGAGCTCCTAAAAGACAACAATTAAGAAGTTCCCCAAACCTTTTGTTTTCCAAAATCTTTTGACCCTTTTGTACAATATACAATTTATATTCTTACAAAAACAAGTCAAACAAACTTCTCCCTATTGCAACAGACTGAATAAGATCATATCTTTGTTTAGTGCCGCTTATCCCTGACACCACTTTATACTTCCTGAAACTGACTACTTTTTTATTTTTTTAGAATTTTATATGAACAAAGTCATATAGAAAGTACTCTTTGTTTTTTGTCTGGCTTTTTTCACTCACCATAATGCTGTTGCAGGTTCACTATCTTATATTACTGAGAACTATTCTATTGCATGAATGTACCATAATTTGTTTTCCCAGTCCCTTGTTGCTGGACATTTGGGTTGTTTTTAGCTGGGTACCATAACAAATAAAACTGTTTTGAGCATTCACAAATATTTTTATAGACATATGCTTTCATTTCTCTTGGGCAAATACCTAGGAGTGAGAAGGCTGGTCGTCAGCAAATTTAAACTTTAGTTTTGTGGTAATTCTCCCTTGTTAGAATTTCTTGAAATTGACCCTTCACTGTATGACCAACATAATGGTTTTAGATTGAAATTTTCCACAGAGGTTTTCCTAGGCTAACAGGATGGCCTTAACAATCTTTTTGAAAAGAATAATGAATTTTTAAAAACCTGTTTGGCTTCTAAAGTTATGGACTTCATAAAAAAAATAGAGAGGGAGAGAGAATTAATGTTGCCTGTAACATCCATAAGTTACAAATAATACTTTCAATAGAATAAAATTATCATAATCAGATGCCATTAACAAGACATTATACTAATGATTGTAATAAACATAAATTAATAGATCAAAAGTATTCTTGATATAACAAACTAATATGAGGGTGATGGCAGGTGATGCAAAATATAGATAGTTGAAAGAAGATAAAAGAGGTTTTAAAAAAGGATCTTAAACTGTTATTCAAACAAATTTCTTTATAGATAATATCTATGCCCCTTACCAGTTCCTTCCCATCAAGCTATAATCATGTTCAATCCTTTTCCATGAGAAACAAGCAGAAGGACTACTTTGAACCTGCTTGCCCTTCTAGCTACTGGCCTGTCTCCTTCCCTTCTCTCTTCTGCCCCTGACACTCACAGTGCTAATGCTCCAAGAAGATCCTAAATGACCTATAGATGACCTTATGGAAAGGAAAGATTTCAATCAATTTTTTGGACCTGTTTATTACATTCAGTATTGTTTATTGCATTCTCCCCCAAATTCTATAATGCTTCCCTGAATTCTATGATGCTATTTTTCTCTTAGTGCTTTTCCTCCATTTCTGACTTACAGTTCTTGTTTTTTACTTTGTGGGTCTCTCTCACCCACACCTTAAGTATTTACATTTCACTACTCTTCACTTCCTATACACTCTTGCTTTAGTCTATTTCAAGGATTTCAGCTTCCTTTGAATGAATTACTAACACAGGGGCCCGCTTAAGTGGAAGCACTAGGCAAAGGGCAGCCATGTTCTCTGGTGTCACAAGCCAAGACAGGACACAAGGCTCCCAAGGACTGACTGCACCCCCACTCATTCCCTTGCAGGCACCACTGACACCAGACCTAACCCACTCAGTGGCCTCCTCTCACTGTGCAGTGTTTTCCTTTCTCGTGACGTTTCCTTGCCCTTGCTGATCTCATTGTTTAGGAAAATGCAATTGACAAGATGGAGGAAGAGGAAAAATGTTTAGCTGCACTATGGTTGTCCTACTTTAACTCACCATCCCTTCCTTCTGCTCTGATAAATTAGTTTGGTGTATATGATTAAAAACAAGGTTCGTATCGACCTTTCGTGTTTTCTGAGAACAGCAGGATGCAGAGAAGTACACTAGTGTTCTCTGGATACACTTTCAAGCCATTTGTTCCTTCAGAGTAGTCTATCAGAAAGGTTGGTACAACTACTAAGACTTTTCCACTGGTCTCTCCAGTGATAACATTTTTACAAAAATATGTAAGTGTTAGGAAGATTATTGGGGAAATACATGGGAGAGGTAAGGAGAAGGAATTTATTACAATAGGAAATGGCTGCTGATGAATTATGTGTCCATCTAAAGACTAACATTTTGTAAAATCTCTTTTTAGTATTTGTTTGTGTTTCCTGACTTCCAGTGAAATTTTTTCTATATTTACTTCTTAATGTATTTGTGTGACAATGAAGAATAATTTGTAAGAAAAAATACAACTAGGTATCAAATAATAACAACAGACATCATCATTTTTATTTCCACTAGCAGCTGGACAAAAATAAGCATGAAAGAGACTTTTTTCCTGTGTCTTTCATGAAATGTAATAAAGCAGAGCTATTTCCAATATATATTAAACATAGTCAAATGCTTTGCATTTCTCTCAGCTTTTCCACAGAGCCAGAAGAGAATGAGTCTATTACTGTAAATTATCTAGTCAAAATTGCATCAGTTTATTACTCTTTTTAAACAAAATGAATAGTTTATGAATTAGTAACAAAATTGTAAGCATTTATAATGTTGTATTCTTTATACAGTTATTGCTAAAGTGACTCTTATAAAGACAGATGAAGTTTCATATATTTTAAAAAAGACATACACCGTGAATCAGAGAAAAGAGGTTATTCAGGAATCCTTTATAATAACTAGGCTGCCATATGTCTTAGTAATAAACATACTTGTTAGAATTTCTTGAAATTGACCCTTCACTGTATGACCAACATAATGGTTTTAGGTTGAAATTTTATTTTTAAATAAAATTTAAAAATTTATTTTATTTTAAATAAAATTTACATTTTATTAAGTTCTTTAAAAGATATGTTAAACATTAAAACTCAGTAAAACCTCTGCATGCAAAGAACTTCTCCCCACCCCACCGCCTTCCCTTGAATTCATTAATATAAATATAGACTGGATAGGCTTGGGGCAGGAAGACTTGGTTTTACTTTGGGGCTGTGTGAACTCAGGCTATCTTATCTTCTCTGGAGGGCACGATGGGTATTTACAAGGGGAAGAGGTCATGTGGAACAGGGCCAAAAGCGGCCACTACTTTGAGTTGTGACCAGAGTTGTGGAAGCAGGACTCTAGAGTGAGAAACCACCAGAAGAACACAGTCCCTCTGGGTATCCTAATATATATTAGGGAAGGTCCTGAAATGCCTGTAGCATATGGGGTAGAGACTTGAGTCAAATTTCAATTCTCTTTAATATCCCAATGATTCTGAAACTAGAACTTGAGGACATTTAAATACTTTTTTTTTGGTTTGTTTTTTAAATTTTATTTTTTTATAAACATATAATATATTTTTATCCCCAGGGGTACAGGTCTGTGAATCACCAGGTTTACACACTTCACAGAACTCACCATAGCACATACCCTCCCCAATGTCCATAACCCCACCTCCCCCTCCCAACGCCCCTCCCCCCATCAACCCTCAGTTTGTTTTGTGAGATTAAGAGTCACTTGTGGTTTGTCTCCCTCCCAATCCCATCTTGTTTCATCTACTCTTCTACCTCCTTAACCCCCCATGTTGCATCTCCTCTTCCTCATATCAGGGAGATCATATGATAGTTGTCTTTCTCTGATTGACTTATTTCGCTAAGCATGATACCATCTAGTTCCAACCACTTCGTCGCAAATGGCAAGATTTCATTTCTTTTGATGGCTGCATAGTATTCCATTGTGTATATATACCACCTCTTCTTTATCCATTCGTCTGTTGATGGACATCTAGGTTCTTACCATAGTTTGGCTATTGTAGACATTGCTGCTACAAACATTCAGGTGCACGTGCCCCTTCGGATCACCATGTTTGTATCTCTAGGGTAAATACCCAGCAGTGCAATTGCTCGGTCATAGGGTAGTTCTATTTTCAACATTTTGAGGAACCTCCATGCTGTTTTCCAGAGTGGTTGCACCAGCCTGCATTCCCACCAACAGTGTAGGAGGGTTCCCCTTTCTCCGCATCCTCGCCAGCATCTGTCATTTCCTGACTTGTTAATTTTAGCCATTCTGACAGGTGTGAGGTGATATCTCATTGTGGTTTTGATTTGTATTTCCCTGATGCCGAGTGATATGGAGCACTTTTTCATGTGTCTGTTGGCCATCTGGATGTCTTCTTTGCAGAAATGTCTGTTCATGTCTTCTGCCCATTTCTTGATTGGATTATTTGTTCTTTGGGTGTTGAGTTTGCTAAGTTCTTTATAGATTTTGGACACTAGCCCTTCATCTGATATGTCATTTGCAAATATCTTCTCCCATTCTGCCAGTTGTCTTTTGGTTTTGTTAACTGTTTCCTTTGCCGTGCAAAAGCTTTTGATCTTGATAAAACCCCAATAGTTCATTTTTACCCTTGTTTTCCTTGCCTTTGGCGATGTTCCTAGGAAGATGTTGCTGCGGCTGAGGTCGAACAGATTGCTGCCTGTGTTCTCCTCAAGGATTTTGATGGATTCCTTTCTCACATTGAGGTCCTTCATCCATTTGGAGTCTATTTTCGTGTGTGGTGTAAGGAAATGGTCCAATTTCATTTTTCTGTATGTGGCTGTCCAATTTTCCCAACACCATTTGTTGAAGAGGCTGTCTTTTTTCCATTGGACATTCTTTCCTGCTTTGTCGAAGATTAGTTGACCATAGAGTTGAGGGTCTATTTCTGGGCTCTCTATTCTGTTCCATTGATCTATGTGTCTGTTTTTGTGCCAGTACCATACTGTCTTGATGATGACAGCTTTGTAATAGAGCTTGAAGTCTGAAATTGTGATGCCACCAACTTTGGCTTTCTTTTTCAATATTCCTTTGGCTATTCGAGGTCTTTTCTGGTTCCATATAAATTTTAGGATTATTTGTTCCATTTCTTTGAAAAAAATGGATGGGATTTTGATAGGGATTGCATTAAATGTGTAGATTGCTTTAGATAGCATAGACATTTTCACAATATTTATTCTTCCAATCCAGGAGCATGGAACATTTTTCCATTTCTTTGTGTCTTCCTCAATTTCTTTCATGAGTACTTTGTAGTTTTCTGAGTATAGATTCTTTGCCTCTTTGGTTAGGTTTATTCCTAGGTATCTTATAGTTTTGGGTGCAATTGTAAATGGGATAGACTCCTTAATTTCTCTTTCTTCTGTCTTGTTGTTGGTGTAGAGAAATGCAACTGATTTCTGTGCATTGATTTTATATCCTGACACTTTACTGAATTCCTGTACAAGTTCTAGCAGTTTTGGAGTGGAGTCTTTTGGGTTTTCCACATATAGTATCATATCATCTGCGAAGAGTGATAATTTGACTTCTTCTTTGCCGATTTGGATGCCTTTAATTTCCTTTTGTTGTCTGATTGCTGAAGCTAGGACTTCTAGTACTATGTTGAATAGCAGTGGTGATAACGGACATCCCTGCCATGTTCCTGACCTTAGCAGAAAAGCTTTCAGTTTTTCTCCATTGAGAATGATATTTGCAGTGGGTTTTTCATAGATGGCTTGGATAATATTGAGGTATGTGCCCTCTATCCCTACACTTTGAAGAGTTTTGATCAGGAAGGGATGCTGTGCTTTCTCAAATGCTTTTCAGCATCTATGGACAGTATCATATGGTTCTTGTTCTTTCTTTTATTAATGTGTTGTATCACATTGATTGATTTGCGGATGGTGAACCAACCTTGCAGCCCTGGAATAAATCCCACTTGGTCATGGTGAATAATCCTTTTAATGTACTGTTGGATCCTATTGGCTACTATTTTGGTGAGAATTTTCACATCTGTGTTCATCAAGGATATTGGTCTGTAGTTCTCTTTTTTGATGGGATCCTTGTCTGGTTTTGGGATCAAGGTGATGCTGGCCTCATAAAATGAGTTTGGAAGTTTTCCTTCCATTTCTATTTTTTGGAACAATTTCAGGAGAAGAGGAATTAGTTCTTCTTTAAATGTTTGGTAGAATTCCCCTGGGAAGCCATCTGGCCCTGGGCTTTTGTTTGTTTGGAGATTTTTGATGACTGTTTCAATCTCCTTACTGCTTATGGGTCTGTTCAGGCTTTCTATTTCTTCCTGGTTCAGTTGTGGTAGTTTATATGTCTCTAGGAATGCATCCATTTCTTCCAGATTGTCAAATTTGTTGGCGTAGAGTTGCTCATAGTATGTTCTTATAATTGTCTGTATTTCTTTGGTGTTAGTTGTGATCTCTCCTCTTTCATTCATGATTTTATTTATTGGGGTCTTTTCTCTTTTCTTTTTGATAAGTCTGGCCAGGGGTTTATCAATCTTATTAATTCTTTCAAAGAACCAGCTCCTAGTTTCATTGATTTGTTCTATTGTTTTTTTGGTTTCTATTTCATTGATTTCTGCTCTGATCTTTATAATTTCTCTTCTTCTGCTGGGTTTAGGGTTTCTTTCTTGTTCTTTCTCCAGCTCCTTTAGGTGCAGGGTTAGGTTGTGTACCTGAGACCTTTCTTGTTTCTTGAGAAAGGCTTGTACCGCTATATATTTTCCTCTCAGGATTGCCTTTGTTGTGTCCCACAGATTTTGAACCGTTGTGTTTTCATTATCATTTGTTTCCACGAATTTTTTCAATTCTTCTTTAATTTCCTGGTTGACCCATTCATTCTTTAGAAGGATGCTGTTTAGTCTCCATGTATTTTGGTTCTTTACAAATTTCCTCTTGTGATTGACTTCTAGCTTCAGAGCATTGTGGTCTGAATATATGCAGGGAATGATCCCAATCTTTTGATACTGGTTGAGACCTGATTTGTGACCCAGGATGTGATCTATTCTGGAGAATGTTCCATGTGCACTAGAGAAGAATGTGTATTCTGTTGCTTTGGGATGAAATGTTCTGAATATATCTGTGATGTCCATCTGGTCCAGTGTGTCATTTAAGGCCTTTATTTCCTTGTTGATCTTTTGCTTGGATGATCTGTCCATATCAGTGAGGGGAGTGTTAAAATCCCATACTATTATTGTATTGCTGTTGATGTGTTTCTTTGATTTTGTTATTAATTGGTTTATATAGTTGGCTGCTCCCACGTTAGGGGCATAGATATTTAAAATTGTTATATCTTCTTGTTGGACAGACCCTTTGAGTATGATATAGTGTCCTTCCTCATCTCTTATTATAGTCTTTGGATTAAAATCTAATTGATCTGATATAAGGATTGCCACTCCTGCTTTCTTCTGATGTCCATTAGTATGGTAAATTGTTTTCCACCCCCTCGCTTTAAATCTGGAGGTGTCTTCGGGTCTAAAATGAGTTTCTTGTAGGCAACATATAGATGGGTTTTGTTTTTTTATCCATTCTGATACCCTGTGTCTTTTGATTGTGGCATTTAGCCCATTCACATTCAGGGTAACTATTGAGAGATATGAATTTAGTGCCATTGTATTGCCTGTAAGGTGACTGTTATTGTATATTGTCTCTGTTCCTTTCTGATCTACTACTTTTAGGGTCTCTCTTTGCTTAGAGGACCCCTTTCAATATTTCCTGTAGAGCTGGTTTGGTGTTTGCAAATTCTTTCAGTTTTTGTTTGTCCTGGAAGCTTTTTATCTCTCCTTCTATTTTCAATGATAGCCTAGCTGGATATAGTATTCTTGGCTGCATGTTTTTCTCGTTTAGTGCTCTGAATATATCATGCCAGCTCTTTCTGGCCTGCCAGGTCTCTGTGGATAAGTCTGCTGCCAATCTAATATTTTTACCATTGTATGTTACAGACTTCTTGTCCCAGGCTGCTTTCAGGATGTTCTCTTTGTCACTAAGACTTGTAAATTTTACTATTAGGTGATGGGTTGTGGACCTATTCTTATTGATTTTGAGGGGGATTCTCTGAACCTCCTGGATTTTGATGCTTGTTCCCTTTGCCATATTGGGGAAATTCTCTCCAATAATTCTCTCCAATATACCTTCTGCTCCCCTCTCTCTTTCTTCTTCTTCTGGAATCCCAATTATTCTAATGTTGTTTCATCTTATGCTGTCACTTATCTCTCGAATTCTCCCCTCGTGGTCCAGTAGCTGTTTGTCCCTCTTTTGCTCAGCTTCCTTATTCTCTGTCATTTGGTCTTCTATATTGCTAATTCTTTCTTCTGCCTCATTTGTCCTAGCAGTGAGAGCCTCCATTTTTGATTGCACCTCATTAGTAGCTTTTTTGATTTCAACTTGGTTAGATTTTAGTTCTTTTATTTCTCCAGAAAGGGCTTTTATATCTCCCGAGAGGGTTTCTCTAATATCTTCAATGCCTTTTTCGAGCCTGGCTAGAACCTTGAGAATCATCGTTCTGAACTCTAGATCTAACATATTACCAATGTCTGTATTGATTAAGTCCCTAGCCTTTGGTACTGCCTCTTGTTCTTTTTTTTTTTTGTGGTGAATTTTTCTGCCTTGTCATTTTGTCCAGATAAGAGTATATGAAGGAGCAAGTAAAATACTAAAAGGGTGGCAACAACCCCAGGAAAATATGCTTTAGCCAAATCAGAAGAGATCCCAAATCGTGAGGGGGGAGAAAGGGGATAAAAAGAGGTTCAGAAAGAAAAAAAAAAAAAGAAAGAAACAATTAAAAAAAGAAAACCAATAAAGAAAAAATATAAAAAGGAAAAAAATATATATATATTAGATAAACTAGTTAAAAAACGTTAAAAAATAAAAGGGTAAAAGTTAAAAAATTTAGCAGAAGAAGAGAAAAAAAATTGAAAAAAAAAAAAAATTAAATTAACTGCAAGGCTAAATAATCATGGGGAGAAAGCCATGAGTTCCGTGCTTTGCTTTCTCCTCCTCTGGAATTCCGCTGCTCTCCTTGGTATTGAAACTTCACTCCTTGGTAGGTGAACTTGGTCCGGGCTGGGTTTCTTGTTGATCTTCTGGGGGAGGGGCCTGTTGTAGTGATTCTCAAGTGTCTTTGCCCCAGGCCGAGTTGCACGGCCCTTACCCGGGACCGGGCTGAGTAATCCGCCCGGGTTTGCTTTCGGGAACTTTTGTTCCCTGAGCGCTTCCCGTAGAGTTCTGGAGGACGGGAATGAAGATGGCGGCCTCCCAGTCTCTGACCTTGAGGAGCCGAGAGCCCGGGGCCCCACTCCTCAGTGCGCCCTCAGAGAACAGCGCCCAATTACTCCCGTCACCCTGGCCTCTGGCCGTGCTCCGAGCTGACCGAGCCTGCGGCCGGTTCAAGGTCACCCCGAGCTTAGAGCTCACTCCTCGGCTCTGTCTCTGTAGCCGGCTTCCCCGTTCTAATACCTGTAAGCTCTGCAACACTCAGACACCCCTGATCCTTCTGTGACCCTGCGGGACCTGAGGCCACGCTGACCCCGTGTGGGCTTCACCCTGGTTAAGCCTCTGGAGTGATGTCACTCAGCGGAACAGACTTTTAAAGTCCTGATTTTGTGCTCTGTGCTCCGCCGCTTGCTGGGAGCCAGCCCCTCCCCACGCAGTCTATCTTCCCGTCGCTGTGGATTCACTTCTCCGCCAGTCCTACCTTTCAGAAAGTGGTTGATTTTCTGTTTCTAGAATTGCTATTATTCTTCTCTTTGATCTCCCGTTGGGTTTGTAGGTGTTTGCAATCTTTAGATAAGCTATCTAGCTGATCTCCTGCTACCTGAAGTAGTCTCAGCCTGCTACTTCTCCGCCATCTTGACTCCTCCCCCCATTTATAATACTTTTAAGTAATGCTGCCCAGAACTATTATTTTATCTTGTGAAAGATTAGTGAAATGGACCTTACAGGTTAAAAGTTACTATTAGCATATTTGACCTCATTTCCAGAATGAGTGTCATTGATAAGCTATGATTATACATTATAGATACCAGAAATTTCCTGTTTTAGTCTTCTTCCTTCTCTCATTTGTTCCATTCTTGTTTATGTATCTTTACTTTAATTCCTTTCCCTTTACTACTTTTTGCATTAGTTAAATCTGACCGATTGATATTTGCCTCCCTGATCCTCTGAAAAAATGCGTTTTTTCCCTCTTTTCACTGTTTCCTTCACTTAGAATGCCCATCTTTCATCACAGCCCCAGTATTACTGCCTGCATAGCACTTTCTTTGGCCTCATCAGGCAGAGCTAATCTTATTGCTCAGAGCATACTATTTTGTTGTTTTTTTCACTGTACTATAGCACTTAATACATTTGACTTTGCAGTGCAGTGACTTAGAAAAAGACCTTCTCTTTGCATACAGTGTGATTGGGGTGGGTGCTGAGGGCACTACCTAGTCCCTCACTACCAGGCTGAAGCAATGATACTCCTTTCTCTCAGTTTCTAAGAGTGTGGGTGCCACCCGCTCCCCTGAAGTGAGCTGCCTTCACCAGGCCAGGCCCCTTCCACAGAGCTGCTAGGGTTTAGGGACTCATCTACTGGGGGTGGGTAGATTTTAAAGGCCCAGTTCCCTTGACTCAATGTGCAACCATCTTAGCTCCAGAGTTATCCTTGGACTCACTGAAGTCTTTGTAAGGACTGTTCAGCTCCTCTTTCTGCCCAATGCCGTTCCCACAGGACATGATTGTAAGTACACTCACCACTAAACATCTTCTATGCAAATTTTCACCTCTGTCCATTTCCTGGGATCTCACCTCTTCTTTACTGGATGTGGTTGGCATTACTTGGCCTGTGTTGTTACAGTAGAGGTACTGAGAATGTGTTGGTTGAATTGAACAAAACAGAGGTTCATAGTTCTGCCCCCTATCATAGCCCAACATCAAAAAGTAATTCAATCTAGGTCTTGTTCTCATCAGAGATGAGCTTCAGGGAAATTGATAAAGAAGACTGGGCTTTTTATTCCTAGGTGGGAATGCAACAAATATTGAATTAAATTAAACCTATACTTTAGATAGTGGGAGAAACCAAGGCCAAGAAATGTTGTGAAACTCATCCCAGATCACACAGCTAGTAACTAATAGAGTTAGAGCTGCAGATTAGTCCTTTTCTCATTAAGGATAACTCCCACTCATCTCATAAAGTGCCTGTGACTCTGAAAGTCTTGATTCCAATGGGATCATTACAGAAAAATCTCTTTTTTAAAAGATTTTATTTATTTATTTTAGAGAGAGTGTGTGTGTGAGTGGGGGAAAGAGCTGAGAGGGAGGGAGATGAGGAGGGAGAGAATCTCCAGCAGACTCCATGCTGAGCTTGACCTCACAACCTTGAGATCATGACCTGAGCTGAAGTCAAGAATCAGTTACTCAACTGACTGAGCCACCCAGACACTCCCCAGAGAACCATTTTTTTAAAGAAAATATAAGAAAAATCAATTTTAGCTCCAACTTGGACTTCATTCTGAGGCTCTATTTTAGTACTGAGCTAAAATTCAAACATCCCTTGTTGAAATGGCTGGTGTGCTTCTCCTGGTTCTCACTTTCCCTTTAACCATTCCATAGACTTCTCTCTGGTATCTGGACACTTCTTTTGGGGGTAGTCTGGAGCTGTAGTTTTGAGAATTGCTTTTGAAGCTGGGGTTTGACTGCCTCAGGCATCACTGGAAATTCAGGCATCGCTGCCCTACAGGGCTACATAAACAGCACACAAGTTGGGAGAAATGGAAAGTCAGTTCAGTATGACCCAAAATCGTGTTTAGAATTCCTGATGGGCAAGCCAAAGCCAGCAGGGTGATATGGTTAGAACATACCAGAGTGGCTCGAGCATTAAATACTTGCTAAAAGTATAGCTTTATGGAACTCACTATTTCCATCTTCTGTAATAGGACATTCATGCATCCTCTAAATCCATCCTGCTTCATGAGTTACCTGAATGAGATGAATTCGCCTCACTATTTTAGACTGCGGAGTACAGGAGGGAGTGGCTCTTTCTTGTGGTTTGAGAGAAGCCCTGCAGAGAATTGTCCTGTGAGGAAGTTGCATAGTGAAGTGATGTCTGCTTGGAGATCCTTGGGAGAAACAGGATGTGTTACATTATGGATATACATTATACTTTTGTCTCATCACTTCTTTGGATTTCCCAAAGCTAATAGAAGTAAATTTTAGTATGTGCACTTTTAGCAAGAGCCTTCAAATGTTTTAGGGACTATTAAAGGACATTATTAAGATAAATTGTTCTGGGTATACATAATAGAGAGTAGATATTAACTGACTACAAATCTACTAACCAGGGCTTTGGACCAAATTAAATCAGAGAATACATTGGACTAATTTTCAAATAGAATAATGTGTAGGGTTGACTGGAAAAGAATTATGAGAATAAAAGAGAGGGAAGTAAAACAAATTAAAATGGTTGTTGAAGGGTGATGAAATTGGGTTACTGTTGTCACAGTCCATGAAATACAGGACCTCCCCCCCCCAACACATTTTAATGAGTTCCTCTCCATAGACCATGTAAACCAACCTTTTTACTGAAGGGAAAAACATTTATCTATATGTGACATAAGCATTCCACACACTGTGTGCCCTAGTAAATCAGGTGTTTGAGGAATCAAATATAGAAACCTCAAAATCATGAGGGAACATGCAAAAAAATGATATGCACTATGATAGGAAATGAGTTTTGAAATTAAGAGCATCGTGGGAAATGTGTATAATTCAGTCATAGGGACAGGCTAAAAAAGGCTATTAAAAAGTTGATTTACTCATTGTTTAGTGCCACATCCAAATGTAATTGCAGTGGAGAAATTAGCATTAGATTATTGCATAGCAGTTTTGTCTTAGCCAATTTTTTTTTCTAAATCTATATAACATTAACTAACATGAGTCAGACTGTAATATTTTTCAGGCTCTGTCTATTTAGTGCCAAAACCTTTAGAGGAAAAGTGAAAAATAAAATAAAAGTAAAACTGTATTGATACAGATACAGATGTTTTTAGCTCTATACCAAATATCTTACCTAAGTACCTTATAGTTTTTGTTAATATGAATCATAATTTTACACATTTGGGTGAAAATAAAAAACAATAATTGTTAAGTGATATTTTTCAAGGTGAAATGTAGAAGGAGACAATCATTTCATTGTACGGCCTGTGGGTGCCTGGCCCCTCTGACACTCCCAAATTAAGAGGTCATGTATCTATATGAGAAAATGGAAGCTAGCTGAACTTATTGTAGTAAACATTGCACAGTATATTAATTCAAGCCATCAAGCTGTATGTCTTAAACCTACACAGTGATGTGTGCCAATTATTTCTCAATGAAGCTAGGGAAAAAAGAGATCAGATATAGGCAGGGTGGTGACATGATAAGGTTTGTAGTTAGCAATGACCCTACTCTGCCCACTGGCTGGTCACCTCATCCCTGTGGTGTCTCACTTGGGTCCTTCACCCAGAAGTCCCTAAGACCAGGATGCCAGTGAATGTGATATTGGGAAATGTTCCAAGGAAAAACTGGTAGGGGAGTTAGAAAGGAGGGACAGGGAGGCCCCCAAGGATGGGATGTCAAGGAAAACCCATAGAGAGGATCCACTTAAGGAAGCTCTGCCTCAACTCCACAGGTGAATTTTGAGACATTGTTAGGTCCCCTACTGAAAAGGCAGATCAGGGACAAAGGAGCTGCAGTACTCATATCCCCAGGTCTGTGCAACAGTCAACAGAGATTGGGGTTGAGAAGATATAACTCTCTTGGCACTGCTAGCTGGGCACACACAGCAGTAGCCTGCCCAGGGACTAAGTGTTGAAAACTCCCAGAGAAGGGGGCACAGATTTGTTGAGGGGCTCTCAGAGCATCAGTGTCCCCAGGCACCCCAGGGCAGAGCTGCAGCAAGAGCACCACACCCTTTTTCAGCTGTCTCAGCAGCTCTACCATCCTTCCATGAGACTGAAGTTCACTGTTTCTTCTTCTGGACCTTAACCAAAAGCCATAGAGGTTGCCATCAGACACAAGAAAAAGTAGTCAACATCAAAAATCATCCAGGGAAATGCAAATCAAAACCACAGTGAGATATCATCTACCACCTGTTAGAATAAATATTATCAAAAGACAAAAAATAACAAGTGACGGGGTGCCTGGGTGGCTCAGTGGGTTAAAGCCTCTGCCTTCGGCTCAGGTCATGGTCCTGGGTCCTGGGATTGGGCCCCGCATTGAGTTCTCTGCTCAGCAGGGAGCCTGCTTCCTCCTCTCTCTCTGCCTGCCTTTCTGCCTACTTGTGATCTCTGTCTGTCAAATAAATACATAAAATCTTAAAAAAAAAACCCAATAACAAGTGAGTGGTAAAGATGTGGAGAAAAATGGAACTTTTGTGCACTGTTGGGGTGAGTGTAAATTGGTAAAGCCACTATGGAAAACAGTCTAGAGGTTCCTCAAGAAATTAAAAATTGAAATAACATATGATCCAGCATTTCCACTTATGGGTACTTAAAGAAAACAAAAACACTAACTTAAAAAGAGGTATGCACCCCCCACGTTCATTAGAGCATTTATTTACAATAGCCAAGATATGGAAACTACCTATGTGTCCATAGATGAATGAATGGATAAAGAATATTCATATATATATATTTAAGTATTAATCATAAAAAAGGAATGAAATCTTGCCATTTGTGACAATGTGAATGGACCTTGAGAGCATTATGGTAAATGAAATAATTCAGACAGAGAAAGACAAATAATTTATGATCTCTTGTAAATGTGGAACAACAACAACAACAAAACAAATAAATCACACAAACAAAAAAACCTGAGCTTGTAGATACAGAGAGTTAGGATAGGAGTTGGGCAAAATAGGTGAAAGGGGTTGAAAAGTACAAACTAGCTATAAAATAAATAAACCTTGGGGATATAATGTACTGCATGGTGACTATAGTTAATAATGCTGTATTGTATATTTGAAAGTTGCTATTAGAGTAGATCTGAACATTTCTCATCACAAGAAAAAAGTTTTTGGAACTACATATGGCAATGGATGTTAATTGGACTTAACACGGTGGTTATCTCATCATATATACAAATATCAAATTGGTATGTTGTACACCTGGAACTAATATCATTTTATATGTCAATGATATCTAAAAATAAAACAACAAAATAACAACAAACATAACCAGCAATCTGTGGTGCTACATATTTGGGCTTTTGAGCCTCAGCCCTTTCTGACTAACTT
Source organism: Lontra canadensis (assembly GCF_010015895.1). Classification (NCBI taxonomy): domain Eukaryota; kingdom Metazoa; phylum Chordata; class Mammalia; order Carnivora; family Mustelidae; genus Lontra; species Lontra canadensis. The sequence goes on from NW_022631115.1 coordinate 5,016,859, forward strand.
TCCTGTCCACATGTGCAGATTTAGAAATGATCTGAAAAAAGCCCAGCTGTGATTACTAAAAATAGGTGGAAAGGGGCAGAGGGGACTGGATAAGCCCTACAATGTGTGAGGCAGAACTGTCATCAAACCTGAACTCATTTACTTTAAAACAGCCTGATGTTACCTCATCTCTGTAGTTGAAGAAAGCTTTCCTCTGTTGTTTCAGGGCTGCTGAGAAGTTAAGTCAGCACCCGCACAGAATGGGACAAGGACCTGAGAACTTAAAGTGGAGATAGTGCAAGGGCTGAGAGGGGTACAGTCTCCAGCCCCAGCTGCGTCTGACTTGAGGACAGTTTGGTTTGGAGAGGCTGGGGTTATGTCACTGGTTCCAGAAGGCACCCAGCAGAAGGAGGGGGCTGGAACTGATGGAGAACCAGGGTAGGAGGAGGGCTGCCAGCAACTCTGCACTCCATCTCACTGCCCACACCCTACTCAACTAGAGTTAGGGAAGTTCATGTGACCAAAGAAAGTAAGTAAAATGTTCTGTGTGGTGGCTGATTGAAGGGAGTTGGCTAAAGCTCTGTGGCTCCAGTTTTTGCTCTTTTGCCTTTCTTGCCATACATCTCTTAGTCTGAGATGCAGGAGAGATGGTTGGAGATCCAGCAGCCATTTTGGCTTATGTGGTAACCTTGAGACTGCAACCTAGGTAGAGGATGATGGATTAGAAAGGCGGATAGGATTAGAGCTACACTGGATGCCTGCCATCCAACTTGAAGAAAGAGAGAGCAAGAGAAGCAACTTTATATCATGTTAAATCTACTCTTAATGGGGTTTAACTATTATATTCAAATAAACCAAATCTAACACAATTAAGCGTTTTACTCTTTATGTTAAATTAGAAAATCCTGGATGGATCTAGGGAATATAATGTGCTAAATTAAATAATTCAGTCAGAGAAAGAGAAATACCATATAATTTTATTCATATATGACACTTAAGAAACAAAACAAACAAGAAGGGAGAAATGCAGAAAACCAGACTTAACTGTAGAAAATGAACTGGTGGTTGCCAAAAGAGAGGGGGATGGGGGGATGGATGAAATAGATGCAGGGGATGAAGAGAACACTTACTGTGATGAGCACTGAGTAATGTATAGAGTTGTATCACTCTATTGTACATCTGAGACTAATACAACATTCACGTTAATTATACTTAAAAGAAACACAAAAAAAGAAATAGTTGCAAAATTAGAAAATCCTAGCATAATTATAAGTCTTTGAGGTGATAGCAATTGTTTGGCAGCTCTGGCAGGAAGTATTGGATATTTGATTGAACACGGACCCAGAAATAATGCCAAGATTTCCCTCTTCTTAGTAATTTCAGTGCTTCAAAGGTATTAAGGTGACAAATACCTCACACTCAAACATTGAGCGGCTCAACGTTAACTTGGATAATAGTTGTAAATGGATTTCTAATCCATTCCTTGGTTATATATGTCTCTAAAAGCATTTTGGAATGTACTTGATCTTAGTATAGTTTATAAATATATCCAATAATGGGACGTTGATTTCTTTCTCCACTGAGTGAAAAAATAATTAAGTTTTGTGAAAGTATTAACTTAAGGTGATCAAACTATTAAATCTGTAGTTCACTTTATTCAGGAAATTCTCCTATCTTATCCTCAACATTAGAAATTATGATATTTTAGCTGTAAAGTTATAGGTTCATCCTATTTCTGACACTGACGATCTTCGAGATCCCAACTTAACAAATATGCATGGAATCTGAGAGATGGTTTTAATTGGCAGTATCAAAGTAATTAAAAATATCTTTATTTCATTCTTCATTTAGGAAAAATCTTGATTAGCACTTATGCTTTCCCTTTTATTAGACAGCACACTTCAGGGTAAAAAACCAAACTCAACTTCCTGGTTCTTTACAAAGAATGCTAAGAATATGTATATTCAGTGTCCAAAGCTAATTTTCCAATTTTCACTGTTTCCTTCAACACAGCATTAAGATCAAGAAGCATATTGCAATGCCAGCTGCTCTCTATGAATGAAGTAGTTTGTGGATTGGCATTCAGGTTGAACCAGTTTTATGCCAGTACTAATGCCCTTCCTTTTTTCACACTTAGCAGGTGCTCCATTAGTACTGATACTAAGTATAAATAATGTTTTAAAAATTGTCATTAATTCAGCAAAAAAAAAAAAAAAATCTCACAGATTTCGGGTGATAACAGAACAAGGCTTCCTCATTAACTGTGTGGTAGCATATCATGGTGCTTACAACTGCAGGCTCCAGACCTAAAACGCCATTGTTCGAATCCAAGCTCTGTCACCTAGGAGCTTTGCAATTCCACCTGGGTGACTTGGTTAAGCATCTGACTCTTGATTTTGGCTCAGGTCATCATCTCAGTGTTGTGAGACAGAGCCCTTGTCTGGTTCCACACTCAGTGGGGAGTCTGCTGGAGATTGTCTCACGCCCTTCGCCCCTAGCTCCCTTCCCATTCTCTCTCTTAAAAAAAAGAAAGGAAATCCATACATGCCTCAATTTCCCCATATATCACGGGGGAAATCGTTAGTATCTGCCTCACAGGAATACGTTTTTCTAAATTGAAATACTTGTGTTGGAATTGCCACCTCTTTATTTTCATGTCAACGAATCCATTTTTAGCCTTCGTTTCATTTCTGTATCAACAAATCAAGACAATGAAAATGTAATCAACTTAAACATAAGGCTCAGCTGACATGAAAATACATTTGCAGAGACGAACTGCACCCCATTAACAAAATGTTAGCCTGTATAAACTCACCCAGGGCATCTACAGCTTATGTGCAATTCTTCAGAATGAACTGATAAACAGGATTTATGCAGGAATAATAATTGAGGTTATATTTCACATCTGTCAAAACGCACTTGATGAATTTATTCCCCTGCCTGTTCTTCTGAAACTGCTGCGCCTCCTAGAGATTATGGGGCAGACCCCAGGGACTCCCTGTGACCTGCTTACTACACTGTAGAAGCCCAACCTTAGATGATCAGCTCAGATTCAGAGATTTATTTTTCACTTGGAGTAAAAATCAATCAGTCTATCTATCTATCATCTATCTATCTATCTATCTATCATCTATCATCTATCTATCTACCTACCAACCTACTATGTGTGTTAATTTTCTTGGCTAATCTAAAAGCTGTAATAATTCTACTATTTCAAACATTTCCTGAACGCAACCTTCCTTCTAATTTTCACTGTAATTACCTTTGGTCAAGTTCTCACCATCTTTTCAACCTTTGCAATAGCCACCCAGCTGATATTCCCAACTTACTTTCTCCCATCTACTTCATCCCCTTCCCAAGTGCAATAGTTTTCTCCATCAAGGGCCAGGTTGCATATAATGTGGGGGAGAACCATGATATTTAGAGTAAGACAAACTTGGGTTTAAATCCTAGCTATTTCATAAATCAGCTGGGTGATCTTAAATGACTTAACTTTTTTGAGTCTGATTTAAAATATAGATATAAATATATGCCTTGTGGGGTGAGACTTTCTTAGATTACATATGTTCAGCAGCTTTTGTTTACATTAGACATCCCTCCTTAGTGCTCTACTGTACCCCTCCGCTCATCAATTTTGACTAACTCAAGGTTCATATGTTTGTGTGCTAAGGACAAAGAGAGTGTGAATGCTTTTTATTAGCCCCTTCCCAGATACTTGCAATGAAGGAGTCTTGGATTGAGGTGTCTATGGTCAGGCTGTGCTATGGTCATTAGTAGATAATGGGCTTGTGGCTACTACATTCTGAGAACCTGTAGTTCTGTGTGTCCCCATACCTAGAAACTCCTGACTGAAGCTGTTTGCCACAGTCAGTCATACCTGTTAGCTCTTAAAGCCTCAAGGTTCCTTAATCCCCACAATAAAATCTCTGTAGATTTATCTTGGAGAGCGGAAACTATCTATCTCACATAGCTTACCATATACATTAATACAACAAATTGATATTATTGAAGTGTCTTTATACACTTGACCTTACAATTCCAGGAAATTCTGCTCAGGAAAATAGAGTTACAAATAATTTCATTTTTCATTTCAGGAACTCCTCCTTCCCAAAACTATTTAAATGGACATCAGAGCCATTAATTTTCCATAGATAGCATCAAACAGCTGTTTAGGCTCTAAGACTACCTTCAAAATGCTTATCTCTTAACCTGTATTGAATGATTATCAGCCATTATATCATGAAATTTACTCAATCCCAGTTAAGGAATGCCATGGAGAGATCACTCTTAAACAGGAGCCCCCTACAATATAAATACCCCTGGTTGACTTTCCCCATCCAGAAGTGATGCTTTCTTTCTGTGGCAGCAATGAACTCGGTTTCCCTTATTAACAAAATATTGTGCTTGTGTGAAGGAAAAGAAATACCTGATTTTTTTTTCTTCCTCTCTTTTTTTTTTTTTTTAAAGTAGCCTGATGCCCAACGTGGGGCTGGAACTCACCACTTGGAAAAAGAGTTACATTCTCTACCGACTAAACCAGTCAGACCCACCCCTTTTTTGGTTTTCTAATTTCCTTTTTTGGGAAAATCTTATTTTTATTTATTTATTTGTTTGTTTGTTTATTTAAGAGGGAGAGAGAACATGCCTGTGAGCTGAGGGAGGAGAAGAGTAAGAGGAGCAAAAGGGGAAGGAGAGGGACAAGCAGACTCTGTGCTACACCTCATCAGCCTGAGGTCATGACCTGAGCTGAAATTGAGTTCAGTCAGATGCTTAACCGACTGAGCCACCCAGGAACCCTGGGTTTCTAATTTCTAACGGGTTCTGTAAGCCTCTAATTCAGTATGAAACTATGCACTAAAACAAACAGACAAACAAATAATCAAACTGATTCCAACTATTACAATAATCTTTTAAAATAGAATTTGGTTTTGTAGATTGGTTTTTGTGGGAGAAAAAACTAAAATGGTTAGAGTTTTGGGTTATTCTAGCTTATTTGATATATGTATAGATCGTATGGTCTGATTAGCCACTTTGCTTCATTGTCTGAACACATAAAAATTATCATGGTTGTCAGATGTTTTCATATTGGAGGGTTTCTCCCTCAAAAAGCAAAGAAACAAACAAAAAGCATTATGATTGCTGGGGGGAGAAGTCAAGATGGCAGAGAAGTAGCAGGCTGAGAAGACATCAGGTAGCAGGAGATCAGCTAGATAGCTTATCAAACCATTGCAAACACCTACAAATCCATCCGGAGATCAAAGAGAAGAAGAGCAACAATTTTAGAAACAGAAAATCGACCACTTTCTGAAAGGTAGGACCTGCGGAGAAGTGAATCCAAAGCGACGGGAAGATAGACCGCTGTGGGCGGGGCTGGCTCCCAGCAAGTGACAGAACAATGGAGCACAACATCAGGACTTTAAAAAGTCTGCTCCACTGAGGGACATCGCTCTAGAGGCTAAACCGGGGTGAAGCCCACGCGGGGCCAGCGTGGCCCCAGCTCCTGCAAGGTCACAGAAGGATCGAGGGTGTCTTAGTGTCACAGAGCTTGCAGGTATTAGAGTGGGGAAGCCAGCTACAGAGACAGAGCCGAGGAGTGAGCTCTCAATTCAGGGTTACCTTGAGATGGTCACAGACTGGGTGAGCTCGGAGCGCGGCTGGAGGCCAGGGAGATGGGAGTGATTGAGCTCTTTTCTCTGAGGACACACTGAGAAGTGGGGCCCCCAGCTCTTGGCTCCTTCAGGCCAGAGATTGGGAGGCCACCATTTTCATTTCTGTCCTCCGGAACTCTACGGAAAGTGTTCAGGGAACAAAAGCTCCCAAAAGCGAACCTGAGCGGATACTTAGCCCGGCCCCTGGTATGGGCAGTGTAATTCCGCCTGGGGCAAAGACACTTGAGAATCACTACAACAGGCCTCTCCCCTAGAAGATCAACAAGAAATCCAGCCAAGACCACGTTCACTTACCAAGGAGAACAGCGGAATTCCAGAGGAGGAGAAAGCAAAGCATGGAATTCATGGCTTTCTCCCCATGATTCTTTAGTCTTGCAGTTAATTAAGTTTTGTTTTTTTTTTTAATTTTACTTTTTTTTTCTTCTGCTAATTTTTTTTTAACTTTTACCCTTTCCTCTCTTAATGATTTTTAACTAGTTTATCTTAACAATACCTTTTTTTTAAAAAAAAATCATTTTTGAAACTACATTATTATAGTCATATTTTATCCTTCATTGTATCTATGTTTATTTTTTATATACACATAGGGATTTTTCTTCTAAAAAATTTGGGGTACAACTTCTTCTAATAGATCAAAATATACCCTAAATCTAGCTCTGGGCTTGTTCTAGTCTCCAGCCCAAGCAAATTCTCTCCACTTGCTTATTCTTTATTCTCCCAACCAACTTACTTTATCAATTCCTTTTTTAGAAATTAAAAAAAACCTTTTTTCATCTTTATAGGCATATTCCATCCCTTCATTGTGTTTACCCTTATATATATGTTTCATTCTTTAAAATTTTGGGAGGTAGTTTCTTCTAAGAGAGAAACTAAGTGGGTGACCCTGCTCTAGTCACCAGTCTAATATATATATATATATATATATATATATATATATATATATATATTTCTTTTTTATATTTTTTCTTTATTTGTTTTCCTTTTTTAATTTTTTTTTCTTCTGAAATTCTTTTTATACCCTTTCTCCCTCCCATGATTTGAGATCTCTTTTGATTTGGTTAAAGCACATTTTCCTGGAGTCTTTGTCACCCTTTCAGTATTTTATTTGCTCCTTCATATATTCTTACCTGGACAAAATGACAAGGTGGAAAAACTCACCACAAAAATAACAACAAGAGGCAGTACCAAAGGCTAGGGACATAATCAATATGGACATTGGTAATATGTCAGATCTAGAGTTCAGAACGATAATTCTCAAGGTTCTAGCTGGGCTCAAAAAAGGCATGGGAGATATTAGAGAAACGCTCTCTGGAGAGATTAAAGCCCTTTCTGGAGAAATAAAATAACTAAAATCTAACCAAGTTGAAATAAAAAAAGCTATTAATGAGGTGCAATAAAAAATGGAGGTTCTTACTACTAGGATAAATGAAGCAGAAGAGAGAATTAGTGATATAGAAGACCAAATGACAGAGAATAAAGAAGCTGAGCAAAAGAGAGACAAAGAATTACTGGACCACGAGGGGAGAATTTGAGAGATAAGTGACACCATAAGACGAAATGATGTTAAAAATAATTGGGATTCCAGAAGTAGAAGAAAAGTAGAGGGGAGCAGAAGGTATATTGGAGAGAATTATTGCAGAGAATTTCCCCAGTGTGGCAAAGGAAACAAACATCAAATCCAGGAGGCACAGAAAATCCCCCTCCAAATCAGTAAGAATAGATCCATACCCCATCACCTAATAGTAAAATTTACAAGTCTTAGTGACAAAGAGAACATCCTGAAAGCAGCCCAGGAAAAGTCTGTAACATACAATGGTAAAAATATTAGATTGGCAGCAGACTTATCCACAGAGACCTGGCAGGCCAGAAAGAACTGGCATGGTATATTCAGAGCACTAAACGAGAAAAACATGCAGCCAAGAATACTATATCCAGCTAGGCTATCATTGAAAATAGAAGGAGAGATAAAAAGCTTCCAGGACAAACAAAAGTTGAAAGAATTTGCAAACACCAAACCAGCTCTACAGGAAATATTGAAAGGGGTCCTCTAAGCAAAGAGAGACCCTAAAAGTAGTAGATCAGAAAGGAACAGAGACAATATACAATAACAGTCACCTTATAGGCAATGCAATGGCACTAAATTCATATCTCTCAATAGTTACCCTGAATGTGAATGGGCTAAATGCCACAATCAAAAGACACAGGGTATCAGAATGGATAAAAAACAAAATCCATCAATATGCTGCCGACAAGAAACTCATTTTAGGCCTGAAGACACCTCCAGGTTTAAAGTGAGGGGGTGGAAAACAATGTACCATGCCAATGGACATCAGAAGAAAGCTGGGGTGGCAATCCTTATATCAAATCAATTAGGTTTTAAGCCAAAGACTATAATAAGAGATGAGGAAGGACACTATATCATACTCAAAGGGTCTGTCCAACAAGAAGATCTAACAATTTTAAATATCTATGCCCCTAACATGGGAGCAGCCAACTATATAAACCAATTAATAACAAAATCAAAGACATACATCGACTACAATACAATACTAGTAGGGGAGTTTAACACTCCCCTCACTGAAATGGGTAGATCATCCAAGCAAAAGATCAACAAGGAAATAAAGGCCTTAAATGACACACTGGACCAGATGGACATCACAGATATATTCAGAATATTCCATCCCAAAGCAACAGAATACACATTGTTCTCTAGTGCACATGGAACATTCTCCAGAATAGATCACATCCTGGGTCACAAATCAGGTCTCAACCAGTATCAAAAGATTGGGATCATTCCCTGCATATTTTCAGACCACAGTGCACTGAAGCTAGAACTCAATCACAAGAGGAAATTTGTAAAGAACCCAAATACATGGAGACTAAACAGCATCCTTCCAAAGAATGAATGGGTCAACCAGGAAATTAAAGAAGAATTGAAAAAATTCATGGAAACAAATGATAATGAAAACACAATGGTTCCAAATCTATGGGACACAGCAAAGGCAGTCCTGAGAGGAAAATATATAGCGGTACAAGCCTTTCTCAAGAAATAAGAAAGGTCTTAGGTACACAACCTAACCCTACACCTAAAGGAGCTGGAGAAAGAACAAGAAAGAAACCCTAAACCCAGCAGGAGAAGAGAAATCATAAAGATCAGAGCAGAAATCAATGAAATAGAAACCAAAAAAACAATAGAACAAATCAATGAAACTAGGAGCTGGTTCTTTGAAAGAATTAATAAGATTGATAAGCCCCTGGCCAGACTTATCAAAAAGAAAAGAGAAAAGACCCAAATAAATAAAATCATGAATGAAAGAGGAGAGATCACAACTAACACCAAAGAAATACAGACAATTATAAGAACATACTATGAGCAACTCTATGCCAACAAATTTGACAAATCTGGAAGAAATGGATGCATTCCTAGAGACATATAAACTACCACAACTGAACCAGGAAGAAGTAGAAAACCTGAACAGACCCATAACCAGTAAGGAGATTGACACAGTCATCAAAATCTCCAGACAAAAAAAGCCCAGGGCCAGATGGCTTTCCAGGGGAATTCTACCAAATATTTAAGGAAGAACTAATTCCTATTCTCCTGAAACTGTTCCAAAAAATAGAAATGGAAGGAAAACTTCCAAACTCATTTTATGAGGCCAGCATCACCTTGATCCCCAAAACAGTCAAGGTTCCCATCAAAAAAGAGAACTACAGACCAATATCCTTGATGAACACAGATGTGAAAATTCTCACCAAAATAGTAGCCAATAGGATCCAACAGTACATTAAAAGGATTATTCACCACGACCAAGTGGGATTTATTCCAGGGCTGCAAGGTTGGTTCACCATCCGCAAATCAATCAATGTGATACAACACATTAATAAAAGAAAGAACAAGAACCATATGATACTGTCCATAGATGCTGAAAAGCATTTGAGAAAGCACAGCATCCCTTCCTGATCAAAACTCTTCAAAGTGTAGGGATAGAGGGCACATACCTCAATATTATCCAAGCCATCTATGAAAAACCCACTGCAAATATCATTCTCAATGGAGAAAAACTGAAAGCTTTTCTGCTAAGGTCAGGAACATGGCAGGGATGTCCGTTATCACCACTGCTATTCAACATAGTACTAGAAGTCCTAGCTTCAGCAATCAGACAACAAAAGGAAATTAAAGGCATCCAAATCGGCAAAGAAGAAGTCAAATTATCACTCTTCGCAGATGATATGATACTATATGTGGAAAACCCAAAAGACTCCACTCCAAAACTGCTAGAACTTGTACAGGAATTCAGTAAAGTGTCAGGATATAAAATCAATGCACAGAAATCAGTCGCATTTCTCTACACCAACAACAAGACAGAAGAAAGAGAAATTAAGGAGTCAATCCCATTTACAATTGCACCCAAAACTATAAGATACCTAGGAATAAACCTAACCAAAGAGGCAAAGAATCTATACTCAGAAAACTACAAAGTACTCATGAAAGAAATTGAGGAAGACACAAAGAAATGGAAAAATGTTCCATGCTCCTGGATTGGAAGAATAAATATTGTGAAAATGTCTATGCTATCTAAAGCAATCTACACATTTAATGCAATCCCTATCAAAATCCCATCCATTTTTTTCAAAGAAATGGAACAAATAATCCTAAAATTTATATGGAACCAGAAAAGACCTCGAATAGCCAAAGGAATATTGAAAAAGAAAGCCAAAGTTGGTGGCATCACAATTTCAGACTTCAAGCTCTATTACAAAGCTGTCATCATCAAGACAGTATGGTACTGGCACAAAAACAGACACATAGATCAATGGAACAGAATAGAGAGCCCAGAAATAGACCCTCAACTCTATGGTCAACTAATCTTCGACAAAGCAGGAAAGAATGTCCAATGGAAAAAAGACAGCCTCTTCAACAAATGGTGTTGGGAAAATTGGACAGCCACATACAGAAAAATGAAATTGGACCATTTCCTTACACCACACATGAAAATAGACTCCAAATGGATGAAGGACCTCAATGTGAGAAAGGAATCCATCAAAATCCTTGAGGAGAACACAGGCAGCAATCTGTTCGACCTCAGCCGCCGCAACTTCTTCCTAGGAACATCGCCAAAGGCAAGGGAAGCAAAGGCCAAAATGAACTATTGGGATTTTATCAAGATCAAAAGCTTTTGCACAGCCAAGGAAACAGTTAGCAAAACCAAAAGCAACTGACAGAATGGGAGAAGATATTTGCAAATGACATATCAGATGAAGGCTAGTATCCAAAATCTCTAAAGAACTTAGCAAACCCAACACCTAAAGAACAAATAATCCAATCAAGAAATGGGCAGAGGACATGACAGACATTTTTGCAAAGAAGACATCCATATGGCCAACAGACACATGAAAAAGTGCTCCACAGTACCGTGCATCAGGGAAATAGAAATCAAAACCACAATAGATACCACCTCACACCAGTCAGAATGGCTAAAATTAACAAGTCAGGAAATGACAGATGCTGGCGAGGATGTGGAGAAAGGGGAACCCTCCTACACTGCTGGTGGGAATGCAAGCTGGTGCAGCCACTCTGGAAAACAGCATAAAGGTTCCTCAAAAAGTTGAAAATAGAGCTATCCTATGACCCAGCAATCGCACTACTGGGTATTTACCCTAAAGATACAAACGTAGTGATCCGAAGGGGCACATGCACCCGGATGTTTATAGCAGCAATGTCCACAATAGCCAAACTATGGAAAGAACCTAGATGTCCATCAACAGATGAATGGATAAAGAAGAGGTGGTATATATATGCAATGGAATACTATGCAGCCATTAAAAGAAATGAAATCTTGCCATTTGCAACGACATAGATGGAACTAGAGGGTAGTATGCTTAGCAAAATAAATCAAGCAGAGAAAGACAACTATCATATGACCTCCTGATAGGAGGAAGTGGAGATGCAAGATGGGCGGTTTGGGGGATAGGTAAAGAATAAATGAAACAAGATGGGATCAGGAGGGAGACAAACCATAAGAGACTCTTAATCTCACAAAACAAACTGAGGGTTGCTGGGGGGAGGGGGTCGGGAGAGGGTGGTGGGGTTATGGACATTGGGGAGGGTATGTGCTATGGTGAGTGCTGTGAAGTGTGTAAACCTGGCAATTCACAGACCTGTACCCTTGGGGCTAAAAATACATTATATGTTTATAAAAAAATAAAAAAAAATTAACAAAAAAGCATTATGATTGTTAAGCTACAGAAAAGGCAAAAAGTAGAATATTTTCTTAGATTTTCTTTTTGAACATTCTTTCTGGCTTTTTGCAGAAGGAATGGTCAGACAGACATGTAATGAAAGTCACACACACAACTTTGTATTTTCTAGCAGTTACATTACCAATAAGCAAAAATAGAAGGAGAATTTCACTTTAAAATTATAGTTTATTCAAAGCCATGTGCCCCAGATATTTTTACATCTGCTATGGTACCAGATGTAATTTAGTGCTTGGTCACTATGGTTGTGAATGGTGCTGGAAGTGCAGGAAGGCAGAGACAGTGAATGAACAGATGGGTCTGAGGTTAGGAGGAGAGGATGAAGGATGGATGCAACTAAGCAGCTTTTTTTTTTTTTTTTTAGGAAGAGCTGAGACGAAGTGAAAGTGTAAGATGTTCTCAGCTGTGCACAAGTTATTTAACCACTTTGGGAATCCTCTTCAAAATATGTAATGATCATAATTCTGAATTCACTGAGTTGTAATAAGAGTTATAGCACTTGGGAAATTCCTGATGAACATTAAGCACCGAATAAATGTTGACACACACACACACCCTTTAAAAACAAAAAACAAAAAACAAAAAATACCTCAGAATGTTTTGGAGTACCTGTGAGAACAGGGAGCTGACTTCATGCCTTGTCCAGGACTATGGATTAGCTTCTGCTGTTTTCTGTAAGGAATCTGAATTCACTTTTTATTTACTTTTCAAAATCCTTATGTTATCAAGGAATGATAATTTTTCTTATACTTGTTTCTTCCCTTTCCCTTTCACTCTCTCCTCCTTCTGCTCCTTTTCTTCTTCCTCCCCTGGTTTGATTGACTGTGTACATTTTCCTACTGATCTAGATGGTCACCAGAGATAGGAAAGGGCATGTGGGAGAGAATAAAACATTCAGTTTTGCTTTATTTTCACAGAAGTATCCAAAGGAGGTTGTTGAAAATCTTTAGTGTTAAGCTTTTAGGTGTTTGGGTGATTCAAAATAGAGCCATGTATGCATCTGTTTGCTGAAAAATTGAAGATAATCTATGTATTCATGGTTGGGTGTAGGAATTACTTGGGCCTGTAGAATCCTCCAGAATACAGACACAATGATCTGTTGATAGAACAAAACTTTGTTTACCTTGACAGAGTCTTCCCATCTGAGGAGAAGGGCAGGCAAAGGGTGGTTATGTATGCAGTTTGGGGGATCTGATTTAAGGAGGACTTTTTAATAACAGTGTGATTGGAATTGGGTAGATTCACAGCCCAACAGTCTAGAAGAGACACCATGGCAAAGCTGGGGTTCAAAGTGAGTCTCAGAAAACAGCCATTTCAGGCTGGCTGTTGTTCTGAGATGGGTATTTACTCTGAAAGTACCTTGGGTAGTTCCTGTTCAGATAAATATATTGTTAAGAAGTTCCTGGAACAAATAATGAAAATATTTTCAATTCTTCTTCCTGGGCAGAAATTTCCTGGAATAGTAAACTCATGTTAATGGATACAACCCAATCGTGGAGGCATGTTAGAGAAGACAGCACTCTAAGGCCTGGGAACGGCCAGCTGTGTATGTGGGTATTTCTGGTCCTTGAAAGTTCTCCCTTTAATTTTTGAAATTCAAGTACACTAGCCTTGGAAATAAATATTTACAATGACTTCCAGTGGCTAAAAGTTTGGTCCTTCAAAAGCATTATTAAGGTGTCAAATCCCCAAAGTGCCATTCTTCAAAATATCTAGCCCATACATCCAGCTCTGGATTTCATCTAAAGCCAGACAAGATAATAAATTACAGAAGAAAAATGACTATATTTATATATGATAATACATATTTGAGCAGACAATTGTGGAACAACAGCTGTTTCTGAAGATCAGGGAACTTCACGTTCTCTTTATGTTTTTAAATATTTAATAGCTGCTAAAGGTCAGTACACAGTGAACTTTTATTTGCCAGAGGTCAATCCAAAACTGTCAAACATACACGGAGCAGCTAGGGACAGAACACAATAATTATGTTGTTTTGCCCTAAAAAATGAGTTATTTACATTTTCTTCATAATTTGGTTGTTATTACAACCCGTATTAAGATTTTCAATCCCAATTCATCAAGTAAATGATTAAAATGTCATATTTTTATGATATGCCTTTACAAGAAAAATACATCATAATAGTGTGGCTTAAATGTGAAAATGATGCTTCTTTGAACAACTTCATCTGGAGCAGTGATTAAAATGACTGCCTCTTGCCCAATAACAGTGGCTGGCGGCAGGTTAGGATGACAGCCAGCAAACTGGGGGATGGCTAAAGACAGTAATGATGGTCAGCAGGAGGGACAGGAGCTGCTCTCTGGGTCAGAGCTGGGTTGAGTACTGACGCTGGTACTTAAATCTTGGTCATCAAGAAAATTCAGTATTCTGTCTAAACCTCGGGTTTCTATCTGCATAACAGAGAGAACCGTTGTGGAGCCTAGGAGAGCCAGCTCAAGGGCTCAAAGGGCACCAGGAGGCTGTCAGTAATGGTAGGTAGGCATTCAGAGAAAGGGGAACCTTTATGGAGGTTCCTCAAAATGTTGAAAATAGAGCTACCAGATGACCCAGCAATTGCACTACTGGGTATTTACCCTAAAGATACAAATATAGTGATCTGAAGGGACATGTGTACCTGAATGTTTATAGCAGCAATATAAACAATAGCCAAACTATGGAAAGAGCTTAGATGTCTATCCACAGATGAATGGATAAAGAAGATGTGGTGTATGTATATACACAATGGAATATTATGCAGCCACCAAAAATGAAATCTTGCCATTTGCAATGATGTGGATGGTATTATGCTAAGCGAAATAAATCAGAGAAAGACAATTATCATATGATCTCACTGATATGAGAAATTTGAGAAACAAGACAGAAGATCATAGGGGGAAGGGAGGGAAAAATGAAACAAGACAAAACCGGAGAGGGAGACAAACCATAAGAGACTCAGTCTCAGGAAACAAACTGAGGGTTGCTGGAGGAGGTGGGGGTGGGAGGGATGGGATGGCTGGGAGGAGGGTATGTGCTATGGCAAGAAAAATAAAATAAATTAAAAAAAAAGATTTAGGAATATGGGACATGGCTGGGCTCTAGCATACATCTAGATCTGAACCAGTTCTTGTTTTCTTTCTTGCAGGTGAGGGGGGATCTGACAGTAACTAGACTGATCCCCCCAGATTACATCTTTAAAATGATAGAAAGAGGTTGAATGCTGACACTACCTTTTCCTAGTTTTCTCGTCTTGAGAAAGTTACTCACTTCCCTGAGCACCAGTTTCTCTGTCAGTTTAATTGGGCATGGTGATATTTACTGCATAAATATGGTTGAGGATTTCATGAGACATAGTATACAAGGCTTCACTGATTGTGTCTGACAGTGTAGACAGCTATTAGCCAATTAAATCTGCTTACTTTATAATTATCTGCTGACTAATGAGAGGAAATAGCAGGGTATTATTCCCAGACCACACTAAAATGGACATAATGTGTGGGAAGAGATGTAGAAAACATTAGTTTTGTGAATAATAGGAAATCATTGATGTATCATAACAAGTCACATTTTTAAAAACTTTTTCTGGTGAGGCAGTTCCTTTTTTTTCCATCCAGGCCCTTGGTTCCAGTGGAAGCATTTTAGTTCTTTGTCTGAAGGCCCAGAACCTTTCATGAAATGGTGAGAACAGTCTTACAGAATAGGCTGAAAACAAGCAAAGCAGCACTCACTACCAATTTTCATGTTCTACTGTACAGTAAAGATATAGCCCTGAACATTTTTCTTGCTTTGGTGAAACAATTTTAATTGTTTGAATTGCTAGAATAATAATTATTTCCAGTGGAAATCCAATCGTGTCATTTTTGTTTTTTGTTTTAAAGATTTTATTTACTTACTTGTCAGCAGTGGTCTAGGGAGAAGCAGGCTCCCCACTGAGCAGGGAGCCTGATGTGGGACTCTGTCCCAGGACCCTGCGATCATGACCAGAGCCGGAGGCAGAGGCTTAACGGACTGGGTCACCCTGGTGTCCCTCACTCCCTGGTTTTAAAGATTCCTTTGGCATTCTGAAGTCTGCTCATGGAAATTGGCACCCCTCAACATGGTCGGTTATAGTGTGGCCCCCTCTGACACTTAACTGGGTTCCTTGCCTCTTATCGTCTCACTTCTCACTCCTTTTTTGATATTTCCACTACCTTAAACTGCTTGGTTGATGATTTGTCTCACCAGCATGCTTTTCACATGCAATTCCTGCTGCCTGCAATGCTTTTCCTGGAACCTGCCCTGCACCCCCGTCACCAGCACTTTCCCTGGGACGGAGTTTGTTAGGTGTCCCCGCACACCTTTTTCACAGGAGTCTGTATACGTGGCCATCGCAGTACTTATCACTCATTTCATCATCCCTCACTGGGTTGAAGGGACGTGGAAGCCAGGAAGTGGGCCTCACATAAATATCCTTGAATTAAACCTCTGTTGTATGAATGTATGAAGCCTAGCGATCCCTCTCTTATTTCCAGTACCAGTAGGACTGGGACTCCTCTTCTGATATGTTGGGAGACAGGGACACAGACACCAGTTCCTGATTGTGAAATTGCAATCAGGATAAGATACACATCCTCTGTGAAGGGTGGGCTAAGAACACAGCTGAGCATATTGGCATCTTGTGATCTATTTTCATAGAGTGTATCATATGCACATTTGGTATGAATAAATTTGGTGACTCAAAGCAGGCTATCTTGTGCATTAACGACTGTGTGCCAACCCCTGTCCCGCTTAGGTCGACCCAAGTATAGCCCTGGAGTTCCTTTGGGGAATCAGACTTCCCTTCAGTCAATTGTTCTTCATTATATGGATTACATTGAGTATAAATGTCAACCAGTCCTAGAGATATGTAAATCTGGGCAGAAACTGGAAAATTAAATTAAGCTGACTATTTGACGTTAGATAGGAAAAATACACAAGCAAAGGAGATGCTGTCAAGAATTAATCATTATTTTTCTTTAATTTGAGTTTAGCTGGCTTGTATGAATACAGAGATATACTCAGTACCCAAAGCAATTGTGGAGTTAGCAGATACAGGTGAATCACCTGTTAGTGCTAGCAAAGTTTCCCTCACATCGAAGGTAGCCCCTGTTTGGGATGTGTATACTGAACCAAAGGCTGTGTTGACTTATCAGTTGGCAAAAACATCCTGTCCACTTGGGATAAAATAATGAGCCAGGCAGACTGGTTGGTGGAACTGAAATGCGTCAGCACTACTTGATTCTGGGGCAGTCTACCTCAGCAGACCTCCTCCGGGACAGTGCTTTTCATGGAATGGCGGTAATGGTCTCGATAGAGTAGCCCAAGAAAGAGCACAGCAAAACTCATTATCAATTTTTATTTCCTACCATACACCAAATGTACAGCACTGAACACAATTTTGTTGCTTTGATGTAAGAAATATTAATTGTTTGAAGAAACAGTATACAAACAAGCTACTTCAAATTAAAAAAAAATGCATACATCATTGCCTTTTTGCTGTTTACAAAAGACCCAATTTACAGTATCTATCATTAACAGAGTTGAAAGGAAAAAAATCAGTGCACATTACAAAACACATCAAGTACAAAGGAGGCAAATAAATACAAACATACTTCACAAAACAGTCTGCTCAAACTATGCAAACACAAATAAATTAACCCGAAGTCATAGTAAATTATAGTAATAAATACATAGGTTGGTAAGAGATTTCTTTTAAATTAAATAAAATATATAACAAACTTGTTAAAATATTTAGCAAATTAAACTTTTGTCTTTGTAATAAGTGAACTTATTTGTATGCCTCTATCAAGTACTGTATAGCAAAATGTTTGCAAGTACATAACTTTAATAGAAAATTTTGTTTGGTGTCCCATTTATAATAGACAGCACATATGGTAGCTCTTTTTTTTTAAAGTGATTTTTAAATTAACACCGTTCCTACCTAAGAACAGACATCTCATTTTCACTAAACTAAGATTCAAGGGTTCAAATGAACCCCAAACCGAAGATAAGCCCCACTTAGTACATAACAATGACCACAGTGTCATGGAAGTGGAATTACTGTTGATATTACTTTTCATTTGTGCAGGTAACAGTAATAACAGTGGAATATATCAAGCCTGTGAGTGCCATCACATTCAATCTACATATCCATGAGGCTAATAAAAAATAAACACTTTTGTTATAGCACAGAAAATTAAGCCCACACTAAGTTCAAGTGTCCATTTACACGGAGGCACATTGCACACGAGGTGTGTGTGCACACCAAAAAGGCAGTTTAGCTGGTTGTCTATACCTTTTTCTTAAAAAAAATAAATATAAAAAAACTTTTGAAACAATGTTTAACTACTTTACAATCCCTGAAATAGACATTGCCTTTACTATAGCAACTACTAAACTCTGATCCATCCAGAAATCCAAGATTTGGGGCTCAATTTCATGCGTGTGTGAGTGTATGTGAGTGTGTCTCTCTGTGGGTGTGTGTCTGTGCGTGTGAGTGTGTATACTTTGTAGCACTTGTAGTTCTATGGAAAGATTTTTATCAAATTGAAAGTTCTCCTGTTGCCTAAGGAGGGTAAGACAATGTCACCAGTGTTTAAAGTATTTACTTGGATTGGAGTAATGTTTTTTTTTCATGTGTTACTATATTTCCCATTCCTTTCCAGTCCACCCAGTAAGATAAATGCTATTTCAGGGGATATGGTATCTACAAAATTTTCCATTTGGATGTGTTTGTATTTGCTAAGTACAAATCTACATCAATATTGTCACTTGTATATTGTACCAACATATGGCAGGAAAGCCTGGCTGGTCACATCAAGTCTTATTTCTCATCTTGGGATAAGAGTTGCCAACTATCTGATATGACTTGAAAAACAAACAGACAAATCTGCATCACTAAAAAAGCTTATGTTTCTTTAAAACATGTCAAATAAATAATTCATATTAACTAAAACCGTACAGCCAAGTCGAATACTTTGCTGATTGCTATATTTAATTATTGCTAACAAATTCTGAACAGGCTGTTTTCCAGTACACTGTGCTACTGTGAGTGCGCATTTCCCACTAGTGGGCGCCATTTATCTTCTTATTTCTTCCCGCACCTCACGGCAAGCTCATTTACAAATACAAAAACCAGTGAAAGGGAGGAAAAGAAATGTGCAATAAAAATCAAACCGGACCATAGTGCAGTCCTTAGACAAGGATTTCCTTCTTACTTTTTTTGTTTTCTCATTTAAACCCAGCAAGGTATGTGATTTGAGAATAGCATTTCTATTTAAATTCTATTGGAAAATAAATTAATAAACACACTTGTAAAAATATGGCAGACTTCAAAATGCAGTTAAAAGATAAAAAACTCTTTGATTAGAAATAAATAAAATATAAAAATGTCACATTTATTTTACATATACTTTACAAAAAAAAAAATCCAAAAGAGTGCAATGAAGAAATAAAATTAAAACATATGAAAATAAATAAGATCTGATATTTGACTGCATCGCTTTTAATCCAGAGTCTATCATAGTTTTTCTTTCCTTTTTATGTCAGCTGGGGGGGAAAATTAGTGCAATGTTGCAATTGTAAATGCAGTACGGCAACCTATGTGCCTTAGCAGCACAGGAGTCCCTTCCAGATCCGTCTGTGTTACTGCTGTTTGTAATTTCTGTTGCCTGGCAGCGCTGTGGTCCTACACATGGATGCCCTTCACTGCCTGTTTGATACTTTCCAGCAGAGCTTTGCATTCCGGGGAATAGTCCCGTTCCAGATTGCTGTACATGTCTGTGAGTGTATTTACATATGCTTCAAAATTCTGCTCACTGATAGGCCCCTAAATGAAGACAAAACACATGGAACCAATCAGAGTCACTCAGGCTGGGGCAAAAGGAGGACCTAGTAACACCAAGAGTATCAGTGACTCCAGGGTCTTAAAGGGAAGGGAAGAATCCATATGGCTGCTGGAGTTTAGGGAGATGGAGAGACACTGAGTATGTTGGGATTCAACTGTTCACTCTTGACTCCATTGACAGGCCCGCTGTGATTGTTAATATTTTGTGGTCAATTTGGAGCTGTGTCAGATAGATACCTGGCTACTGAGCGGGACCCCTCAGAGCTGCACTGCTTTGGGGAGGCTGCCTCAGCTTCAGTTGCACATGCCCAGCGCCACAGACCTCCTGTCTGCACAAGGGGAATGTCGGAGAGGCTATGGAGGAAGACTTTGCTTGAACCAGGTGGTTCCTTTGACAGCACTGGGCTGGAATTAAAGGCACTTAAGATCTGAGCAAGTTGCTCACTAACCAGGTGGACATTTTTTTCTTTTTTCATCCTCAGACACCTTTTTGGCTATATTTTCCCCTTGTGGCATCATTGTAATATATCCTTGCATTTTTCTATCTCTGCTCAGGTAGCACATCAGATTCACCAAGATCTGCTTATCTCTTATTCTTTTTGTGTGTTTTAGTAGCTTCTTTGTCTAATGTGGTGCTTCAGAGAGTGGTCACTTGATCCATGTAAATTGCACATGTGCCTGAAGGGAAGTGCAAGACACAAAGGGCATGCTACTAACCATTTCTGGGTTCCTCTATTTTCCCACCTTTTGGAAAACATGTGAATGTGCTTTACTTGCTTCATGAAATGCTTGGAAGAAAGGATTTTTCAAATGTCTAAATACTAGAGCAATAAAGGATGTTATCATTATTGCTGTTATTTAGAAGGTAGGCTTGCTAATTCTGAAGATTATCTTGCTGTGCTTAGCAAGATATTGATCTGAATTATGAGTATTGTCTAACCATGGTTTTCTGTTCCCTTTCAGTTTCTGCCCTTGCTGTGTCATGGGTTTCTTGGAGAGTTTGTAACTGGACCAGGACCCAGGCAGCAAAGTGGATAAAGTCCACACAGTAAAGCCTGGCTCATCTGGCTTTGGAGCCTGGATCAAATTACATGATCTCTGAACTTTGATATCCTCAACTACAGAATGGGAAGGCCAAAGCTGACTGTTGGGTGTCTGTGTGAATATTTAGTGTAATCAACCTTAAAAAATCACCACTAGGCTGCCTTGCATATAGCTCTATAAGGTACAGTTTCTCTTGTATGGTAATGACTATTTTTATGGCATTTGTGAAGGAAAACATAGTAATGAATACAAATTTCAAGTATGAATTAGACAAATGTTCATAAATAATATTACAATAATATCTAAAATGTACCTTAATACTAGCCATAAAGTAATAATTTATTTTCCTTTGTTATCGATTTTTTTAATTGTCAAGAGACACTTTTGGAATTGGGTAAGATGAGGGTTCCATGCTGCAAAATTGGGTAAACTGAGGGATTTATTGCTTTCAGGTAAACCAATCATATTTTTTCATGAAATTGCTGTTTCTTTATATATCTTTATATATAAATTCTATATATAAAATTTGCAGCTCTAAAGAACTTGCTCTAAGCATTAAGGAAATTAAAAGCATTCAACAATGCAGCCTCTCTTCCAAATGTTTGTAATATTTATGAAAATGTGACAGAAACTAATTATCTATGAATTTGAAATAGTTGCCAAAACTCAAGTATATGTTTAGATTTTGAAAATAAGGATGACTTGCTCACTTTTTATTTCATATGAGAACATGAATATGTTCTTCCTACTTAACGCCAAATTAAAAATATATATATATTTTTTTTATTATGGTTCTTGAGCAAGAGTGGATGGCACGAATGGCTGTAAGTCTTCTAAGTTCTCTATTTGGAAATAAACTTTTAGGAGGGAGCTTTGGCCTCCAACCTTTGTATTACATTATAAAGCAAGTTTTGAATAAACCCTCACCTTTAAATGATTCCTGCAATTTCAAAAACCTTTGGCTTTCATGTAATTTAATGTACGTGTCTGTCATGGTCCCTGTGAGGGAGGTGGCTGCCTGTCAGACGCGATAGAGCATGCGCACTACCTGTGTGGCTGCTGACGGGTGGCCCTCCTGGTGAGTGCGTAAGGGCGCTGCAACCGAGCAAGCCAAGGTCCTGCCTTGGACTTACCATCTGTGGAAGCTGAATGTCCGCAAGGCTTGAGATGAGAGCTTGACTCAGGCCCGCCAGCTCCTTCAGCAGACTCTCGTTGTTCTGCTCTATGAGCTTGTTCTCCTCCTCTATTGTCTTTAGGTTGCTCTCCATAGATGTGATCTGAAAAGGAAGTAACTTGGGAATGTGAGCAGCTGGATTTGGAGGAGGGCAAGAGGTTTCTCTCTGAAGGAAAGGCATCCGCTGAACCTGACTGCCAAGGAATGCGTACTACTCCACAACTTCTCATAAAACCACAACCCCTCATATTGCTTTAAGTTTTGGAATCACATTCCCAAGTTTACATCTTTAGCCCAGACTTCCTATGAGTTGCAAATTCCACATCTCCACATGGCTACGTGGTGACTATCTCAAGTTTAGTATGTTCAAGAGTGAGCCTTTTCTACTTCCCCCAAACCTGCTCCACACACAGTCCTCATTTTCCCAACTTGAACACTGCTCAGGCCTGAAAGCTCTCTTTTTCTCGTAGTCCTTCACAATATCCAAGATGGAGACTGTCCTCACCTGCACTGATGGCCCCTGGGTCCAGCCCCTGGAGTGACTGTGACTGCTTTCTCATGGGTGGCCCTATGCCTGGCTTTGCCCCATGCAATCTCTTCTTGGCCTGTCTTCAACACAGCTACCAATACAAGTCTCTTAAGATGTAAGTCTTAATATAGGTCAAATATGACTGGGTTAACCATTGGCTCAAAATAAAATATAAAAAAATATTTTCCATTTGGATAAATCTAGTCAGAGGATGGGGCAGATGTTACATAGAAGAATACAGAATTGAGAAATTGCTTGGATTTTTCAGTAAACAGTGTCTCCAGAAAAATCTCCAAAAAGACTGTTTCTAACAAATACACATTCAGAGATGTTCTAGAAAATTCAAATGTGAAAAGATCTGTTTATTTGAACTTTGAATAATACTAACTACTCTTACATCTTCTAATGACAGTTTTTCGAAAACACCATGTGCTCTGCAGGACTCTAGTTACAGGATGATTGGCTTTATTTGCTTCTAAAGCCTTTAAGACACCCAAGGCAAAAACATGAGTAGCTTTTCCTACAGATAATCAATGATGGCCCAGGGTGATCTACCTAGCCATGCAATGGTGTCATCGAGACATGGTCAATGTATTCATTGTAAGATATCAGTTTATTTTTTTATACAACTTTTAACAGTTTTATGTTTTGCCTCCGCTATTGATTGCAATCACTTTAAAGATAACTAATAGCTTTTCTGTTGTGTTATTGTTGTTTTTACCTGCGTCTGAAGTTTCATCATATCTGCTTCAATTTTAAGGTTGGATTCATTCAATTCCTTTATTTCTTCATCCAAATGCCTAATTTCTTCATCACTCTCTAAACCTACAAAAAGTCAGACTATCTGAGTTTAAACAGAAAATATGAGACAGTGACAATATGAGTCATTTTATGTTTAAATTTGTGCTTTGCTAAGTGAAAATTGGACTTTAATTTGAAATGTTGAATTTTTACCCAAATCTATATCCAAGATTCTAAAAAAGTGGGTTAAAGAGTTATTTTGTAAGAAAAAGGAGTAGAAAAGTAATACCATTTAATGTAGCACTGTTATGTTCCAGGTATGTTGCTACACATGTCTGCAGATAATTTCTGATTTAAACTTCACTGCACACTATGGGGCATGTTCCATTATACCTTTTTCACATATGAAGACACTGAGTCTAGAGGAGCTAAATGCAGCCACACTCATCACAACAGAGGCTGCATAACCTGCCTGTGTCCAGAGTAACAGCAGAGCTAGGAATGAATTCCATAGCCCATGCATCCTCTCGTACACAGTGTTGTAAGAACAGTTATGACATGAATTATGCTGATTAGTTGTATATTTATTACCTGTGTAGGACCTTATGAATCATCACTGGAGGCAGAGCTGGGGTGTAAGCAGGGGGCTTAGAGTCCAAGGACACAAAATTTGGGTTCCCTCTGTAGAGCTGGATAAGGAGCAATGCAATCTAGGAGAAGGAACATGGGCTTTGGAATTCGAATGCTGGCCCTGACTCTTGCTCTTGAACCTATACAACTTACTTAATTTCTTTGTGCCCCAGTTTCTTCTTCAATAAAATAAGCATAAAATCTATGTTGTAAGAATTAGTGCAATAAATTATAAAGTGCTGAATGTATAGTAGGTTCTCAATGAGTGGGAGTTATTTCTCATCACTATTTTATAGAAGGAATATGAATGCATTTTAAGTATTTTTTTTTAAGTTCAGAATGGAAGCTCATATTAAAAAGGACAGAAGCAGGACATGAGGTGAGTGAATCTGCACCAAAGAGATGATAACAATTAAGATGGATAAATGTAAACTTCTGCATTTAGATTTAATGAGATTGAATTCATGAGAGCAAGGATGAGAAAACTGACAACTTGTTTGAAAGAGTTCTAGACTCTTACACTGCTCTGGGGTTACTACTCTGGACAACAGTTCATTGTCCTCTGAAAGTAAACTTCACGTGCTCTATGACCCAGCAATTCCATCCCTAGGTACACACCTGAGACAAACGACTGCAGGTGCACAAGAGGAGGCATGCACTAGATGAACACAACACATTCACAAAAGCCCAGCCTGGAAACACACTGCATGCCCGCCAAAACAACATGAATGACTCTTACCAATAACATGTTAAGAAAACTGTGAGCTCTATTTACATAAAGCTTGATGAAGACGGGTGGCTGTTTTGTGGGTCCTTACTGCTTTATTATGTTACTAACCACCTAAATAAAAGTGGGCTATGCATGCACCAATGAAGAGAGTATGCCACGAGATTGATCTAATACGGGGCTCTGAGATTCAATAAAGAAGAAAAGCAAACCAACAACTAAGATCTGGATATTTTAGTACCTAGACCAATTTGAATATGAGTCAACAGTGTGACACAGCTCCTAAGAGAACAATAAACAATCACCCAGGACCACACTAATGGTTATATAACATCCAGGACACAGGATTTATTCTGAACTGGCTGACTGTATCCGGGGAATTTCACTGGTTTCTGAGCACCAAGTTTTACCAGTTGGTATCCAAGTACAGGATCTTTATTTCTCAGATGAGTAGGATTGAAATACTTGTTTTTGACAACACCAGGGAGCGTAGATGATCCATTAAACAGGTATTTTGAGTACTATTAGCACTTAAAATTTTTCTGGTTTGAGCAAATGAAAATTTCTATTGCTATATTTCTTTGCCAAATTGTTTTTCCTTTTTGTCTCTTTTCAATAAAATTCCACTTCAGAAAATGGCATTTTCTTACATAGTATCTGGTGAGGCAGACAATAAGCAAGGAAGCAACTGATAAAATATGAAGAACTATGAAGGAAACAAGCAGGGAGCTGGGGAAGCCTCTTTTAATTTGAGAGTTTACTGATACAGTAAAAAACAGGCACATGAAAAGCTTGGGATTGGGTTGGGATGAGCATCCCAGGGGAGGGACTAGAAAGCACAGAGGCCTGGGGTGGGAAGGGAATGGATATTCTGCTCCCTGGCCTATAAGAAGTCCCTCATGAGTGAAGAAACAGGTCATGGGAGACCTCGCAAAGAGCTTGGGTTTATTCCCTGTGCGATGGGAGCCAGTGAAGAATTTTAAGCAGGGGAGTTGATGTGATCTGGTTGGCTTTGTGAAAGCATAACTCAGATCTGAGTAGAGAATGGGGTGACAGGGAGAGAGAACAGAAACCAGAAGACCAGTTAGGAGATTATCACTGGGATCCTGGCTCATCTGATGGTTCTTTGCCCCATGGAAGTGGTAGTAAGTGTAATAGAAGTAGACTCAACATAATACTTGTAGGTGGGATTCGCAGATCTTGTGATGAATGGGAGGAAGGAGATAAGAGAACGGAGGAATCAAGGAAGACTATTTGTTTCTGCTTGAGCAGCTGGGCAACTAGTGGCATTCCAGGGATGAGGGAGCCTAGGGGAGCAGAAGCTTCCAGCAGGAAAATCAAGAGTTTAATTTTGGTTGTGAAGTCACAGATATTTGTGAGAAGACTCTGTGAGCCCAGATTCTTTGTACTGAGCTCTAGTTAGGATTACATTCCCCTGGCATCGAAGACACTCAAGACTCTTGACAAAGATGGGGCCACTTGAAAGATGCCTAAGAACAAAAGTCTATGGGGAAGGTATGATCATGAGATGAGACCTCAAAAAAGGAACATTGTGATGGGATCCAGCACATAATAGGCACTCCATAAATTCTCAGGCAATTAATGGATAAATGAACTAATGTTTTTGTTATGATTTCTGGAATTTGGGGGGATTTTTTTTTAATTTTGAGGGAAAGGTAGGTATTTTAGCCAGTCTCTTTGTAATTTTTTCCATGAATACATTACCTTATCTATTTCTATTGATTATTTATCTGTCAACCTCCTCTCCGTACACCGTCTTTAAGAGGCTCTGCCACTGAGTGGAACTGAGAGGATGCCACAGATTTTGAATTTCACACTGCACTTGCAAATATGAACTAATTTGATTCTTTAAGGATCCCAAGAGGTAGATATACTTCTTACCTCATATTATGGATGGGAAAACAAGGCATGAAGAGGTTAAATAGTAAGCAGTAGAGCTAGGATTCAAAACGCAAGCTCTCTGGTTCCAGAATATGTTCTCTTAACCATTTTAATGCTACCTTTACTCATGGATATTTAATCTGCTTTGAAATTTTCCGTTAAATATTTGCGCTGATGTTCCTTGATGGATATACACACAACAGAATAGAGAGTAGAAGTAGAGGGCTGGGTTAGACTAGCCATATATTGTTGACCATGGAAACCATATAAACTTTCCACTAAATATTTTAGTAGAACTATTCAGTGTTTCCTTATAGGGAAACCTGTTTAAAATCAAAAGAATATGCTTCCTTTACTTGGTGCAAATCTATGCCTAATATACATAATTAGGGATTACATAACTTATAATAATACTTTATATTCTGTATAAATGAATAAGGGATGTAAACACTTGTATATAGCAGATATGCTCAACTTATAAGGGGCTTTAAGTTATTAGATAAAGTTTTATCCAGAAAAGAATAATGTATCACAATATTTAAAGCATGGTAATTTGCCACATGGAAAGAACTAGAAGGATCTGCTAAATATAAGAACACATACATAGGTCAACCATTATAACTTTTATTTGTCTCACAAAGAACAGAAAGGCAAGGGTTTATTCATGTACAGATGTTCTAATTTTATTATCAAGGACCAGTAATGGTCTTTAAAAAATTAGCATGGCAATTTAATTATGGCAAGGAGGAGAACTAAAGATCAATTCTTCTAAAATAAACATAAATATTTTTGGTGTTGACGTTCCATGTTTTAATTGGTTTGTAGGTAAAATTCTCCTAACATGTTAGGTAATCCGACCAACTGCCTGAATGATTTGTATCTATTTTAATTTAATATAGAACAACAAGAAGTTTAAAGTCATATGCACTGTGTACGGTATTGCAATTTGATTTCTTTTTAGGATCTGGGGAATGTTGGGTTACGCCTGTTTTATAAGTCATCCAGGGAACCATGGCTGTGTCCAAGCTTTAAAGTAGGGGAGTATGGGGATGGCACATCATTAGAGAAGGGCTCAAATAACTTTAGGTCCTCCCTGACCCTCCACTGACCACTGACTTGAACTCAGGTGGATTTTTCTTCACACACAAGTTATTGTGGGTTCTCAGGCTTCAGAAAAGCATCAGCCCCTAGCTTTTTAGATTATGAAAATGTGTAAATTTTCCAGTTTCCTGGCCCATTTAGAATAAATGTACTTCAGACACTTGTCAATGTGTTCCAGGCCATCTTTCTGCTGCTTCACATCCTTTGAAAGTTCAGCTGAAGATGCTCAATTTAAAAAGCACCCTTCAGGGCACGTGCACCTGAATGTTTATAGCAGCAATGTCCACAATAGCCAAACTATGGAAAGAACCTAGATGTCCATTAACAGATGAATGGATAAAGAAGATGTGGTATAAATATACACAATGGAATACTATGCAGCCATCAAAACAAATGAAATCTTGCCATTTGTGACGACATGGATGGAACTAGAGGGTATTCTGCTTAGTGAAATAAGTCAGTCAGAGAAAGACAATTATCATATGATCTCCCTGATATGAGGGAGTTGAGAGGCAATGTGGGGGTTTTGGGGAGTAGGAAAGGAATAAATGAAACAAGATGGGATCAGGAGGGACACAAACCATAAGAGACTCTTAATCTCACAAAACAAACTGAGGGTCGCTGGGGGGAGGTGGGTAGGGAGAGGGTGGTTGGGTTATGGACATTGGGGAAGGTATGTGCTATAGTGAGTGCTGTGAAGTGTGTAAACCTGGCGATTCACAGACCTGCATCCCCGGGGCTAATACATTATATGTTAATCAAAAATTTAAAAATTAATAAAAAAAATAAAAAGCACCCTTCAAAGAAGGTATGTGCAGTCCATCTGCTCTGGGGTTACTATAACCATCTACTAGGGGGTTTGAACAGCCCAGTGGAACTGTGTGTACCCGCCCCACATCTCACTGGCACTCTGCAAAGCTTTACTATAATTTGTTGCAATGCCAACTGTTTTGTTCTTATCTTACTGTTTTGTTCTTATCTTTATTAGGAAGAGCCTGTGATTTCTATTATATTTACTGTTAAAGGTGTTGCTGGTGTTCTTATAATGAAGACTCATAGGAAATGTTTTCTTCATGTACTCACTTCCAGAGAAAGTTTTGCTTTGAATTTCTTGCTGACTGTGTGATTCTTACAGTGATTATACTCTCCTTTTGCTTTGGGGTTTAAAGAGCTGAAAGTAAAATCTGAGATCCCTTTTTAACCACTACAAAAAGGCTTGCTTCGCACATTCCTGTTATTATCCTCAGGCTTGTCCCACCTTGCTTTCTTATTTTTGATCTCCTTTTGTCTCATTTTTTTGAATTAACTTCTAACTAACTTTTTCTTAATGTAGCATTGCA
This sequence comes from Lontra canadensis, assembly GCF_010015895.1. Taxonomy (NCBI): domain Eukaryota; kingdom Metazoa; phylum Chordata; class Mammalia; order Carnivora; family Mustelidae; genus Lontra; species Lontra canadensis. Next base: position 5,045,818 of record NW_022631115.1, read on the forward strand.
CTCCCCATCATTTAACTATTGCTTGAAAGAAGGTGACATATAAATTAAAAAAAATACATGTATACACACACACACACACACACACACACATATAAAATTGTGCCAGTTTTACAGAGAATGTGCTAAGAGGCAGTTGAGAAGTGGGGGATTTCCGAGGAACAATGAAAAATATCTGGAGAAAGCACTTTTACTGAGCATCTAGGTGTTGGAAAGAATGTCCAGCACAATCTCTAACCTCCAGTTCTTTTATTCCTCCTCCACAGGCAAACTGACCCCCTTCACCTCTTAGTGGTGGCTCCAAGAGGGAGAGCAGGTCCCCAAGAGGCCACTTCAGATAATGCATCTGACAGCATATGAAAACTTCAGAAGGGAAATTGTAGGAGGCTCAAAAGTGCTTCCCTCCCTCAGATACTGCATATCTTCTTTGTAAAAAATCATAGCAAATTTAAAAGATTGGGAAATGCTTAAAGAAGTAAGGTAAAAACAGTTACTCCAATCCAGTTATGTGCCAAAGATGTCATCAAATCAATCTCCAAAACAAAACAATGCTTTGCCATTGTTTCTAGATGCTTTAGAAAGATGATCTAAGGAAACAACACATGCTTGAGATGACATTGATGGGAACTCTTACGAAAAGCACTCAAGAATCAAAGGAAAATTGGAGGATCCAAAGACAGAGTTCAGAAACTGCATTACTAACTTTTATAAAGCATTGACACTAGGGAAGTATAGATATAAATTTAAATCATCCAGATTCATCATAAAAATATTTCGAGGATGCAACAAACCTTAAGGATTCAAAGACAGATGCCCAAAACTGTATTTCTTGAAATTTGATAGAAGGCTTACAACAGGAACACACACACACACACACACACACACACACACAGACACACACACACTCATGCAAAGGTGTGATTTTGAGGACTGAAGGACAAAAGTTCAGCTGGTGTGTCTTAGTCCTTCAAATGGTAATGCTTGATTTTCTGTGTTAGAGATACTTAATGAAAAAGGAAAAAAAAAAAAACCCAAGAAGTTGTTTTTTAGATGAAGTTATAGTTTTAGTTGAGATTCAAGGAAAACATCCTCCTTGTATATTAAAATTACATTTTCCATATAGAGATTAATTTGGCAGGAGAACAACTTTGGGGAGCTATGGCTGAGACCTTGGTGGGGATGGTAGCTTTCTAGCCCTGTGCTCTTACCACCAGTTGCTTTGAGCTTGATGGTCATTAGTTCTTCCGAGACCTTGCCCTTTTTGATGGCTTGTGCGTTTAGAGGACATCCGGATAAGCTGTGAGAATAGAAATAGTACCAGTGTGTGAAATACATATTACTCCTTTTTTTTTTTTTTTAACACATGTCAAGTACATCAAAAACTAATGACATACTGTATGGTGACTAACATAACATAATAAAAAAATAATAAAAAAAAACATGTTACTTCTTACAAAAATTAAAATTTTATATTCATCACTTACTAAGTCTTTGCCTACTAATTACATTATAATCTTCAGTCTCGTTGTAGAAATAACACCTAATATCTATGAACACAAAAGCAAAGGCCCTCAGATAATATAATTATGTTTTGTGTTTTTGCTCTTTAAATCAAAATTCAAATAACCATTACTGATATTATCATTTAATTAATTTTGTTAAAATGTTACTATTCTGCATTCATACAAGTGCCTTTTTTTAGGAATGGTTACTTTATTTTCTGTAAATGTAAAATAGTACATATATATTACAAATAAGAATTGTTCCAAATGAGTCAATATTCCATGAATAATTAAGCAGGATCTAGTTCTTCCTGTCTTTTATGTACTATAGTCTGGTCTTTACAGAATGACTCAAATTAAACCCAAAATAATAAAAATAAACTGGTATATCACATGCCGTTTGGACATGAGAACATTTCTACTTTATAATCTTAATTTTTTAAACATTACTTTTCATTAAAAAAAAAATGCCTATGCTGAAAGGAGAATGAAAGGAACCACTATAAATATATTAAAATGCAGTGCCTGCAGGCGGTGTATTGTCCTGCAGTGGGGTTTACATCTTTTCCTTAATTGCTGTATTCTTCAGCTGTGCTTCCTTTCTTTAATGTCATCTGTTTTATTTAAATTGCACCAAAATGATAATGAAACATTGAACAAAATTTGTTTGCTATAGTAGATGATCAAATGATTTTGTTGTTTTAAGTAACCATTCATTCTTTTGCAATTTTGTTGTATTTTTGGAGATGCAATTTTTAAATAATGTTAAAAATTGTCACAATCAGCCACTTAGAATATTTTTTTTCCTACAGATATTTGGTTGCAATTCATGTACAAAATAATCATTTTCAATTCAAGCATTACAACACTTGGCAAAGTGAAAAGAAATATTTCTAAAGCATGGGCCTTAATAAATGTTTGCTACATGAATGTGTGTTTTTTTTTTTTTTCAAGATTTATTTATTTATTTCAGTGGGGAGGGGGCAAAGGGAGAGGTAGAGAGAGTATCCCAACCTGACTCCCCTCTGAGCGTGGAGCCAGATTTGGGGCCTGATCTCATGACCCTGAGGATCATGACCTGACCTGAACCAAGAGTCGTTCCCTTAACCAACTGTGTCACCCAAGCACTCTATGAATGTATTTTAAAGTACATTCAAAGTTATTCTATATGAAGATTATATGAAATCCAAAAATAATACATATGTAATATTACATAGAAAAAGAAGGATATGTGGTTTGCCAAAACTTGATAAATTATGAAATATTTAACACAGGAGGAGAAAATAATGAAAAAACACAAACAGAACGATAAACCAGATTTTCCTATTTTGTAAGATTCTCACCATACAATGTGGCCTATATAAGCTTCATTATATTTTTTCTTTTTCTGAAAAGTTTCTATAAGTCTGTCTTACTTTATGTCCTATATAGTGTTCTCAGAAAATGGTCATGAACAGGATTAATATTTAGTTGGTAAGGTGGATTTTAAAAGTGACCTGTAGTGGGGTGCCTAGCTGACTCAGTGGGTTAAGTATCCAATTTTTTATTTCAGTTCAGGTCATGATCTCAGGGCTGTGGGATCAAGCCCTGCATGGGCTCTACGCTCAGTGGGGAGCTTGCTCGGGATTCTCTCTCTCCCTCTCTGACTCCCCACCTCCCCACCCCTCCCTCTTCCCTCAAACTCACTTTCTCTCAAATAAAGCAAAAAAATCTTTTAAAGGAAAGTGACCTGTAGTAAGTCCATTTGTCGTGTAATGGTAATGGCTACTAATAGCTCAGGAGAACATCCCTGACTCTGTCCTCTAAACAATCAGCTTTGTTCCAACAACAAGACAATAAATGTTCAGTTGTAACACAGTGGTGAGGAGAGTTAATGAAGTGTCCACAGCTATGTGACTTAGAACCTAAGGGTATAGTTAAGTTATGAAAGTGAGGGTATGGTTTCACAATGTCACTTGATAGTTTGTATCTTCCAATGCAGTTACATCTTCCAGGGTATAAAACAAATCTTAAACTAAAAAAAAAAACTGGGATAAAAAAATGATAAAATGTCATTTTTCCTTTTGAGGATGACCACATCATCCATGGGGCTTCAAACTGTTGCTTAAGAAAAGATAGAGGTTGACTGGGGTGTCTCTGTCAAGATTTGGGCTCTGAATTGCAAAAGCAGGAAAAAATGTCTTTTATGGTTTTGACCAATTTGCAATTTAATCACATATCATGGCAATTTTAAACCATATCTTCATCTGCCTTGTTAAAGTGATATTTCTGATGATACAATTTACATGGACATCACAGTTTACATTAAAAAAACTAAAAAAACCCTAAAAAATGACAGTTATGGCACAGGACTAAATGAGGTCTAATTGTCATAAATGTTCTGGTCTGAAGTTACAAACATCCATATTGTGTATGTGTGTGTGTTTGTATGTGTGAATGTGTGTGTCTGTGTGTCTTTATATAAAAACATTTGTTTTCCCAGACTGCCAGTTTTTCAAAATAGAAGTATGCCATGCAAGACTTAAAGCACGGTTTTAAAATAATTAGTTTGTAAATATGCTGATGTAAATGCATGGATCAAATTGTTCTCAACCATCCTATAAGGTGAGTTTTGTAATTATTCCTGTTTTGGTGCATGTTAGAGTGAGAAAAATTATGAAATTCACCTTAGAGAGAATGGCTGGGGAAAGGCTGTGAGGCTGGCACACAGAAAGATCCCCTGAACGCCAAGGATGGAGATGATACTGTGCTCACGACAGGGGCTCTGCTGTACTAACGCTGTGTGCAAGGGCAATCCCGAACTTCCCTGTGCTTGTCCTCTTCTGTCAATGGAGGATAATTGTACTACCTCTGTAGCTCACAGGGTTTTGTAAAGGATTAAAGGAATAAACCACCTAAGGTACTTAGAACAGTGCTCTCTACTGGAACAGAGCGTGCCCTGAATAGATGTTCGCCATTGTCAGGGATGGGAAAGAGTACCGAACAACCTCGGGGATTTGAGGGGCAAAATACGGACTATATAAAAGTGTCTCATAGGTTAAATCATGCTATTTCAGCATAAGTCATTCCTACTTTAATGAATTATTAATGAATTATTGGATATATACACATATGTTAAAATAATTTTTATGAAAAGGAAAGGAAATTGTCTGGGTCAGACACCGTTATGTGCCAGGCTATAAGCTAGGAACTTTATTACATTATTTCACTACATTCTATATATAGTAAAGAGTAGCATTCCACCTTAAAGAGAATACCCCAAAGTGAATTCAGTCTCTTAAATCTTCCAAGTAGCAAGAGAACTCTCTAGTGAAGAACAGTGAAGTCTGAATTATTCACTTGTTTTCACACATAATTATTTCCTTTCTCCTAGAGAATAATATCTTGGCATTAATGTTGAAGCCTAATTTTGAAATCATACTTTTCTTTCTCTTACTATGAAATAGGTAATATGTACCTAAATACATAGTGTGTATTTGCAGTTTAAAGAATACTCTCAGAGTAAATACCTTTTACCTTCAAACATGAAGATGTTTGAAGCTCCCCATGACTTCAACAATTGCCTCTCCTGCCCCCAGACATAACCATTGCCTTGAATTGTAGGTTGATGATACCCTAGCTTTTTAAATGCAATATTGTTACTTGTTTTTTACTTTTTGGAAACAGAAGCATGCCCTACATATTCTTCAACAATTATTTTTCTGCTCAGCAAGCATTGTGTTCTATAATCCACTTAGAACACATCTTCATTGTCACCACCATGTGGCAGCACCCCCCCCCCCCACTGGACACATCCTGAATTTGTGGGTACGTGGGTTGTTCCCAGTTTGGACTTTACAGAGCAATGCTACCACAGACATTCTCAGACATGTCTCTGGGGTCCATTATACATGAGACTCCCTGAGGCATCAGCCTAAGAGCTCAGTATCTGGGTTACAAGGTATGTCCATCTGCCCTTTTTCAGCTGGACTCCTTAAAGACACTTTGCTTCCTGAAATGGCTCTACCAATTACTCTTCCACTGCTAGTGGGAGCCCCTGTTGCTCCCTATCCTCACCAAGCCTTAGTGTCATCATTAAAACTTCATGATTTTTAAAGATAATCCTGTTGTTGCTGACTGAGGGATGTGCCCGTCATAGTACAGCATTAACACTTCATTATCAGTGTTAACATGGATATTACTGAGTCCACAGTAAGAAAGTCAAGCTACTGTGCAGTTAATATGCCATTAGGCACACTTGATTTGTGACTGTCGCTCCCAAATATGAAATGAGGATTCAAACTCAGAATAAAGCAATGTGGACTATTGTGAACATGGCCATGCATTTGAAAATTAAAAAAATAAACCACTTAAAAAATGTAGGTTTTCTCGATAAGCAGATATGGCTGTATATCTACTTAAAACAGCAATTCCTGGAAGGGTTAATTTTCTGATACCATTGATATGTACCTTTAAAACCAAATAAAATATAGAATGCCCCTGCTTTTCTCAGTTTGCATACTGCTCGCAAGCAAATCAAAGCTCACACTAAAGCTTCACTGGGTTTTTAAATCCACATCACACGCAGGGACCAGTAGACTAGAAGGATCCTCCTTGATTGGAGAAGTGTGTACTGAATCTGCTAGTGCCTTTTCTTTAGGTAGAATGTGAACCAAAAAGCTGGACTAAGATCAGTGTTCCTGACAAAGGGCTCCATTGAAATCCACGACACTCAGTGACAAAGGAATTAAGTCATTGTGAAACTATAAAGGGTTTTCTAAATCTCTCTCATCCTGTCGTATACTTAGTAGTCACTGTGCCATTCTCTTTCTGGCTGCTGGGGATGAGTCACATCTCCCCCGCAGCAAAATAACTACAATTTGGCCTGAAATTGAACCAGTTCACAAGAGGGAGGGACATAAATATGTAAAGAGAAAGTTTACAATTACACTACATAATAGAGTAAATATCAGCACTTGAAATTGAAGTGAACCATTAAAAGACTAAACCATTAAAAAATAGCAGCATAAGCAAATTTGAGAACACAAAAAACAAGTGCAGTTTCTATAGCACTTAACTGTGTAGTAAGTTTTCAGAAACAGAGGATATAACATTTTTCATTCTTCAAAGGAGTCAAGCACCTCTCTGGCAAGACTCGCTGCACCATCTAAAGTGCTATGATTAATGAACTCAAGGAGGGATTCTTCCCTCAACCCAAAGCCATTGAGGTGAACACAACCACAACCACAACCACAACCACAACACAACAAAAGGCAGAAAACAAATGTTACCTTCTGTGGGTGACAAAAACATTATTTACATGGCCCAGCCCATTGCAGCCTGGCAAGGGACAGTGTGGTAGCTCTTGTTTGTTCAGTTTCCAGGAGAGGGGGCCCCCATTGAGAGGATTCTCCTTCTGTCTCTTGGCAGCCAGGGGACAGCCAGAAGCTGTGCGGTGGGACGTGTATTTACCTGATATGTGACCTTGGCCGTCACACCCTATCACAGGACATCTAGAGAGACACAGAAGAGTCATTACCAGCTGGGAGACACTAGATAACTCACACGAAGCGATGTAAGTAGGTGAATAAGAAGACAGTGGCAATTCCATATAGTACAGATGGCAAGTGGTAGAATTAAAGAGTTTTTAAAAATGCCATCACAACCAGCAAAACAGCACTGTATTACCAGAAATAGTGGTCCACAGGGCTGAGCTAAGCAAGGTTTATGCATTATCTCCCAAGATCCCCACTGCAAACCCACTGAACATAGTGTTACTGTCCCATTTTCCGGGTGGAGAAAATGAGGCTGATAGAGCTTAGTTAAGTTGCCACCCATTTTACAAGAAGTAGAGTCAGGTTCACACCCACACTTTTTAGCTCTAGAGTCAGCCACGTAAGCTCTGCCATGCTGCCTTCAACCAAAGACCATGGGTATAAAATGTTTACTGCTTTGCCCTACATTATGCAGCGCATTGCCCATAGCACTGGAATGGTGTTTTTTAAATGTCTCAATAATGCATTGAGAAATGTTGTAGAGGAAGAAATTTAAGATAAAATTTCATCTTAACCAAAATTAAAGCTTTTGGGGGAAATGTTGCCATATTTGTCATGCTTGTACTTCCACCATGCTTTTTTTCTTTAAAGCAACTGGAAAAAGTATAGACATAGTTTTTTGTTGTTGGTGGTTTTTTTGCTGTTGTTGTTGTTGTTTTTTGTTTTTTTGCATTATCAAAGAACTGTGTACACATAGCTAGGGATAAGATAATTTGCTCAAGCTTTTAAACACTCTGACGGCTGCTTCAAGGGTCCTTGCGTTTAATTGGGTGCCTCCACCCCTCAACCTTAATCAATGTTTAGTTGCCTCCCAACCAACATCCTGCCCATTTGACCAACAAACTACATCTGGCCACACCTCAACTGACAATCACACTCACTTGAGTTCAGGGTCTTCTTTTTCGTCCTTTGTAGGAGTCATTTTGACACTACCTTTCCTGGCACGAGGGCAGCCGGACAAACTAAATATGCAGACAACAAAGAACAAAACCAAACCAGGTGATCTCACTGGCCATTGCTGTCAACATTATGACTGCCCTCCTTCAGAAACAAAATTGATCTCACCTTCTGTGTGAAGCATAGTTTCCAGTCACGTGCCCTGAACCATCACAACCCGGGGTTGGACACCTAGAAAACGCAGAACAGAGAGCAAGAACTGCATGGTTGTAGTGGAGGCAGAGGGATCATGACACATTCAAATAGAACTAAACACAATGAGTTGCTTTGTGTGGGACTCTTTTTCCTTATACATAATGAATTTTTAGCTAAGAAAACATTTTCAAAGAAAATATTAAGATATGCATCTCCTGGGTGATGCTTAGCAGACAATGTATTAGCTTTTATCCTACCTTCTTTTTTTCTTCTTTTTAAACTTCATTTTGGAAGGAGCCTGAAATTTGGCCCACAACTTACTGCCAGGCTTCTGTCTACATCATGCAAAGTTTTTCTTTTTTGCTTAACAAAAAAGTTTTCCAAGTTGTTTCTGTGCATAATTTATTTTGTTTGATTTGATCCACTACTGCAATAATCCATTAAATTCAGATGAACAGGAGTGGTATATATGCGCTCCAGAGACTTGGCACATTAATATAATTGCCAAAGAACCTAAGTTGTTTGCACCTGGTCTGTTCTGCCTCATGGCCCAACTTAAATGGCCTTTTGGAAAATCTACCCATAGCTATTATCAACAATCAACTACTAAATTTGGAAAGAAAAGGGGAAAAGAGGAAGGGGAATCCAATTCCACTTGGAATGCTGAGTAGGAACAGCTTCAAAATACACTTGAAAGTAAAAACTGAATAACCAAACAAGAGGTCAATAAATGTCTTTTTTTTAATAGAAAAATACCTAAAGATGTTACTTATCAGATGGCTGCCTAGAACACGTAAATACTGAATATTGTTGTAGAACTCAGTCTACATGTTTTCAATATTTTTTTCTAGAAATAATGTTTAGAGAAACTATTTAAGAGAACCAACAGCTATTATTAAGGTACAGAAATGTACAAGTTTAGAACTAAGTAAGATTGAATAATAAATACTGAGTAAGTAAGATAAGTAAGTTCAATTGAGTATGAATGCCTGGCACTCCTCTTTTCAATCCGTCAGTCATGTCTCAACCTAACATTTTTACATTTCAGTCTAGAAAAATGGCAATCTATAGCATGATTTCCAGAATCTATACTGACACAATCAACTGTTCTTCACATATTGAATATGAGAAAATTGTATTTCATAGTTCCCTTTAGTATTTCTGGTACTAATATTCCCAAGTTTTAGATCTGCTTAACATCACAGTCACATCTTCTTTCATAAATTTGTTGTTTGTAATTTTAAACAAGAATTTTAAACAAGTTAGAAAAAGGGAATATTAACAAAATATTAAGAAAATAAAATACCTGAAATTTTACTTGTGATTTAGACACCAAATATTGTTTCTACTACTTATACAAATATTGCATTATCATTAGACTTAGTAAAACTCACTTTTCTTAAGATGTTATTATTACAAATGAGTTTCATTAATTTTGTTTAATGTTATTGGTTATCTTTTCTAAATGTATGCCCTATTATATTTTAAAGGGTGTAAGGTAGATTATAACTTCTTATTATTCTATATGTAATATAATAAGATGTGAAGAAAAAATAAATGAGAAATTTGGAATAAAAGAAGAGAAGAATAGGAAAAATAAAATCAGTAAGTAGAAGTTAATATATACACATGTGGTTTTGAGATCCTAGGTTGAAATGAGCCAAAATTATGTCTAGGTCCCAGAATTGAAAGACAGGCATATGATTCAAAATTCCTATAAGGTAAAATATTATGCAGTTTACTTAGGATTAGAGGATGAAAGTGCTTTGCCACACTTTCATAAGTCTGATTTAGTGTATAAATTCTGAAATCAGCAGAAAAAAGTATTATGTTTAACTATTCTATTGTTACTGTAAAAAATACTATAAAAGAAAAAAGATCCGCAAAGCAAGCAAATGAACTAAATAAAATTACGATGAGTTGTTTTTAATCATTTGGACTTTGTGGTGAAAGAATGCATTGGTTATAATTGATGCAGTCATGACTTAACTACTTGTTAGTGAAAACCCACACCAGGCTTGAATGAGGGGAGTCCTAACACAGTGATGAAGAACTAGGAGGTCATGATTCCGATACTTACTTAAGCTCCTGAGAGTTAGCAGCCATGAGGGATTTAAGAGTCTTATCTGCTAAAGGACATCCAGAAACACTAAAAAGGGATGAAAAAAACAAAAACAAAACAGACAACCTTGACATATACGTATCTGACTCAAATGGCATCTTGAGTTTGTGAACATACGCAAAATTTAATGGTGACCAGGGATTGGGAAAAATATAACTAGGTTTGAATCTGGCTTGGCTACTCTAACCAGTCTGGGCTTATGGACACCTCAATTATTTCTCATAGACTCAGGTTTGCTATTTTATCAAATGAAGGGCTTTAACCCAATGAGACTCCCCAACTCTAGAATTCTGTAATGCAATAATTACTGATTCGGAGTTCACTTCCATTGCACACTAAGGGGTGGTAGCTTAAAGGTCTAAACCGGTGCCCAAAGGGAAGGCAAATAACATCAATGAAGAAGGTAAGTGGAAAGATTAAATGTAGCTTTTTTTGCACTGTTTGTGACCTGGTATTTGCCCAAGGCTGAGTCTGCCACATTTCACAAGGTGAATGGTCAACCCAAGTCACTCTACTATCTCACCTTGGTTTCACTTGGGTCCTAAAACTAGACAGAGCCAAAGTCCTGACATAAACTCTAGCTTTTGGTTTATAATCTACACAATAAAATCAGAAAACTATCTTCAACCAAAAAACATGATTTCTATACCATATAAATAAAAAGCCAAAAGATTTAACTTAGCTTTACTTCTGGGGAAAAAAAAAACAAAAAAACAAAACAAAACAAAACAAAAACAAACAAAAAAACCCCAAACCCCAACTAAATCACTCTTCAATTCTGGATCCAGGTAATATCTTCCTAGAATGGGTGAGAATAAGTATTCACATTAGAATAAGATGTTGTAGGTTGTAAGGTACCTGCGATGGGAAGCATAGTTTCCTGTGACATGGCCACTTCCATCACATCCTGGTGTCGGACAGCTGAGTCAATAAAAAAATACAGTCTTAAAGTCAAGTGCTTTTCACAGATTCATTTGCTCTGTCTATAGATTATGAGGTAGGTTCTCTTTCCAAGATCAGTTAGCACCATGCAGGACACACAGGAGCTAGTGAACTAAGGATTTATGTTATCTAGGAACCAGAAGACTAGCTAGAAGAATACTGGCATGATCTGAAGGTATTAGTTTTCAACATCACATTAATTCTCTGACTCAAATCACATAGAAAAGCGATGCCGAAATAAATGCCCTAGTGATGTAGTGAATCAACAACCAAAGATGTTTTTATTTCTTTGAAAGTATAAATGTTATAAATTCACGTTTTATAAAGAGAGTGGCTCTTAGGAATACTGGCACCAATTATATAACAGATTTCAGAAAAGAATTTCTATGAGTCCGAGGTTTTCTTGTCTTTGTTTTTTTTTTTTTTTTTTTTTTTTTAAGTAGACTCCATGCCTGGTGCGGAGCCCAAAACCCAGCATGGAGCCCAATGTGGGGCTTGAACTCACGATCCTGAGATCAAGAGCTGGGCTGAGACCAAGAGTGGGCTGCTTAACCAACTGAGCCACTCAGGTGCCCCAAGGATTTTTTCAGTTCTTAAGGTCATCATAGCAACTTCATATACATTATAGAAACTGCCTGAAAAAGAATATCTTTGAAGATACTACATATACTGGAAGGTAAATTGACATTTTAGATGGAAAAGGGGCTGACAATAAAGAAACAGGTAAGAAGTTTAGTTATTGAACCTTGGGATCAGTTTTATCCAAAGCTTGAAACCATCACAGATAATTGCTAATTAACCACCAAAGCAGTTGGCTCTCCCAGCCATCTACTAAAGATCAGAGTCTGTATTGGTGTACTTCATTGTATCTCAGAAGCTGGTCACATTCTGTGTATCTTATGTGTGTTTTAAAAATAATGTAAGAGGATTTGCTTTAGTAGTTAATAGATTCGTTGGTTTCTCAGTCATTTATTTTCCTCTGATGCTGCTTGAAAGTCACTCATTTGGAGTAAGCAGATTGACCCCAGCCCACTCAGTGCTATTTGTGGCAGTGTTAATCAGAGGAAAAATCAGTTACGTCATTCAGGCTTCTGGTTTTCTCTGACATGCTGCCTAAAGTGAACGCTTATCCATATGTGTAGAATACAAAGTTTACCCCTTTGAAGGGACATTTAGGGAGAGATTGCCAACATTCAAGATTTTCTGAAATGTCACATTCTTAGTTTTTTGTGTTTTGTTTTTTGTTTTCCCTATGAGCTACTTTCTAGTCATCTTCAGGTAACTTAAAGAAACTATAAGAGTTAGAACATTTCCATCTCTCAGAGAGATGTTTGATTTTTTTTTTAAAGATTTTATTTATTTATTTGACAGAGATCACAAGTAGGCAGAGAGGCAGGCAGAGAGAGAGAGAGAGGGAATCAGGCTCCCCGCTGAGCAGAGAGCCCAATGCGGGGCTCAATCCCAGGACCCTGAGATCATGACCTGAGCTGAAGGCAGAGGCTTTAACCCACTGAGCCACCCAGGTGCCCCGAGATGTTTGATTTTAAGGGCTCAGTCCAAGCTGAATTGTCTAACTCTTATCCTACCACATTCCCTAGATGGGATATCAGAAAGGAAAACGTGGAAGCTATACATACATGTAAACAAGTAAAGAAAAAAAAAAAAAGAAAAATTATTAACATTTGAACTCAGTTATCTCACAAGTGCCATTCACCCACTAAATGGAGAAATAATCTTTTCTGAACACGGTACAACTGGAATATTCAAAGTGTGAGAGATATGTTGTAATTGTCAGGGGATCCCCACTTTAGAAATACATGGCCATCTAGTGTGCAAGAACAGCACTGCATTTTTTTTTTAATTTTATTTCTATTTTTAAATTACTTCTGTTAATACTGCCATGAGAGGCAAAAATTGCCAATGAGTTTTAACCAGTCAGCTATAAATTAATTAGGGAGTAAGATAATAAAGTACGCATTTGATCTGCTGCTAATTTTTTTTTTTTAAGTTTGGTGGTATAAAAAGGTCTAGGAGTAGCAAAAGGACTGGAGATGGCATTGTTGTGTGAAAAGCTTTTGTTTCAGATTCTGATAGCTGGCTTAAATTACAAATTGTCAGTGAAAAATCTTATCTAATAACATGTGCCCATACCAGTTGAGTGAAACATTCTGGGCAAGTTTTCAAGTGAAAGTATTAACACTTAGAGGGGTGCCTGGGTGGCTTTGTAGGTTAAGCATCTGCCTTCAAGCTTAGGTGATGATCTCAGGGTCCTGGGATCTCAGGGTCCTGGGATTAAGACTTGCGGCAGCTCCCTGCTCAGGGGGAAGTCTGCTTCCCCCTCTCCGATTCCCCTTCTGCTCATGCTCTCTCTCTCAAATAAAATTAAAAATCTTAAAAAAAAAAAAAAAAGAAAGTATTAACACTTAGAGAAAGGAAACGAGCTAGTTCCTTCAGTAAGTGGCCCTCAAACTCTAAGAAAATTTATTTTAATAATTGACATTAAAAAATCCCATTTTGTAATCGATTAAAGTACATTTATCTGTTAGAAATATAAGGCAAAGCATAATTTTTGAAAAAGGATGAAACTATAGTAAGACTTTTACAAAACCAGTGTATAGCACAGGTCCACAAAGATCAGAATATCTACTGATATGTTCATCTGTCTGGGGATCAAAATGAGAAGAGAATCATGAGGTCTCTATAATTTGCTAATAATTCATGATTAGATTTTACTTCAAAAACTGTTCACAATGTTTTTGGAACCCTTCCTCTTTTCTATTTGCTTTCTCCCAGTGAGAAGTGCACATTACCAAATAATCTCACTTCATTTTTCTGTTTAAATTGGTAATGCAGGTTAATTATCAATCTTTTACACTACATTTAGTTTGGAATGACTCTCACAATTTTCAAAAATCTACCTTCAAAGGATGAAAATTTGCCATTTTTCAAGATATTCAAAGTAATATGAAGAAACAAAATCCATATAAAGATTTAAAAACTTGAATGATAGCTCCACAAGGGAATAAGTATGTGGTTGACTCCAAGTCACCTGCGGGAAGGAAAATGTTCAGTGACACTGAAGCTCTAGTGTGTTTGGTACTACATCACCACATTGCTCCAGCCACCAAGCTCTAAGTGAACATTAAACTCATAATAAGAAAAGATGATATTTGAGCCAGTAATGTTTGCCTGCGAAATCCAGAAAGAATGCAGTCTAAGATCATTTAAAAATCAGTCACATATTAACACAATATAACAGTGTTGCACTAGGAATAATTTCATTGAATACTTCCTATGTGTAAGGCCTGTAACAGCATTTGAGATGTATCTCCTGCTCCCAACTCACTGTTTGTGGAGTTGGGGAGGGAAGAGGTACTGCAGTAAATATTACGTAGCAATGATGTGGATGTAGGAGAGAACAAAAGCAGTCAAAGAAGAATACCCTCGCCCTCTGGGGTCCTCTGCTGTAGTTGGGGAGGCAGACAAGAGAGAACGCAGGTGAGCAAAATGTATGAGTTCATTAGAAGGTGATAAATACTGAAGGACAACAGGAGTTCCAGATAAAGGGAGTAGGAACATCAGGGCTGGGGGTGGGTGGCCATAGTGCCAGAAAGACCCCTCAGGTAAGTGACATTTGAGGTATGAGCTGAGGGAGGGTGAGGACCTATGGCACCCTGCAAACATCTGTGGCACAGGGAATAGCAACAATGAGGCCCTGAACCTTATGGAAAAGCAGGAGAAGAGGTGGCTGGTAGAGAGGGAGGGGCAGGGTCCTGTGGGGAGGGGAGAGCTCATTCCCCATGGGCCATTGGAAATGGGTCCGGAGATAATGCAAGCCTGAAAGTCCTCAGAGTGGAGATAGTTCTAACATGAAGAACCTAGAGGACTGAGTGTAGACAGAAGAGAGAAGGGGTTCTGGGACTGAACTGTGAGACATTCCATCTTTGGAAGTCTTCACAGGAGTCTAAGCAGGAGTAACAGGTAAGGTGGGAAACTGTTCCAAGGTGTGGTACCCTAGAAGCCAGGTGAAGAAGATAGAGGAGGAAATGATCAGCTCTGTCAAATCCTGCAGCCACATCAAGCAGTTCAGGAGGAATAAGAAACCACATACAGATGGGTTCCCTGCAGGACTTCAGGATGGTTTTGATGGAATGATGAGAACACAAGCCTATCTGGGAGAAATTTAGGAGAGAAACAGAGTCAAACTTTCTTGAGGAAGTTAGCCATGAAAGGAAGAAGAGACAGGGGATCAAGGTGAAAGCCAAGTCAAGAGACGGTTTTTAACTTTTTTATTAGAAAAATTGAAACATATTTTCATACTGATTCAGAAGAAAATGATTCAGAATCAGAAGAGATTCAGAAGAGATCATACAGATGTTGGTGACTAAGTGGAAAGATTACTTTTTGCTAGAAACTCTCATTAATTGGCAGCTTTGAATATATTTGTGTATGAATACACTTTAATATTTCACCATTTACACACAAAAATTATTTTCCTGCATGTCACTCACTCCCTCACTCCCTCATGTGATATATAACCCAGCCAGGACTATACTGCCTGCTAAGGATGTAAGTGTAAAAAAAACAACAGACCCTGCCTTGTGTTTGCTTGAAACACTTCCCACCTCTTCTCCTCATTTACCATCATCTATTCTGGGATCTCTACTCCCGGGCCCAGTAAAGTAGAGAAAAAACTTAGGAGTGCCTGCCGTCCAGACAATGCCCAGGCCAAGTTATATCCGCAAGGAATTTGTGTGAATCACACTCTAAATCCTAATGACCCACAATCACAGTTCTTCAAGGTTAAAAAAAAGGGGGGGGGCGTGGGAGCTGGGCTCAGCATACAATCTATGTTCCTATCCCTGCAATAATTTGGTGGCAACACCTGTGCTCTCCCAGCACACACATTTCTCTGAATTTCCCCATCTCATGCCCCCTTCCCTGCCTCCATTACTTTGTAAGAACCATTTCCCAAAGATTTATCCATATTTTCTTAACTTCTTTGAACTTACAGGGCAAATCAATAATACTAAATGCCCAGTTTGGGAATTGTTTTAGCTTTTTGTTCCCATGGCAATCATTTCCCTTAGTCGTCCTCTTGTGTTTGTAAAGGGTCTCATTTCTGTGTTCTTTGTGGCTTCCTTCCTGCCCTCTCAGGGGCCAGCAGCGTGTGTGTCCTCAAGGCTTCAAGAATACTCTATCCCTTTCTTTCTTTCTTTCTTTTTTTTTTTTTAAAGAGCCTTTCACTACTTGACTTACTAAATCCCTTCAAGTGAGCCCAACCTGTTCACTTTCTACTTAATTCTTTTTTTTTTAAATTTTTTATTTCTTTTCAGCGTAACAGTATTCATTGTTTTTGCACCACACCCAGTGCTCCATGTAATCCGTGCCCTCCCTAATACCCACCACCTGGTTCCCCCAACCTCCCCCCCACCGCCCCTTCAAAACCCTCAGGTTGTTTTTCAGTGTCCAGTCTCTCATGGTTCACTTCCCCTTCCAATTTCCCTCAACGCCCTTCTCCTCTCCATCTCCCCTTGTCCTCCACTCTATCCCTTTCTTTCTATACTTTCTCTAGCCTCGTGATCTCATGTCTGAATCTCTATATCAGGGTTTTATTTTATTTCTTTTCACATCAGTGTTTTAGATGACCTTCCAGCTTCAGAATAATTTTGCATACCATTCTTCCTAAAGCACTACACCACTAATTCACTTCCCCATTTAAACTCTCGTGGCTTGCTCATGCAAACCTGCAGCCCAGCACTCTTCACAGCGCCCCGTCCTGCTTAAGTCCATGGCTGGTCCTCAGAGCTCAGCTCAGGGCTCAGAGCTCAGATCTCTGAAGGCTTGTTCCTGCTCCCTGCTGCCGTCTTAATTAATACTTACTGACATCAGGTGCCCTAGTCTTTAAACTCTCTGAGTCACAGAATCCTTTGAGAAGGTGATGAAAACCATAAACTCCCTTACCCAAATAATCATTTGCATTAAGTGTTATGAGGTTCATAGATGCCCTGAAACACTGACTTGGATCTTCTGGGGTCAGTAGGTGTCAGATTATGACCTTCTGATCAAAACGTAAACATTTCTTCAACTCATACACCTGACCCAGAAGCAACATTCTCTATCCCTACATCCTGTTCATTTTCTTCAAAAGGCACTTTCTGGAAGGGCAGAGTTTACTTCAAATCTGACATATGCCTACAACATAGCAGGCATGCAAAAAATAGTTACTGAATAAATTAACAATTGTTCCACTGCCACAGAAGGAATAGCTAGACCCAACTAGTCCTAAAAAGGTGTGACTCCTCAAGAATGGATTCTGGATCCTTCACTCCATCATCACAACTGACTTTATAATATCATTGAACTCATCAATGTGAGAAATGTTAAATGATTTTTAACAGAATCACAAAATTAAATGGAAAAATTCCACTCCAAAAAGAAAAAGCTGGCCTCTGCTTTCAAGGAGAATCTATGAGGCTGTGAGAGAGGTTAGACCTATGGGTAGTAGTTTTTTGTATCATCCATATGCTAATGATACTATAATTATGTTAAGGAAAGAAACATTAACTTGCTGACACACTTTAGGGACTTTATATTTATTGCAGAATCAAAAAGAAAAGGGCTGCCACCTGTACCTCAAACACGTGTCCTATTTTAAAAATGTCAATGTAATAATTATTTAAATCCTAATTAAATGTGATTAATTTCTCAAAAAATTTTCAGTAGAGACATGAATTAATGTACTTCCCCATTAAAAAAATGTTTATGCCTTTAGTGAGCAAAATGCAGTAATTCTGCTTAGGATTCTACATCTTAGGGGTCTCATGCCACAAGCTATAATAATTATCATACAACAAAAACACACTATCCACTTGGCATTTTGTATATTCTTACAGGTTGTTTCCCAAGATTTTCACAGTTTCATGAGATGATTGTTGATAGCCCCGCTTTAAGAAACTGGAGGTTCAATGAGTTCAAATGAGTTTAAAAACTGTCTAAGGCCATGAGACTAGTAAATGGTACTACGGAGATGTGGAGTTCAGCCTGACTCAAGTGGCCCAGAGCGCAACGAAAGGTTCTGATCAGCCAAACAAATAAACAAAACAAAACAAAACACATAAACATTTCAAATTGTTTTACGCTGTTTTTGTTTTTTCAATCATCTCAGCATGAAATCATGTCATGTATACATCTTTTCCATAATCCTCTTAGCTCTAAGCATAAATAAGTATGTGTTGAACATTTAACTATTGACTGGCTAAATTACCCTAAAACATTCCTAAAGTCAACTATATAACCCAGGATATTATTACTCAAAATTTTGAGCCTGAGTCCTCTAATTCTAGAATCTCACAGAACACACCACTGAAGATTGCTTACGTGATTAGTTCTTTTTTGAGATCTCTTGCATGGAGCTTGGGTTTAGGGCTTGGAACGGAGGCCTCTCCAGGAAACTTTTTTTCCTCTAAATTTTCTAGAGAGCTCACTGGGTCTTTCTGGAAGAAAAAAAATACAGAAGAACACAAGGCATTAGGGCACCCTGGATAGACAACTGTATTTAAAGTCATCAGGGTGGAATTTGAGTTTTAACTTAACAACTTAGCTGCAATTCTTCATAGGATTTGTACACAAAATGAATAAGGTAATGAGTATAAGGATATATCCTGATTATTATGGACCTCTGTCCTTGATGAAGAATAAAAAATTACAGTTCATGGGGGATACCTTGACAAGTTCACGTTTTGGCAAATACAACTACAGAGGCATTTCTTGAGCTATATAACTAATATGTTTCAGATTTTATTGTATAATGAATGTTTCCTAGATAAAATGGGAATAGTTCTTTATTCACAGAACAATTATTGGTAAAACTAAAGAAATTTTGCAAAAATAAACCACAAATTTTAAACAAAAAAGAATGTCAATTTAGGTTAACAAAATATCCTTCTTAATATACAAATAATTAAGATTTAAATTGTTTGTTAAATATGTAATAAGTTGCCCACAATATTTAGCCATTGAATTTTTTCAGATAATTGCTTTTATTATCACATTGCTTCCTATTTTTCTTAAGTTACCTCTTTTGCTAAGTTGATATCTTATAATGCTTTAGTCATTGGATGGAATGTTTTGCTGGATTATCACTAATTTTTGTGGTCTTCTTTTAAGCTTAATACTGATCTTGATTTTTGTAAGGAATATTTAGTAACACTTTCAAAAAACTTATTTACCATCTGATATCTTACAGAAGACTGATGATGGTTTTCCTCAGTTATATAATTAGCTTACTTACATCTTAAACTTATATCCAGTAACTATATAATACTTCCTGCATTTAATATTAAAATCAAATTAACTAACAGAGAATTTCTGATTCTCAAAAGTACTGATCTCTTTAAAATGAGAAAACTATTTTGAATTATTCAAGGTAAGTCTCATTTAAATTAAATGGATATAAAAATGTGATGGCAAAATACAATTTTAATAATCCTGAGTCTGCACTCAAAATCAATGGAAAAGCAAAATATCTGGGTTTTCCTCATCAAGGAAAAATTCTGCACCTTGATCTCAGTCATAAAGGCAAGTGTAATTTTTTTCACTAATTACTTGGGTAGCAATTCAGTCCTTTTCCACAAAACCATTCAGTGGTAAATACATTGGTAAACTATCTCAAGTGACTCTTGAGGCCAAATTAATAAAGCCTGGTTTGGTACAATTTCTTTCTTCATAATTATTTATATTCTAAGTTTTTTTTTTTTTAAAAATTGGTGTATGTTTGAAAATATTAGGAGATAATAGTATACCACTTGAAAATAAGGAGACATGCATGGGTGCTTGATTATAGTGACCCTTTAAGGTACAAAGGGGAGTGCCACTTTGATGCTACTTCCACGGAATCTATAGCAAAATGGATGGTCCTTCTCCTTTTCAAGTTTTATAGTATAAATACCTAACATGAAGCAATTCCTAATTAGAAGACCTTAAACCTGATAATGCCACTATCTATTCCATTTGGTGTTATCTGGATTTCACCCAAGTAGTGTTTTCCACTACAATTTATAAATGTCTTAGCTTTTTCAAAGTAGATACAAATGCTAAATCCAATATTGTCTCAGTGTGGAACAGCCTTTGTTTTTCTGTTTAGGATGCTGATTTTTTTTTTTTTAAATAGCATACAGTGAAAAAGAGCCTTTTATAATTATCTTTATGATAAAATTAAGAACAAAGTATTCTTAAAGACATGTACATTTATGGATGAGCATATGAAGTTTATCAGCTATCATTTGACTGCTAAATCTATACATAATGGAAGATAAGGGAATAAGGAATGTTGAAAGATCAATAATTACAAAAATTTAAGTTATTGTTGTAACTAAAACGTATATAAAAATAATGCTTACAAAATATATGGTATTTAATTTGGTATAGTAACATGTGGTAATGTTTTAAAAGAATAATTTCACTGGATATGAGCTTTTAAATATTTTGTGGGTTCTTATAAAAACTATGGACTCATATTCATGCAATTACATTATGAAATAATTATCTTTTTCCCTTTTCTTTGCTGAGCATCCTACCCCAAGAAACCTGCAGAGAGCATATGTACTAAAATACAGGTGACCATCACTGGAAGAATTCTTATTTTGTTACACTATCACTGTACATTAGATAAATTTTTAAATAACACCCAGTAAAAAGTAAGCCAATGTCATTTGGAAGAATTTTTTCAAATTTAAAAATATAATTTAAAAAATAATAATTTTATCTTGTGGCTATGTAAGAGAGAATTTGGCATATATACGTTGTGTTTGGAAAGTATACAGATGCAATGAAATTCTTTTAATGTACAGATGGAAGTTTATATTGATTTCAGTAAAGACCAGAACATAATGGTAACATGAATAACAGATAATAGCATCTGGCACTTTTAACATTTTAAGCCCTGAAATCTTTGGAGAACTGACAGTTGAATGGAACTGACAGCCCTAGTTATTTCTCAGCACTTTCCTTTCGAGATTTTTTGAGCTTTTTCCAGATTCAGGATTTTTTTTTTTTTTTTTAGAGGGCATCTGGACAGGCTATTTCACTGAGAGAGACAGACAATATTTTCTGAAAATTACCACCAAAATTAAGCAACTGTTGTGCATATGAACTAGATAACAATGAATTAGAAATAATCGCTCCATTTCTGGTTGTATGTGTGTGTGTGTGTGTGTGTGTGTGTGTGTGTATGTGTATGAGTATCGTGTGGGGTAAGGGTGGAGGTGCCAGTGGGAAGGACAGAGTGTCAGATCAGGAGCTGACTACTACCCAGTCTTCAAATATTCACGGTATATTGCTTGGGCCGAGTGCAGCATCCAAGTGGGCTCATTGGAAAAAACAGGCACGGGCCACTTCCTGTGATTAGTTTGTGTGGTTATGTCCTTTAGATCACGGTCAAGGGAGGTTTGGTTCTGCTTCCCTGGGAGCATTGTTGGGTCCCCCACACCTCGCCAAACACCATTTCTTCTTCCTTCTCTTCTTCCCTTCTCTTTCTAATTGTCCTCAATATTCCCTTGTTGTTGCCACTTTTTGATGGGCTGTTTGATCTTTTCCTTCTCTCCATTCTCTCCCTTCTCCTCGTTCTTCATTTGGGCTTCCGCCCAAGCCCATTTCTTGATTTCTATAGGACCAAAGACTAACAACCTCCTTGAGCCTCAATTTTCTCCTCCAAAACTTTGACAATAATCCCGCTTTTCATGACTGTTAGGATAATGAGACACCATGTGTAAAGATCCCTTATCTTTAGTCTTACTGAACTCAGTGTCCCTCTGCTACCTTCACAACAAGGACGTTGAATACAATCTATTTTTTTCAAAATAGTAACTATCAAGTATCACAGTTCTCATTTATAAGAGTCAGAACAGGGTGATAAATACTGTCTATTTATAGATTAGCTCACCACAGACAAAGGCACAAAGAAGGAAGGGTGAGGCGCTATCTTAGGGAGTTACAGTGCTGCAGAAGCACTTTTTGTGTGAGGGTGTCCCCATAAGGTAGAGTTTCCCCAAGCAATGAGTCATTCATGGTCAGATCACCGTGATAACAAAAATTAAGCTTAAAAAATATTTGGTCAGGATGCCTGAATGGCTCAGTTGTTTAATCGTGGGACTCTTGATCTAGGTTCAGGTTGTGATCTCAAGGTACTGAGATTAAGCCCTGCGCGGGGCTCTATGCTGGGAGTGGAGCCTGCTTAAAATTCTCTCTTTCCCTTTCCCTCTGCCCCTCCCCCAAAGCTGGAACAGGCATACTCTCTCTAAAAACAAACAAAAACAAAACAACAACAACAAAACAATTTGTCATCTCAAACCTAGGGCAAGCACCTTGACTCTAGGAACTCACTTAGCATCTTCAAAGTCCTCTTTTGTCATTCTTAGTGACATCGAATCTCCACATTCTCCATTCCAGATTTCAGAATGCTTAGGTTGCAAACTGTAGCAGGAAAAGTCTGTACTGTCAGACCTGAAGTAAGTAAGCCATTCTGAAAAGAGCAGAAATCTAATCTAACCAAATCCATTTTTCCCAGGAATTTGCCGGGAAATAAAACACTGTCACGGATATATAAGCATTAGAATAAGAACATACTCCAGTTGAATTTATGAAGCTGCTAAGATGAATCCAGATGTTTTTTGGAATTATGCAAAAAAAAAATGAGATTGGAAATAAAGAAGCTATTTGTTATGGGACGTCATTTTCTGGCTATCTGAGTGGTAAGAGGTATAGCTAAGGAGGTTCTTGAGGTACTTACTAGACCTCCAAATGGGAGGAGGGTCTCAGAATATGAGTACATTTTTGTCATTCTTGTGAGGCCAAAAATTATAACCAAGATAAAACAATATAAGAGACCTTAAATGAAAACAAGAACCCACTTAACACATATTTGCTTCATTACCACTCAGGACTGAATCAGTATGCCTGACATTGGAAAGAAGATTTCTGGTGATTTTTGACCATGGTCCATTTATGGCAGTCATAGGGTGGGGACAGAAAGTCTAAGTCTAAGCACATGACACTGAGATCTCCCAAACAAGGTGGGTTTTATCCTAGTGGGATTCATCTGAGAATAGGAGCACAGTTATGCTTACTTTGTAAATACAGTCCTTCATGTGACATGAGACTTTTACTGAACCCACAACAACAGATTTTCTAACTAGGATTAGGTTTCCTTTTGGTGGTGTAGAGTGGGATATGCTGGGATATGCCATGATCCCATCGACTATTGGACTAGCTGAGGATGAAGCAGTTTTATGAATGAGAGGGTATTCCCTTTCTCTAAACCTGGCTTCTACAGAGTGGGATTGGATCAACAATCTTGATCTCATCGTGATTGTGCTTCTCAACAACTTACACTGCTTCCTTACCTCCATTTCAGACCAGTTTTGCAAAATGATCAGTTCATGTGAATACTGACAGATTTCCAGATCATAAAAATAAACAGCAGTTAAGCATAACTTCTGTTACTTTTGCACAAGTCCAAAATGGCAGGGGGGAATGGGGTGGAGGGAAGAAGTACGTGTTCGCCCATCTGTGGTCATCATCTAAGGTAAACCAGCTACTAATACTTTGCAGGTATTAGTTTTATAATAATCAGAGTCAAACATATATTTTTTTAAGAAATTGTTCTTCTAAAATAGCATTATGATAGGTTAACGAAGACCATCCCTAAATACTTGAAGCAGATTTTGTAAAGCCAAGCAGAATAAAATGAGTAAGACTGTATGGCAGAATCTAGTCAGAAAGTGCTGTTGTATGGATTCCCCTCCCACTTCTTTGTGATGGTGTGGTGGTGGTAACACAGAGCCTGCCTCAGATCCTGGGGATCCTCCAGGAACCCATCCCTGACCACTGTACATAGGGTTGGCATTCCTCTCCCTGTCCCGTCATTGTGTGCCTGCTAGTGCTATTCCATTTGTCACTGTATTTGTTCACCTGCCAGTGTCCCCACCAGACTGAGCATACTTGTGTGGGAAGTTTGTCCCATTTGATGCTGCAACCTTGGGACCTATGTTACTGCCTGGACATGGAGATGGCAGCAAAAGTGTTCTGAAGGAAGCAAGGAAGGAGGGAGGGAGTGAAGGAAGGAAGGAGGAAAGGAAAGGAAAAGGGAAGGGAGAGAGGGAGGGAAAGAAAGGATAAAGGAAGGAGAGAAAGAAGGAAGAAGGGAGCAAAGAAGGAAAGAAAGAAGGAAGGAAAGGAGAGAGGAAGGGAGGAAGGAAAATAGAAAGGAAAAGGAAGGAAGGAAGGAAGGAAGGAAGGAAGGGGAATTGGAGAAACAACCCAATCTTGTGATCACTATTGTTTCTGTCAACTTATGCTCTGAAATGTTAAAGCATATGCTAAAATCAAATTAGTTTCCCCCCGCCCAAAATTTCTGAACTTCAAAAAGATGAAAAAAGTGGTGCAGCTTTCCAAAGACAGTGGCTGTTTTATTTCTTTAAACATATCAACCAGCAAATATCAACAACTTTCCTGACAAACAGCAAAGCAAAATGAATCACTACTGTCACAATTAGGGTCACATTTGCAAAGACATAGAATCTAAATAGTGGAGGTTTCTGGCCATGAATCCTTTTGGATGACACTAAGTCATGGCTAATCAGTCTAGGCCAGGTAGCTCAAACTATGGAGATAAAGGCTTGATGAACGTGCACAGCCACAACATCTAGCTATTCCAAAGATAACCAAATACACAAATGCATCTCCTTGACTTTGGGATTGATACAACTTAGACGTGACTCAAATACCTCAGCCAATGGCTCTATATGTAGATATGCTTACATAGTTCCTTCACGAAACCAAGGAAAACAATTTGATGTGATTCTTACTCATCCCTGATTCTATTTCATTTTCTATCCTCTGGTTCAGAAAGAGTTAGCAAGTTGGCATTTCAGTGTTGAGGGATACGTTGCACCTTCCAGGCTGCCATATCTGAAGGGGTGGCTAATATATCTCTCATGCAATGCACACAACTGCAGCCCTAATGGGGATCAAATTCACTACAGTGACATCATTTTAGGCAAGTGACAGGAAAAGCTGGATTCATTTATCAGTTTCTGATGAAATTGAAGATCACCACTTTACCAAAATCTAAAACATGGTACAGAATTGTGTATTATCTAAACAGGAATATGAAAAATAATGCAGGAGGAAAAAGCCGAGAATACTCTCTAATCATGCTCTCTCTTAAACTTAGTGATTGACATATTGAAACAATACCTCTTTCTCCTCCTCTGTCTTCCCATGAGTTTTGCTATAGTTGATAGGAGTATCCCAGCCCTCTTGATCACAGAAAGCCTGATAGAATGCTGCATTGACCAAAATGCTGCTTGTTTTGAATGGGGAAGAGGAAGGAGTTGGAATAGAAGTGTTAGAGGAAGTTAAGGGTGCAGCTTTGTCCAGGATTCGATTTTTTTTCAGGCTTAAGTCCAATGTGCCATTTTCATCCACTTCTATCTCGGCTCCCTGGTATACAATAGGAAACAGAAAAACATTTAAACAGTTTGCAGTTATAGCCTAGCCATGTGGGGCTTTTAAGGGATAATTTTAAATGCAAGCTTTTATGTAAGTATATCTGATTTAAAATCTAGCTTTCTGATTTGCTTTGGTTAATGTTCAATTCTTAGGCAGACTTTTAAGAGCAGCACCATTAGTGAGCTTCATGTTTCTGGGTTTAAACAAAGTAGAGCCTAATATAAATAAGATGTTTCAAATGCTAAATGTATTGACTAACCCTGTTTTATATATTTTTTTTGAAGTTTAGCTTTAAATCTCCTTTTCTGGCTTGCAGAATTATCACTCTCAATTCATCATTTATAGCATTAACACTTGAGTTTATAAAAAGGCACAGCACTACTTCCCAGTTCACCCCCCCAATACAGTATTAATCTAATGTGAATATATGCAAAAATAACCAGCTGCAAGAGAATTTGTTATTGGGATATTAGGGTAATACGGATATGACCTTTTCCTCTGGGTTACTTGAATCAGAAAAGCTTTGTTTACTTGAAGGGGGGCTGGTGTAGCAGAGGTAGACAGGGCAAACTGTTGTTGATTCTGGGGGCCTTCAGGAGCAGGTGCCAACAGGCCTATTTGGGGGTAAGTTGTACAGTGAAACTTCAGAACAAAGTTGATTCTTTTCCAGACACTTTGTATGATACTTAAAACTCACTATACCTCACGGCATTTCTCCTTGGGATAGCTTTGGCTGTCTTTTGTTGCTGTTGTTGCTGTTGTAGTAGTTTATAGTACAAAACCCAACAACTGCCCGGTGCTCTGGATTTTCCAAAGGACCCACACCAAAGGATGGCTCCTGTGCTGTCACCAACGGTGAGCACTGCCACGCAATAGGACTCAGAACACGGGAAGATCTTGCTTGTCTTTTTCTTAAATGGGTCAGATAAATACCTCTCCGTATTTTCGCTGTCATCCATCAAGTCACAATTAAATCTTGGACAACGTCTCTGCTCTTTTTCCTTTTGGCTGGCAAAGCAGGAGTCTCTTTGAATACGTTAGCAAGATCCCTAACGCATATGGTAGCCAGTTACTTCCCCATGGGGGATTTATTTTAACTCCCCATTTACACTCTGCCTTCCCTCTCCCCAACAGTTGCTGCTGAGGGCTGAGGTGTGGGCCAATATAGTTGAGCTCCAAAAGCTCACTGCTTGCACCTGATTTAGAAAACAAGGCACCTCTTCTGTTCGCTTGTTTCACCTGCAAAGTTCCTATTTTAAATCTCAGCCTCTGAGGTAGGTATGCTTTATTATATTTGTGGGAGGTAAATATACTTCTAATATGTTTGCACTAAGATGCTTTGGCTATATCTTTCTGTCCCTTTTAGTAAATAGTTTAATCTCCTGTGATAGTCTTAAGCCCTGAATTTGACAGTACAGCTTATCCGGGATAATAACTTAGTAACCACAACATCTTATGCCATCTGTATAATATCAAATACGTTTTTATACCAACATTAATAAACCTTAGTTACAAAAATCCAAGATATTAACCATATCAGTGCCGTGCACTCTCTCCGTGGTATAACAATGTATTCTGTCGTGTGCACATCAAAATAATTTTTGGCTTCATAGCTGATATGTAACTATAGCAATGAAACAGAGCTATAGTAATCAAATTTAATGGCCAATGTAAAGTAAAATGCTAAATATTGTAGTTGCTGACATTTTTCATTAAAAAAAATAAAAAACTTGGGTTAAGACTGCACAACCAACATTCACATAAAATTCCAGACCTCTGTGACAGATGGCTTAGGAAAAAGAAGCCATGTGACTGGGCTGCAGAGTTTTATAGTGCAAAACCCATAAATAGTGCAGATTTGATCTCCCTGAAAAAAATATCAACGATTCCAAGACAACACTAATATATATTTTAGTTCTTGCCGAAAAGAATTCCAAATAGTAAACAAAAAAATTAGAGATTCTCGGAGTTGTTATGATTCTACATCTTGAGTAATCACGAGCTGATTGGGGGGAAAAATCACTCCTAATGTTTAAAAGAGGCGCTCTTGTATATTCCGCGCCCCAGCCGGCTGCTCTGAGCACCTGACTTGACAGGGAGAAAGCACATTTGGGCAGCAGGGTACAGATGGGCTTTAAGTGAGCGCACAGATGCATTCAACAATTACACACGGTACCAGAGGAAGGGTCCCTTTCTGCCCATAGATGGGTGGATCACACGTTTACTGCATGGATTTTTTATTCAGATGTCAATAGACATCACTTCTCTCTGTGCTTGAAACTCTAAATGGCAGCACACAAAGGAGGGGGTGGTGGGAGAGGCCATAGGAGCAGGAGGGCATAATATTCAGCTGACATGGAGCCCCACTGCTGACTTCTAGCATTCTGATTTCTAAAAGCACCATTTGCCATTCTGGATCCTTATTTTAATCATTTAAACTTAAAGGGCTTTTGTGAGGGTAGACATAAGTCCAATACTATTTACGTACTTGCCAAGCTAGGGCCAACATCAAGGACCATCACTTTCAGCCACTTTTGAGGTACCGATGCCATATATGATGTATTTATTAATTAAATTATTGAGAAGGCACTTACTGTCTTCAAGCCTCCATATTTTGGGGAAAAGAAAATTGAAAAATATATTGTTCCTATCTTCAAGGAGCTTATCTCATACATAGAGGAGATTGTTAGTGAAAGATAATTTAATAAATAGAAATTATTATTCAACTGAAAGTTGAAATAATTATTTCTTATATAATCCTTATGTGTATCATAAATTGAGAAGTGATTCAGAGGTCTACCAACAGAGAAATGATTAATGAAATTATGCTGCATTTATTTAATGACACATTATGCGATTAGTAAAATGATAATTATGAGGATTATATTACAACAAGGAAAAGACATCTATTATGGAAAGCAGGAAACAACCTGGGCATTCCTGTTTTGCCTACAACCAGGGGGAAAGGGTAGAAATTTGTTCCCTGAAGAACAAAAGGGAAAACACGGAAATTACTGTACTTGTATTTAAAAGATAGTCTTAAGGCCGGTCTCCAATATTTTCCAGGCAAATGACAGCATAATAATGTTTTAACAATTAAAAAATTAAACATTCAAAGATGGTAATGAAATAAAAAGTTAACTTTGCCTCAAGGTTCTACTGTGAAAATTGTTAACTTTCAAAACATAGATATAAGAAGACACCACTGTTTGCTGTATTTGTCAAGTTCTCTATTAACACAAGAGGGGATGACCGCCATCTTTTCCATTTTGACTTGGCTATCAGGAAGTACAAAAATTAAGTATCCCTCAGCTTAGGTTTCTGCTGTAATTAGCTTCTGGTTTTCATCCTCTGAGTCATGTTTTTTCTTTTGCTTCAGAGTGTTTCATTTGGGGAGTATCTTTTCTGCACTGAAAGCTATCTGAAATATGTTTTTAAAAAAATAAGCAGGGTATTAACAATAAAAAATGAAATTGAAGTATCTTATTCTTACCAAATAGTAATTGAGTACTAAAACAGTTAAGTTCAGAGTATAAACTTGTGAAACTTATGCAATATAAATAGAATGATGGAATTCAGGGAAGAAATCAGTGTCTGACGTAAGGTATGAAATTAAAATTAAATTTATAACCATTTTCCAAAAATCTTTGTCTAAGACTTGGAACCAAAGCAGTGAAAATTCTTAAGTTGGCTAGCAGTCTATATAAGACACGAAGATAAGATCTTTAAGAACATAAGAAGTTGGACAGGTATGAATTAAAACTTCAGTTCCAACAGTTACAGTTATGCCAGTCAGAGAAAATTATTTAATATCTCCGTACTACTATTTCTTCACCTGCTAAATGGGATGATATCTTCTTTACAGAGTTTCTGGAAGAATTAAAAAGAATTAATATAAACAAGGTGCTTCTTTACAGTGCCTGGCTCTTTGTAGGTATTCAATAAGTGACAACTTATAATAAAAATAATTTGATTGGGTTTTCAAATGCTTAAAGAGACATCCCTATGCTACTGTATGCAGAGGTAAAGAGAGAATTACTAAATATATACACACATATCAGTTGGTTCCTTGTGATCTCTAACCCAAGTCTCTAATAATATTTCATTCAAAATATACGGTATAATCTGACATGATATTAAAGTTACTGAAAAAAGCTGCTTTTGGATTCTAACCATCCCAAGAGCCATCAGGCTATTTCTGATATCCGGCAGCAAGGATGGCGAAGTGTTATCATGTTGTTTCTAGGCTTTATTCAAGCACAAAACAGACTTTGAACTTTAGACATTTCAAGCAAGTGTCAGTTTTTTGTTTTCTTTTAAGGCACACTGTGCATATGCCACTTTGTCTAAACAGGTGGGGAAAACACCAAAACAAACAACAGAATGCTTGGCAAGCAGAAGTGATCAGGATAAAGATAGACCATGTGCGTGATCCTACCTCTGTTGCTGAGGGTAGGAGGAAGGAAGGAAACGGGGAGTGTCTGTGACACTGGCATGTGCTCTCAGGGGCCGGAGGACAGCCTTCAGCACACCCAGCAAACCCAGGATGCTCATTCTATGTCTGCCACCTGTTTCTACTGAATGCTGTGTTCATAACAGCAGCAACGGTGGCCAGACGGAAGCAGGGAGGGTTTGAAGCTGTGGCCCATGAACGTTTTACAAACTCATATTAATTCCAAATTAAAATGAAGGACATTATACCAATCTTAGAACCAATAAAAGTACTAGTTTCAAGAGAGGGCTCATACTTCAAATTACCCTAAACCATTATATTGATATTGATATTGATATATATTGATATTGATAAACCTAATATTGATATTACTAATTTTTTCTTCTGATTTGATTCCTCAGAGATACTTAAAGCAACATACAAATGATTTTGGTGGCATAGATGTATTGTGTACATGTTGGATTGTATTTTTTTTTAAAGATTTTATTCATTTATTTGACAGATAGAGATCACAAGTAGGCAGAGAGGCAGGCAGAGAGAGGAGGAAGCAGGATCTCTGCTGAGCAGAGAGCCCGATGCGGGGCTTGATCCCAGGACCCTGGGATCATGACCTGAGCCGAAGGCAGAGGCTTTAACCCACTGAGCCACCCAGAAGCCCTGTTGGATTGTATTTTAACAAACAAATAATTCTTTTTCACATCCACTTTGAGGATATGATGGACTCATTTGGGCAGTGGTGGGCGATAGTAGCACTGACTTTCTCAGTTCAGTGTTGGGAAAGGGTCCATGAGCAAAGTGCTTTAGTGCTGAGTAGACGGTCAGGTGGGGCTAGGAAACTTCGGAAAGAGAAGAACACTGTGGAATATCCTTATTGTCCCACATTGTTTTTAGACTGTGTGGGAACTCAAAGTTGTTTTGTCTCTCTGAAGACAGCCCCTGCTCCCATTATTCTCCATAAGTATAGGGATTTTATAAATCATGAATTTAGATTTCTCACTAAACTTGGACTCAGTTGCAGGTAGCACAAGAAGTACCTGGATTAGCCCCAACAGGTGGATATGGAGGCAATTTAAAGGTTAGTGTCCTTTGGCTTGATTTTAAAAACGTTGTGCCCACATGTGACAGCCTGATCTATAATTTGTTCTCCTACTGGGCTCTGTAAGAAATGTCAGAGAAACGCATTCCGTCAAAGAAAGGACTGCACGGAGGCAGAAGGAAAAGGAGAAATCTGCCCTCTGTTCTCTGGGTTCTGATCAAAACCACCCCTGCCTCCCCTGGACATTAGAAACATTACCTATGAAAACACAGTTCTTTACCTGGAACAACCATTTCTTTTTTTCTGCTTCAGCCAAAAACTCCTTGAAGGGACGGGTCTGTGGCAGGATCTAACATGTGTCTTGGGAAGTCCAAATCTCATAGACCATTTGGTGAGTAGAGCTAAGAGTCCATCTGCCAGAATATCTCTCTATACATCAAAAAATGCTTCTACACTCAGCTGTAGAAGTCAATAGGGAAAATTCATACATCTCTATATTCTTCTTTCTAAATAAGGAGCTCAAGAGATCTATGGATTTTGGCTAGTGGAAGTAAACATACTAATCACCATGGAGGAAAAAATCAAATCATAGTGGGTAGAGAATCAGGCTAGTATTCAACAGGGGAAGATCATTTAAATATAGTTAATCCTATATTAAGTGAAGGGCACAAAGGAAATGCAACACTGAATAGAAATGGCCTACATTGGGCACTGTTTATTCAGAGGCCATTTTTCAGGGTTAATTACTTTGGCTTTTTCTCATTTTTGCTACAATAATTATTTTTTGTGGTTTTAGCAATTTATGAGGTTCTCCTTTATATTCAGAATATAAGATCCAGCTAGAACAGAATTCTGTAGATTGTTACAGTTGTGTGAGAATATGCGCCTGGAAGGAGAATTCTGCACAAAACGACACTGTAGGGTGCCATATTTATCCTCTTTTAACCACCACTATGTTAAATGAGATCATTTTGGTAGGAACATGGCTTTTTAAACTGCTAATGTAGCAAACTCCTTCTAAAAGTCTATTGGTACGCTCTGTGTCTCTTCCATCCTCCTCCTCATGTCCACGATTTGGCTTTTGCGGTTCAGACTTGGGTTGGCTGTTTGGAGGCCCAGACCCACAGGGCAGGCAGTTCCTGTCACCCTAGGCGGGAGTATCCGCTCCATAGAGCAACTCCGGCACACAGCATGCTCCCAATAGGAGTGTGAGAATAGATGCACAAGTCAATTACTTGAATTTTTAGAATGTGCCAACTTAACATCACGTTTCTGACCAGAAGGTATTCAAGAAAAGAACAAATCATATACTGATAAGGGAAAATACTCTCAATCTTTGGTCATCTTTGTTTGATTCATTGTTTCGCTCCAGCAACTGCTAGAACATGAAAAATGTGAAGGTTAAGGGCAGAATTCCGAAAAACAAACAAACAAATCTTCCTGTGCAGATAGAAAGCACTCATTCCACAATAATTTAAGTAGTGCTAATCATTATAATAGCGGTCTTTTTATTCTCAAAGGACAGCCTTAACAAACAAATCATATAAAGCGTAAGAAGGAAGATACTTAGTGTTACCCCAACTAGCTGCCTATTAGAATGTGCCTTTAAAAAGGAGGAATGTATTCAGGTTTTAACAAAATGAATAAAAATAAACTAAAGTAGCATTGCAAAGCACCCTAAATCATTCATTGATGTAAATAATGTCTGACCTGAATTCCTTTGAATTTGGAAAGGTGGGTATTTTCTTTATAATTTTCAGAGGATGCGTTTTTCTTTGTTTAAGAACCTCATGTGTTTAAAAATTGTTTTTGAGTGGTTTTTGGCCACCAACTCTTCCTGGGGCTTACTTGGCTCAGATTTGTCCAGAAGCTAATTCTGATTCTTCTGTCAAATGCTCTATGGCACCACATTCCCTGCTCTCCTGAAGGCCTGGCACAGCACAGGTGAGCAGCTGACCACACAAGGGATGGGGCCGCGCTTGCAGGGAAAAAGAGAGCTATCTCCTCTAAATTGCCTGAGTTTCAGGGTTAGGGTTTAACGCAGGAGATCTCCCACTTAAAGCAAGGGGAAAATCTCTTCTCCAGATAAGCCTGGGCACTTTATTTCAGTGGACTTCAGCCATCTAGGTAGGAAAATGATTTCTTTTCACTGAGTCTTTTGTGTCGATGGGAGTTACAGGCTCTGGGCGAATGCGGTTGCAGCTTCTACCCTCCCTCTGAGGATCTGAGGATTGCTGCTACTCCGTAGCCTAATAAGCCTCTCCTCCTCCAAAGGGGACACATGGAGGATCTTTGTTTTTTGTCGTCATCAAGGTATCAAAAACACGGTTGTCTCCCTCTCATTGTTAGTCAGGGAGGAGAGGTTTATTAGAGAAATGTGATTAATTTCATCGGCCTCATAAACTTTACAGAATTTGATTCTGGATTTGAAAGCCCTGAGTTCTCAAAAGTACCCCTGAACCATCTCTTGTTAACTTAGCGTATACCCGTTTTATTCAGTGTCCTTTGAGGAGACGGCAGCAACTGAGAGTACCTTGCGTCATAAAATCGTAATGTGTGCAATAAGAAAATCTCATGAGTCCATTTTGCAACTGTTTGACAAGCCACCGTGTGGTCAAACATTTCCTACCATCTTTGACTTGCAGACAGCAAAAAGCTTCCATTGTTCGGTTTGATTTTAACGGCAAGCGTCTTTCTTGTGTGCCAAAGTCCCCAACACAAAGGTAGGTTTGATAGCTATAAACCTCCCCAGCCAGGCTCCATCACTCACTTCTCCCCAGGCTTTGGTATACCGCCTTCAAGAACAACACTCCTTCACTCCTTCTGGAAGCCACAAAACTCATCCTTGTCAATGCTCCTCTGAGTCTCTTCCTAAGACGAGGAAGGGATGTGCTTTAGGGATGGGGAGCGGCATGGTAGTGAATGTGGTTAGGAACATGAAAGGCAGTTTATTCTCACGGTTCAGTCACTGGCCCACCCTCCGGGCTCTTGGACTGGCCTACCTTGGCATGCAGACTCTGTGGTTTGTTGGAGAGGATGTCTGCAGCTTCCCTGCAGCGGGTGGAAAGGTTCAGGATGGCAGCAGCTGCTGCTATGTGGGTGTCTTCACTACATTGACCGTAGCTATAAGAGCTGGCACGGCAAGGGCTCTGTGTGTGGGCGCCTGCACTAGGCAGTCGATTAGGAAATTTCCCTGGATTTGAAAAATGCTTTGCTGTTGAAGAGAGATTTGATTAGCAATTGCATGTATGTGTTTTAGTCATTAAATAGATTTGCTTTAGAGATATAACTTCTTACATTAAAATACGTTAAGAATAAATTTAAACATGATCCATTATCCATTGGTACACTCAGTGAAGGTTATTGAGATTGGTTTTCACAGAAGTTCACAGATCGAATGAGGTGATGGCTGGGGAAGAATGTCTATTCTCTTAATATTTTTCGTATTTATGCTTCTTATGGTAAAAATTTTATAACTAATGTTATGGGACAGGTGCACTGGCAGCATTCGTGGCAAAAATTATGGATTAAAACTACACTGGCAAAATCTGTCAGGGACTACAGAGGCTTAAGACTTGGACATCTATGAACTGTGTATGTGTGAAGACCAGTAATTCCAGTAGCAAAAAAAAAAAAAAAATGCACCCTTTCAACATTTGTTTTCACAATAACAATTTATATTAAGACATAGAATTGTATTTTTATTTTTATTATTTGATATACAGGTTTGTTTTGTGCTTAAACCAGCAGAAGTTGTTCTTAATGTCCGACCAAATGGAACTAAATAAATGGTAGAGCCTTTAATGAGCTAGCATTTTGCATATTTAGGTAGAACATGATAAGTAAAGGACAGAGAAAGTGTTCTCAGGATGAGCAGAAAGGCAATTTTAGTTATCAAGGCTGAGTTTCTGTTTTATGTTTCTGTTGTGGCAACAAGGCATTACGGAGTGAGAGAATTAACCATATTTCTCTTCACTCTTGGTGTTTGTAAACATTGCTCAAGGTTATGGGAGAAACACCCAAGATTTAAGTGGGATAATATAGAAGGATTTAGTTATTTATTTTGCTGCAAATTTTGTTTACTGTAAACTTTGATCATTATTTTTCATGAAGCAATTTAAAACATTTCCAACTGTGATTCCTACAATTATAAAAATACAAAAATGTCACTGAATGTTTGCATTTTTAAACAATATCTATATTATATGAGTATATAGAATGCCCTTAACTAGCTTCACTTGAATTAAACATATATGTATATGTGTATGCATATGTGTACATTTTATATATATATAATAGAAAACATTGTGTACCTGTGCATATGTAATTTTCCCCCAAATCTAACAGGTAGTTGATGTTATTTAGGCTGAGCCCTATTTTTAGTCAGAATAGATAGAATATCTTTTGGAGTATAGCATACTCCATTGTTAATGGGTCAACTCCTTTCAAGTATGTTTATCAGTGCTATGTTTTATATAGCATCTAGTTCTTTGAAAGAAGTGACCAACATCACAGAATGAAGCCCATGTTATATGTTCCTAAAGGCACTCAGTGTAGGTCCAGAGGTATGAGATCAAAGGGATTCCATAGATTTGCATGTTGTGAAGAATCCATGGTCTATGGAGGACTCAAATTGGGGAATAATTTCACTTCTTTCCTTATGATATCGTAACGCAGGATTCATATCTGGGTTCATCCCAATGTTCACTTTCTTACCTTTTATTAAGCTATTCAAGGACTCTAAAACACTTGAAGAAATGTGTTAATAAAAACACCAAGTTGTATATATTACACCATCTTTGAGTTATGATCTTCTATACAGATGTGCTACCATTAGAGTATTAACACATTTTAAATGATTCTATATTAATTCTTCAATATATGGATAAACCTCTCCACTGTCACACATATTGCACCTATTGTAAAATCTTGATTTCTAAACTGTAAGTTTCTTCCAAGACCTTCACTTTTTCTCTCTTTCAGTCTAAGTGCTTTTGCTGATTTAAGTACTATTTTAAGTAGCATTTCAATATTTTACCTGTTAAATTGCCATAATTTCAACATGAATCAAAATTACTGTATTGTGATGACTATAACAGTTGTTATTAATCCCAAACCCAGCTGAATGTGAATTAAATATTTCTTTAGAATTACTGTATTTTGATTCAACAATGGCATGATATTTGGAGAATAATTAATCCCGTAACTATTCACCATGTTCAGTTTAACTTCATGTAAAATTGGTAATTCTGATCAAGTTATCACTTGATAACTTATTTTTATTTCACTGCACAGTATATTTTCTCTCCTTCTTGCAGTAAATAATGTATTCTAGATTTGAGTACACCCCACCCCCAAACACACATAGACAAGATACATTTTGGGAATAAGGATTAGAATTTGAGGCTTACATTCAGGAAATGGTGGTGTTTTTCGTCCTTGACCTGTTTGCATGAGGGGACGTTTACCAAAAACCTGGGCATCAAAACTGGCATAATCGAATGGTACTTTTCCAAACTTCTCTTGTTCTTTTGACACTGTGGCTCTGGGAGAGGAGATGGCTTGTGATCGGAAATTGAATTCAATTTGTTTCACCAAGCTTGTCCTGAAGAAAGAGGGGAGAGTTCAAAAGAACTATGATAAAATTCTTAGTGAGCATATTAGCATCAGAATTTAAAGCAGATCTGATGTGTCATGCCTGTCAGTACCCACGGAGACAGTGTACTATGGAAAAGAGCTGGTCACAGTATGATAAAAGAGAGTACTCTGTGCTGGGAGTGAAAGATGGGAGACACCAAGGGTTCTGGATGTCTATGGCGAGGCTGCATGTTGTGGGTCTGTCTCCCATTGATAAAAGAGGAATGTGCAATTTTGCATTTGTCTTATGCAGATACAATGAGCAGCAAGTATTTAATGTCTGTTAGCACTTCGAGTTCCACAGAGAGAAACGCCATCTAACTATCATTAGGGCACTGACAAGGTGTGCACATTCTACATATTAAGACTATTAATCAGCCTGGTGGTGAAAAGTCACGTTTGTAGCTGGTGGGGAAATGGCATTGTAGTCCATCCAAAAGAAGAGATGCTGAATCCCACTCTCCTTCAGCAGAGCTGACAGGAGTCTGACACCTAACAGGGGCAGCATACGCACCAGAAAGTTCACTTCTGAATTGTGAACTTCTTAGACTTTTCACCTTTTTCCCTTTGTCTCAGTGTTTTTGTTGATACTTCAATATTTTATCTGTGAAATTGTTATCATTTCAATATGAATCAAAATTTTGTATCATAATAGCTATCACATTTTGCAATAGAATTACCTTAATCCAAGCTATGAGTTAAATATTCCCTTACAACTACTGTATTGGGATTAAACAAGGACATCATATTTGTGTAGTACCAGTCCCAGTCAAGAAAAACACAAATATAGTCTAATAGCAAATGAATATAAACAAATACACCTTTCAGAATTTAGCAATATCTAAAATACTTATATGTTTTTCTTTTGTTTTCCACCAAAGAATGCCTGACTCATCAGAATGTCAAAATTTCAATGATATTTCTTGGATTACATAAAAAACATTTAAACTGCTACATAAAAATATTTGAAAAAGCAGTTGATCTTATTATTAGATATGTAACCTTGTGTATAACCTTAATATATCTTCATTCTAGTCTAAAACACATTTTTTAAGAAATTAGGGAAATAAGACTAAATGCTATTTCTATATTTGATAAATAACCTACTTATGGAGAAACTAGAGGATATGGCCATATTAACCAAGAAAATTGTTGTTAAGATTATTAATTGCTAGTTATTCAGTAATTCATGATCTTTGCTTGACATATGTTCTTCACTCATCTGATTTTGACTCTTTAATTAAATCTCTAAGAGCACATATTAAGGGAAGCCATATCTTGAAAATGCTTCTAATAACAATGTTGCATTTCAGTGTCTCAGTAACAGTGAAGATCTGGTCATCTGTTTTAATCCTGAAATAACTTTTCCTATCTATATGATTTGTTATTAATAAATGTATAACTTTACATTGTGTTATCACTTGTTTATTATTTAAGTATAAGTAAGGTCTTCCAAACTGCTGGAGATTGTGAAGTACCTGGGGCAAACAGGAGATATTTCATTAACACTTATCAATTCATGGAATGTGTTTTTGCCTTAAAGAAATTATATGTATAGCTGGAACAGAGGAATGAATATATAACACCACATATTTTGGGTGGCTGTGAGTGATTTATGAAGGCATTATCTGCAGGGAGAAAGGTTAATCAATCATCGGGAGGGCTTACCTGACTAGTGGGATGGGTTGCATTTAGTGACACAGAATTTTGATTAATGTATGTTATACACTTTATTTCTTTTAGATTCATCCACATTGTGTTACCTTTACATATAGATTAATTTCATGTTAAGCTTCTCAGGGTCTAGCAGTTCATTTAAGTGAGAGTATGATTAACTGGACCAGCCTCTCAAATAGACATTGGTAGTTGTGAATGAAGGTCGGGCCATAGTGAACTGGCACATGAGGGGAGCTGGACGCATTGCATAGGGGCATGGCATGGACAGACTACTAGGAACGTCATGGGAGGGTCATACCTGTGAACCTGGTCAGGACACTGCCCGGTTTTGGGTGAATCAAGCTGATTTTTGTCCTGGGACATTGCCAATTTTTCAGCTGCAGCAATTGGACAACCAGAAAGACTGTTAAAAAAAAATTAAAAAGGAGGATTTGAGTTAAAAAGATAAAGTAATTTGCTTTGGCATGTACCTCACAACATACTTGGCACACATTAAACGTTAAGTCATATTAATAGTTCATTTAGCACCTTTCTCATGTTAATAGATCCCAAAAGGGTTTTGCAAACTACCGTGTCAACATTTGCCCCCCAATCCCATCTAAGAAGTGATGAGTAACAAATTCATTTTTAAAAATTGGAAAATTATGTAAGGGAATTATTCTGAAAGTCTATAACATTTTAAGTAGAATGTACCCACTCCAATTGCAATGTGCCCAGCTATAGATGTTAGCATGATAATTCTATGATTTATCTCAAGATTTTTAGAAAAATGTTAGGGACTTAATTTTAAATCAGTATATTTATATACTGATTTATTTTATATATATATATATATATATATATATATATATATAGTGTAGAATATGAAGTTTTCTGGCAATATGCTTACGAGTTACATAGTATCTTGTGAGCACATAATAGATACACAGTATATATTTATATACCACACAATACATTTGTATGTAAATGCACATGTGTGTTTTAAGTGAGTAGGAATCTCAACGTAATGAATCTCAATGAGATGAAATGATGTTTACCTTCCTCCTGGCTTATAGTCGGAACCACAGTAGATTGAAGCCCTTTTGGTACCCTATTAATGTTTATTGGATGGGATCCAAGACAAACCCTACACAACTCCTTTCAGTGTCAAAACGGCTATGGTGAATTTCCAGAGCAAAAAAGAACATGTTCTGTTTATATGATTATATGAATGTATAACTCTAGTGTTCAAATAGAACATTTTTTTGTTTGCCTGTTAAATGATAATTTCTCAGAAAGTAAAGTGTGTTTTTTTGTTTTTTGTTTTTTACTCTGTATACATTGAGAATATTTCTTATCTATTTCAAGTGGTAACATATTTGATAGTGATCCAGAGATTTTGATGACACAGTGTTAGCTCCTTATTTCCTCCGTGGGAAGTCTGTCTCACTTCTCTTCGTTAGGTAAGAGTAGCCTCTCATCACAATTACCTCCTGTGGGTATTGCGGTTGCTGTTCACATGCCCTCTTCCGGTGCATCCTGGGGTGGGACACTTGAGCACGTTTTCATGCATGGCAAGAACTGAGCACAAAATATCACAAAAAGAAAAGAATAGTATACCATGAATACATAACATGCTAACAAACTGACTTCTCAACTTTGCATTCATAAGAATTTGGTTATATAATCTGCCTTTCTTCCCCCCATAAATGTTTGGGTTGAAATTAATGAGCGCTCAAGAACTTCAAAAACTAAATTCAGCAGCGTTCTCAAGTTTTAGTTTCTTTAAACATCATGTCATGGTTAACACTAGACTTAAATAAGACTATTCTTTTGGTATTTAACTTAAAATGAGAGGCTCATAAACTTCCTTTTATATTTATGTGCTTTTCCTTGGAAAAGTGGATGGAGAACACTATTTGTCAAGTAGTTCCTGTTAACTTTTCCTCCTAACTTCTGAATATAGTGTTCTTTATTTTCTAAGAGATATTACTTTGATTCTTGTCCATTGCTCCCCACTCTCCCCTGCACTGCCTTTCAGTTATTGGTGGAAGAGCATGGTTGAGTGAACAACTCGGTAATCACTTTGAGGAACTGGTAATCTACTGGGACAGTGCTGAACAGATTAGATGCACTGATTTGTAAAGCTGTGTTTTCGAGGAGGGTGATGCTGAGGCATTCACACCACTGTGGTTTGTATAACCCACGGGTGTTTCAATATGTAGGTTAAAGAAGCAGAGGATGTAACACATTGATACTTCAAAACTAAGAAGATAGCCCTTTCCTCCTCCTCCAGTTTCCTAGCTCACAGCAGGGCTGAGGGTAGAGAAGCCACCAATGTTTGCTCTTGCTCAAGGCCCTCTGCTACTGCAGGATGCCCTCGAGAGGCATGGCAGGCATCACAAGTTCCTACACGGAATGGGGAGATGGGGAGTAGGGAGGACCCTGGTGATGATGCAAGTTTTTTTTTTTTTTTTTTAAAGACTCCATGCCCAGTGTGGAGCCCAGCTCATGGCTTGAACTCACAACGTTGAGATCAAGACTTGAACTGAGATCAATAGTCGGATGCTTAACCAACTGAACCACCCAAGTGCCCCTGGAATGCACTTCTTATATTTAGATGATGCACTGAGGCCAAAACCGCTCCTGGGCTTAAGGAAGACACACCTCTGGGTGAGAAAGGACTGTGCAGTCCACAGTTAATTTTAACCATGACTTTTATTTTCTGTTTTCTGATGCTTTGTCATCTGGGCCCTGGCAAACCCTGGAGAGACTGCCCTTTCAAACAGCTTTTAAAGGCAAATCAACCAATTGGGAGCCCATGCCCAACTGCCTCTTTTATTAGACTCACACTATCCACCTGCCAGGTATCAGACACCCATAGACAACCCTCAAGCTTTGGAGCCTACTGAGAGAATTCAAACTAGCCAGTCTTAAGACTGCTTACTTCGCTCCTTCCCACAGAAACCAGAAGTTCCCCCTATCTCTGGCCCCTGATGACCCTGATGCTCCCCTATGTGGCCCTGCCTGCTGTGGCACACCCCCACGCTTCAGGAACTGTAACAAATTCTCTTCGCAATGTCGGTTGTCTCCTAACCTACTGTCCTAACTGTACTCTCAGGTTTTCTATTAACACATTGATTTTAAACACCCAGCTAGATGGAAATTTTCTTGACACAGAAAGGAAACTTTGTATTTCCATTCCAAATTCCACACTGGAGGAGAAAGAGGATAAGATCATGATGCTGTGGTGCACTAAGACGAAGCCTACTGGTTTTAAGGATAGGTCATACTCACTTTCCAGGGGAACCCGCACTTTGTGGGGGCACCCCGAAAGGCTGCGGTGGTGGGGGTAGAGTCCTGTCACGTGTCCCGTGCCATCGCACCCGGGGATAGGGCACTTGGTCTCCCTCTTTTCAGGCCTCGGTGAATCTACAGAGAAATTAAATCAAGAGATTCATCTGGCTCTTCTTTCTCTCCCCATTCACTAGAGTGGCCTTGCAGGGTGACATTCTCACTTCACTCAGTTTTTACAGCATAAACATTCTTCTCACATTGCCTTGAATAAGACCCTCAACTAAGACCTGTGGAAGCATAAAAAATGTTTTCAGTTTTCTTGGTTTTCTAAACAAAGGCTGACATAGGGCAAGGGAGTGTTAAAATACAGAGATGGTTTTAAGTTGTCATATCACATATTGTAGTTAGTGTCTCATTATGAAAAATGAACCCCACACCAGAGGCAGATGATGCCTAAGCTCCTGAAAAGGAAAAAAAAAAAAAGTGAGAAAGAAGAATGTATTTAAACTAAAACTATCTCTTATTGAAAGGGTCTCAAGAAAGCCAGATTCCAAATGATAAAACAAAGAAGAAACCCCATCTGAGAAGGGTTGCTCTGGTCTTGTTCCTGTAGGTCCCTGGCCTCCTGTGGCCCGAGGGTTCCAGGTCCAAGTGCTGCTCCCTCATACATGTAGAGTCCGCTCTGGCCAGAGTCAGGGAGGGAGTCAACAATGGCATCTTGTGCCATGCCCAAACAGTTGGCCGTGCTGCAGAGGGCCCAGAGCCCCAAATCCCAATGCATTGCCACTTTGGATCGATCAGAAGAGAGCAGCTACGGAGAAGCAGCTTTCATTTTACTCTGAATGCAGAAACTGAAAGCTCAGGTGATAGGACAGCCTGGCAAGGAAACATTCTAGGAAGAATGGAAATACAGGGTGGGGTTGGCCTTGGGTGGTCTGTACCACCAAGAACATTGGGGTATAGAGGGGGACCACAGGTGCCAGGAGGCAGAGAAAAGGGGCACTTTGTAACACTGCTAGTCAGGCTGCCGTGAGGCATTGACCTAGAGGGGGAGGTCGGAGGGTGAGCTGGGGTTTTAATCTTCCAGCCCACACTTTGCTGAGTGTTAGATGAAAGGTTATATAAATTTGTAAAATAAATAAGGATTATCATGAATTTGGGTGGGGTTAGAGCTACCACAGCAGAGGCCTTCTGCAGATATTTTCATACTTGTGACTGAGATAATAAACCGAAAACAGAAATGCATTTTTGGAGCCCAAATCACCCCCCTAACTTGCGCCTGGAATGATATACCAATCATTGGGACAATCTTGTCTCTCAGCACTGATGATCAGAGGAACCAGAATCACAATGGACATGGGAGCCTCAGAGAAAGGACCAGTGTGGAATGGAGGCTGGCCACAGAACACGAAATATCACGAATAATGAATCCACTTGATGCTGAGAGTGAAAATAAATAATCTGTGTGATCCTGTCTTAGGAAAGCTGTTGGCGGTGGACTAGGGGGCAGAACCCTGCTGCGTGAGGATGCGGCGGGCCCATATGCTCCTGCTCCAAGCCTAGTACAGAGAGCAGAGCAATGTCGCGGGATGCGATAGCCGTCTCCAGGGTGGGATATTGCGATGAGCAGACGTGCCTCTGTGATACCATGCCACCCCAGTTGTTGGATTATAAACAGCCCTGGGCAGATGGGCACAGCAGGTTGTATGTAATGCAATTATTTGGGGGCATGCTTTCACTAAAGGGGGAGGAGCCAAGGATCCTTCAGCTTAGGCACACACTGCCTGGGAGGGAAGGTCAGCAGAGAAAACTGGAGATCGAAAGTGAGAAATGAACAGCCCAAAGACAAGGATGCCTTAAGTATCAGACATTTATGTTTCGTGAAAGACAGGATTTAAATGCCATGGTATCGGGATTGTTCTCTGTCTTTTGCAAGAAACAAAGAGGCAT
This sequence comes from Lontra canadensis, assembly GCF_010015895.1. Lineage (NCBI taxonomy): Eukaryota > Metazoa > Chordata > Mammalia > Carnivora > Mustelidae > Lontra > Lontra canadensis. The sequence goes on from NW_022631115.1 coordinate 5,089,547, forward strand.
ATTAAGAGTTTTGACATGTTCTTTGACTTTTATGGCTATATATTTACTTAATCCAAAAATGTTGCTAATTGTGAAGTTGTTTTAGGCCTATAATATCTGTAGATGGAGAGTCAAAAATCCATGAAGTTTGATTCAAGTGACATTACGGTGGTTGACACTGCATATGAGAAGGAATTAGAAAAGAGGAAAAGCAATGTGGGTTTTGATGCCCTTCCTCCTTTGGACCTGGTCCAGGTGAGGCCACATTTCTAAACCACATTGAAAGGTTTGGCGCTGTGCATTTCCCCTCCTTGCCACATTATTTGTCTATAGGAAGCCAGAGAGGGTGTGGGAGATAAGGCCGGGCTGGCACCTGACCAGGTGTGGTCCACTGACAGTCCATCATGCACATTTGTCTGCAAGCCTTCTCTGCTGGGTGAAACAGATGCCATGAAATGCTCTGTGGGGCAGAACCTGTTTGCATGATAAGAAGGCAGAGCTTGAGTTCTCAGGTGACTCTCAGGCCTGGCTCTTCCTCTCCTTTTATTTTCTTTGCTGAATGCTGCATAATGAGAGTGACCTTATACTCTGGTGACCTTACATGTGGGTATGCCTGGGACTATCTTATTTGCACCTGATACACTCCTGTGATTGTTTGTAGCACTCCCCTTTGCTCTGAAAGTGCCTTAGGCTGTACAATAAATTCTATGGGGACTCCATACACACTGTGACCTAAAATCTCACTAAATCTTAGTAGCAATGAGATAGCCAAACTTTTTAAAAAAATTGTTTAGAATTGTTGACTATTTGCAGACTTGGGTAAAACGATACTTTAAAATGTTAGTGTTCTCTCCTTTAATAGCGGGGTCTCATGCCCAGGGTATATGGGAAATTAGGATGATATTGTGGAGATCATGAATCTCAGTTGGTATGATTATTGACCTAAGAGCATGGAATACAAACCAGAGGAAGAAGCTGCTCATAAGCTACTGTGTCCCACATCTGGGATGAGGAAGAAGAAAGTCAATATCTAACTTGGACTCTGCAAGTACCTTCTAGATGAAGCCTATAGTTCCCATGCATTATGGGCCTTACCTCTTTTTGCCTCTCTTTCATACTAGTCTGGTCTGGACCTCTTGCAAAGGCTTTAAACGCTGCAAGGCCGGACCATGCCCCACACAATAGGATATATTATTGAATTAGCCAGCCTCATTCATAATTCTCTAAACCTTATATCACCCATGTTTACAAACACAGATTCTATTGGCTTGGTGGGTTTTGAAAACAAAAAGTTTCAAGTTCTATAAAAATGACCAAAAGTTTGTCAAATATTGTAAGCTATGGCACAAAGAATTAAAGTTTCTCCAAACACTGAATTTCATGGAGCTAGAAGATATCATCAGCTGCAACATAGTGCCGCATTTTGTGTTAGCAAGCAAGAAAAAAATTACTGAAAATTAAATTATGGCATACCCTTTTGATTTCACAGATGTTAAAATGGGAAAACTGTGTATCTTAGAATGAATGAAATACAGTAGATGACAAATTATGACTTTTTAGGATTTGAGGTCAACTTTTTCTTTCTTTTTTTTTTTTTTGTAGCCCATTTAAAAAAATAACAAATATGCACACAGGCAAGTTTAGCACGTTGCATATTAGTGGAGTATACAAAGCTCACAGTGGGTCCCGTCCCAAATCATACCCTGGATTGATATTCTATCTTGATCCTAATCCTGGCAAGTGTGTTTGCATAGTATTATTATCTTGTTCCTCACTACATGACATTATTTTATTCTTTGTTTTGTTTTCTCAGCTCTGAGCTGCAAGACAATAATTGACAAAGATTACAGGTGAGTACTACAATAGACCCCAAATGAAAAAATATACAGTTCATTTCTGCATAAATCTCAGAAAGCAGATCAACCAAACCATAACTAACATATTATTCTTGTAAGCTTCCTGGAGACATGACCTTAATTTTCTCTAAGATATTCTAATTTTGTGGTTCTTAGACTTCAAGGTACACAAGCATCGTCTGAAAAGTGTGCTTTAAATAAAGGCAAGTTCTGGAGCAGTAAGTCTGATAGGATCTTGGAAATACCCATCTTAAACAAGCCTTCTAGGCACTTGAGAACCACCATTTGGGAATTATCACCAGGCCGATCTGGTGTAAGACTCAGGGTGGGCGGAGGAGTAGCATTATGGGAGATAGGACATAATTTCACTAAAGTTGAGGAACAGTTTTAAGGCCTCCTCCAAGCACATTTATTCTTCTCATTCATGTTTGGACCAGATATTTGTGGCCCTGAGTTAGAGACCTGGTAAAAGCACAAGGCTTCTAAAGGCATTAGCATTCAGTTTTATCCTAAGAAGGATCAGAGCATCCTGTCCAACTTGCCAGTAGCTCAACTTTATTTTGAAGCTCCTCTAAAGGAGTCAGATGATCCCCATAAGAAAGTGGAAAAGAAAAATTAAATTTCTGGAATTGATTTGATTAATAAAATGATTTAAAATCCAAAAAGTACTAATGTCCCTCTAACATGTCCAATATAGTACTGTACAAATACTATATATTTTTTTAAAAGCTGTCAAATTAAGAGAAAAAGAGGCAATGATTCCTTCTTCATGTGTAAAAACATCGCAAAACTGACCAAGCTTGATCTGAGAACAAGCTAGAGAGCAGACAGAGGGAAAAAAAAGATATTGTTATTTTACAATATGAATTCGTTTTTAAATTGCATCAAGTTGTCAAAAGCTATCTGGAAGTGATAATCAAATCTTACTAATTTTTCTTCAAACCATCAAAGCAATTTTATTCCTAAAATAAATGCAAAAAAAAAATGTGTCTTACGTTTATTGTTAAAGATTTGTCTTCCACCCATGTCAATAACTTTGGTTTGTCTCCTTTCCCCAGCAAGGTGTTCCAGTAGAAACCTGTCCAACTCTTTGTAGGTGTTATGGAAAACACAACCTCGCTCAGCTTGGAGAGCAATCGCCTGCTCCAGCAAACTCAAGTTCCCCTTCGCCTTCTCCAGGTCAACAGACTCTTCTGTCATGGCGGCCAGACACTCGTTATCATCTTCCTCCATCCCAGTGAATGAGGGCTGGGCTTTGCTGTCCAGGGGTTCTCTAGGAGCATTCTGTGGGTCTCTCCTTTCTGTTTCAGAATCACACATATTTTCACAAGAGATAAACTTGTCACCTTCAGTTTTTATTTCAGGAACTTCCAATAGGTCTTTTCTATTATCCACTAGAATATACTTTGGGACCCTGTGTGGTTTGGTTTCTTCTGAGAAGTTGGAGCCACTGTCCCAACCATTCTCTGCACTTTCAGAGTTACTTTCACTGTCATCTGAGGAGGAGAACTGAAGCTGGGAATCATCGATCTTTTCTTTTCCATCATCAGAATGAATCATAAAGCACTCATCAGCTTCATCACTCTCTGCTTTTAGAGACTGGATGCCACTGTCATTTAAATTCTCACTTATGGTCTGAACAGACACATTTTTTTCAAATTTCCCCAAGTGCATTAAAGATTTGACCACAAGCTCTTGATAGCAGCCATATCTGTCTTCCTTCCCATTGGAATTTTCTTGTGTAGTCGAATGACGGTTTTCATCCATAGGTTTTATCACGATTTCTTCTATGGAAAAAGAAAGCCAATACTTAAAAAACAACAGCAAAAAATATTTTAAGAAAATTGCACCAATAAGTAGATGAGAGACAGATTTATATATATATATATATGTACATGTATATATACATATATCATATATATACATCATAAGTACAACATGTGAATATGTGGATTCTATCAACTTTATAAACATTGAAGAGAAAAATATATATGATATCATAAGTACAACATGTGAATATGTGGATTCTATCAACTTTATAAACATTGAAGAGAAAAATATATATGAATGACTATGAAACAAAACAAAACAAACCTTAATGTTCTGAGAATTGCATTTAAAGAAGTGAGCTAGTAAAATTTTCAGCTTATTAACAGCTCATTGTTTCCAGGATACTGAAATAGATACTTAGCAATAACAGAATGCTGAATGTAAAATTGTTGTTACTGTACCTCTTATATTTGCAAATCCTAACCAACCAGAAGGAAATCAAATATGTATAATACTATGCATAAAGGAAACATTAAATTTCTCTGCTAGCATGGCAGCGTATTTTCAAAGCTTATTTGGTTTATGTTCACTGCCTCCACAGTTTCTCAAACATACTTTCAGATTTTATGGGATGTTAGTTAAAAGACAGAATACATCCACATACAGATGATAACTAAGAGAGTTCTGAAGCTTACAAGGTTTCCTGTTGACTTTCAGAACTGTCACACAGAAATTCCATGCCAAGGGAAATGCAAGTAAATGGGAGAATTAGCATGATCAAATATCTTAATTTAATTTAATTAATTTATTTATTTTTAAGGATTTTATTTATTTATTTGACAGAGAGAGAGATCACAAGTAGGCAGAGAGACAGGCAGAGAGAGAGAGGAGGAAGCAGGCTCTCCTGCCGAGCAGAGAGCCTAATGAGGGACTTGATCCTAGGACCCTGAGAACACGACCTGAGCCGAAGGCAGAGGCTTAACCCACTGAGCCACCCAGGCGCCCCCAATTATCTTTTTTTTAAAGGATTATTTATTTGTTTATTTATTTGAGAGAGAGAAAAGAGAGACTGAGGAAGAGATTGAGAGCAGAGGGTAAGAATCTCCAGCAGACTCTGTGCTGGGTGCAGAGACCACCGTGGGGCTTGATCTCAGGACCCTGAGATCATGACCTGAGCTGAAATCAGAAAGTTGGAAGCTTAACCAACTGAGCCACCCAGGCTTTCCAGCATGGTCAAAAACATAAAATAGTGACATATTTTCTGGCCTGGTACGTGCATGCATTTGCGTAAGAAGGCAATGAGATGAGAGATGGAGATGGCCAAGTATGTAGAACATCAACGAATTGTTTTCAGTAGCTGGCCGACTGGAGTCTTGACTGTCAAAGAGCCTTGGGACTAAGAGCAGGTCTCCACATGCCAGTCTGTCCAGAACAGTCCACTGGATCTGTCCCAGTCCAGTTATCAGTGTCATCCCCTTCATCCTTGGCAGTGGCCCAGCTGCAGTGACAGTATGTGTATATAGTCATATGTATATGTATATGCATGCATGCATGCATGTATACATGCACACACACATATGTATTATACCTATATATATAATATATACGCACACACATATATATACATATGTGTGTATGTGTGTGTATGTGTGTGTGTATACATATATATACACACACACACACACATATATATACATACACACACACACACATATATATAAATGATAGCCTACCCAAGCCTGCACCCAATTAAGGGTACAATTCAGGGTGCAGATCTGCTAGTGTTCCAGCCCTGGCTTAACATACATGGTGATCAGGGGAGCATGACACCCAGCATACATGCGGCTCTGAAATGCACCAGACAACCCAGCAATGGTCTCCTTAAATATTCAGTCAGACAAAAGAAGAAGGAGAAGAAGAAGAAGGAGAAGGAGAAGGAGAAGAAGGACCATTTCTGTGTCTCTGAAGACAGAGTGGAGGATGGGCAGTGCAAAATAATAAGCCCCCTTAAAGACTGTGAAAGACACCAAGTGAAGTGCATTCTGTGTTAATAAACATCTTTGGAGGGAAGAAAAGGACAGCCATCCTGCGTGATGGCTGCAGGAGAGGGTGTCTGTGGAGGAGACAATGTGCCTTTTTTGGTCTCATTTAATTTTTTATAAACATTGTCTCTGACAAGGACACTCAAAAATACATCTCCATCATCTTCCTTTCTGGTAATTATCTCCCTAAATCAACACTGGACTGCCAGGATCAAGTAAATATTGCCATAGTAACTAAAAGCATTTTTGGATGAAGGGAAGAATTTAGTCACAACACTAGCCCCTTTAAATAATGCTGATTATAGGGTGCAGTCTTTTGTTGGGATCTATTCAACATAAACTGAAAAATTTAACATTTTACTTCCTAGAAAAGAGGCTGGATAAACAAGCACATCACATTTGATAGGATGGTCTTTTCCCTTCTGAATTCATATCAGAGGAATTCCAGGTTTAAATAATATATTAAACATAGTCTAAAATGCAAATGAAGTTTTTCTCAATAACACGGTTGGCTATTAGGAGAAAGTGTAAAGGGTTATGATAATTTTAAAGTATTATGAACTACAGAAAACAAATAAAAAGCATTTTCAGTGAATATGCTCAATTCATTGAACTATTCTCTCACTCCACTTAACTACCCACATGTGTACAATAATGATTTATAGACATTATACCTAATTATGCATATTTGGGCTGTGTTAGAGTGCTAACAAAAGCTCTAGAAAGCAACAATTACCTCTGTTGCTTAGCTACATAGTTTAAAATATTCCTATTAAGTGCAGATCACCAGAGAGGCGGGAGTGACAAAAACGCACATGTGCAGGACAATGCGTTTCCCTGTGCTGCTGCCAACTGCTAGCATTTTGGGTCATTTCCAGTTTACATAATTGTTTGGTTCAACTGTTTGTTATATGCTAAAAGAAAATATTTATTAATTATTCTTCAGAAAGAGAGGAGTCCTGCCGATAGAGGTGCCTACGTGCATCGCACGAGATGGTTTCCAGGGATGTTCCGCAAATCTGCAAACTAACTTCCCGTATACCTACCCCTCTCTGGCTTTCGCTGTCATTAGAAGAAAAAAAAAAAAAAAAGTTGAGTTAGCTTTTGAAACTGACAGATCTGTGATGAGGTTCTTGTTTCTCATAGCTCTGTAATGGGCTGCCTACATGTTTACGTTAGTGTGTTTTTATTTTCATGGTGGCTTGGTGATTCATTTGGTACCTTTATCATTGAAACAGCTAACCTGATTTGATTCCGGGCTTGCGTGCTCATGTCTGCGCAAACCCCAAAGGCATCCTTGACCTTTCTGAACCCTGTGTCTTCATTTACATGGTGAGGCACGTTGCAGAATTTACACGCGAGAGCATGCAAAGCAGGTGCCACACAACAGGTGTTTGGTAAATGACGGCTGTCTTCTCCCTTCCCCAGATACACATTCAGAGCACAGTAACGGCAGGCAGGCGATACAAGGGAGCCTCTACATAAATGAGGTGGGGCTTGTGTTCTGCTTAGAATAAGCAGTGAAACTGATCCCTGAGAGAGGGCACAGCCCACAGTGTGAAGGAAGCTCGGCCAGTTTACCACCTATGCCATGTGGGCTATGGAACTGCTCATCAACCACCTTCAGAAACTGGGGCTTCAAAGCCCAGTGCACAATGTGAAGGGAAAACCACAATGGGTTTGAGGTCCACAGACTAGGGCCGAATTGCTGGCTCAGCACCACCTGCCTGTGTGACCCTGGGGCAGGTCTGTGTCTCTGAGTCCTGGTTCCTCATCATTTAAATGAGGATGATCCAGTGACATCCTAGGACAATAAACTGTTATGCTCCTGGCATGGTGTTCAGTTCTTTATTGCATTTAATCTTTACAGTAATGACAAGAAAGGGACTTTCTGCTCAATTTTACAGAAGGGAAATGATTTTCTAAGGGGCTAGGGGCTTGCTCAAGATCACACAGCTAGCCAGGGGTGGCGGGGGTGGAGGTGGGGGCTGACATCCAGATCCAGGGCCATCCCTCTACAATAAGCTACCCCAAATCCCACAGTCCAGGAAGCTCATATTTCTCAACTGATGCTTATAAAACACAGCAACCCTTAGGAGAAACTGTTCAGAATACTAATAGTCTATTATTTTCCCAAGTTTGGTTACTTTCAAGGGTGAATTTACAGGAAGATACTAAAATACAATTGTCACCTGACTTTTGATCAAAAAACAATGACTTTTAAATTATAAATAAAATACGTAAAAATGAATAAGCAGCAATAACAAGACAAAAATTAACAAGTACCCACGCCTTGGCTATCTCTGTATAACAGTGTAGGTCAGAAAATTCCTTGGGCACACTCCCTGGGGACACAGAGAGTTGGATGTTTATCTAGCACACACCTTTCTCCTCCTGAAAGGATTTCAAAGTGTGGGGCAGGAGGAGGGGCCAGAGCTGGATGACACCTTCTGCGACATGAAGTAAAAAAAAAAAAAGTTTTGCCTGATATGAAAAATTTCACATTTGTTTATTTGCTTGAAACCAAAGTCTCTATTCTAAGGGGTCTGGTAATCCTAGAAAGCATGCTAATGACTCTCACATTATCTCTCAGATGTTCTGCCTCAAAACAACTTTAAAAATTCCTCTGAAAATCACAAGTTTGGAGTTTGACTCCTTTAATATAGCTGGATTTTATTTTAATTGGATTTTAGTTCTCTTTCTGGAACTATCAAAGTTACTTGTATACATACACTAGTTTTCCAGGTCTCTTGACTATGTAAATCTTGCTAAGAATTAAAGCCCTAGAAAAATGAATTACTCTTTCAAAATTCTAAAATCATAGTGGTTTATCCCTTATTTGTGTTTTGTTGAGAGATAAAATGTGTTAAAATGATCATTTCAGCCCCTAGAGCTCCTACAGTTGTGACAGATTTCCCTGCGTCATGACTGTGAGCTTAGAAACTGAGGAAGGACACCACACACGTGGCTAATCTCACTTCCAGACGACTCTTCTTTTCCTTGTTGGCATTGGGAAAGCACACGCTTGTCCTACCGCCTGGTAGTACTTTGCAAGCTCATCTTCTGCTTCCCCCAGTGAAGAAGGTGTATCTGTAAGGTTTCTCCACATTCTCTTCTATCACCATTAATTCGTACCTGCAGTTCTTTGAAAGACACCCAGTTGAGGGCTTGAGACATTATTTTGCTATTAAATGGATTCAAGCCCAGGACTTAAAGCCTTCCTAAGCACTGCCCCCTTCTTCATCATCTGAACCACCTGCTGAAGGCACAACTGGGCACACACGTGCAAGGTAAAGGCCTCGGGGAACCTGGAGTAAATGAGATGACTGGTGAAAACCCTCCTTTCCTTCTGGAGGGGTGGGTAACTTGCTCAGAGGTCTGAAAACAACTTAAGATTCTTTCAGCTGGGGGTAGGAGCATCTGTGACCTGTTATTTCTGGAAACGTAACTTTGTGATTGAATGTTATAGAATACCGCCCTCTCTACTTTCGGAAAGTAGTCAGAGCATGGGAGGATTGGAATATGGAACACGGTTAGCTGGGAAATAATTATTTTGCTTATCCTTCAATTGTTTCCTAATTATCTTCTTTTCAACACCTACAACCTGCATTACCTTAAGCATTAAATCTCTTTGGTCTTCAATGATCTCATCTGTAAAATTGGGACCATAATCATGCATACCTCATGTCATCATGGGGTGAATTAAGTGATATAATTTATGTGCCTGGAATATATTAAGCATTCAAAAATAATGGCCACTACCACTACAATTTCAGCATATTCATTATTAATAGTGCTTCCAGTGCTAAATATAAAAATAGATAACATTTGTGAACCTGCAAATATTTGTCCATCAGTGCTTCTAACTGAATGTTTCACTGAGTACATTTTGACAGAATATTTTCTTGGTGGATACTGGGCATCTATGATGATCACACAACTAACATAAAAGGCAGGAAATTAGGTGCAGATATAGTCCTTGTCCTTATGGCACTTACAAGAATGGGTTGGTGTAAAAGATGCCCATTTAAAAAAAATATTTATATATGTCAACTAGATGAATTTTATAGCTCGAATCTAACCACATCGATTCAAGGACCCTCCCTAATACTAGATTCAACCTACAGCTTTCATAAATCAACAAAAAGTGGACCAGTTCAAGGAAACAAGATGAGTCAAGGCTCATTATAATTTACAGATGAACAATGAGGCTTTAAGCCATATGGTAAATACAGGGAATCCAGGACATTTGCTTAAACACTGTCAAATCATCATACAACTTTGTTTTCACTACAGAATCTCAAACTACTTGCAAGCTAAGATTACTGAAGATCTGATGGTTGTGTCCTGAATTTGCGTTCAGTCAGTATGCTTTTACATCTTTTCTAGTAATCCCTATTGCTGTCACTTTAATTCTGTCTATAATAGATACTTATGATCTAAGAGCTCTTTGCCTATGGTTTGTAAAATACATACTTATGATCTAAGAGCTCTTTGCCTATGGTTTGTAAAATACATACTTCTTTTCAAATGACATCATATTTAGTATATTTTGATTCTTTAAAAATCACATTCAGAAAAAAACATATTTCATAGAATATATGTACACCTTATTTCATTTTCTAATCAGTCAAACTTTTGATTTCCATTTTTTTTTTCATAAATTTTTGAGATATTTGCATGTCCTTCAATTTCAGCCTCAAGCACAAAGTGGTTGGTGATGGTCCAACTCCTGGAGACACTGTGACCACCATGAACCCAATAGGAGTAACTGTGAACTGGGGAGAAGCATATCCTAAAATTTCAAAATAGTAACTATATATCACTCAGCATGCAAAGAGCATTTTGTGAGCAAGTGAAGAATTGAATTCATGAAATACAATGTGTGCCTAAAGGTAATTGAAAATCACTTATTTCAGAACTAATGGGCACAGTGATACATTTTCTATAACACATCATTTTCCTACTGAAGGATCTAGACTGCCAACTTTGGGTCCCTTCTGCTAAGTCCATTGCTATAAGTATTTATTTTAAAGATGGTAAAAGATTAGGGTCACAGGTCACCTGCATTAGCCTGTGTTATTAATACCTATTGTATTTGGGAGGACAAATAATATTCTGTGTGTTTATAAAACAAAAAGTAAATTATTTATTTATATATGTCATCTCTTAGATACCTTAGAGGCTTAAATATGTCCTTTTATTTTTAAGCGTTCTTTCAAGGATAGACATCTGTCCTATTAGGGAGTCAAGGTACTCTTTAAGGCTTAGTATCTTTTATTTTCCTCAAAAAGAGGCACACTCCAATTCTGTGCTTTTGAAAATAGACTCAGGCAAGAACTCTCTATGACTTAAATTTAGACTCCCGCAGTTACTGATAAACAAAAAAAAATTGGCTCTCAGTAAATGGATGCCAAGTGAATAAATGTTTGGTTTTGCTTTCAAATGGGAATTTGCTTCTACGGCCACAAATACTGGATGTTCTATGTAAGTTAAGACTGAGGCTTTGGTGTCAGGGAGTAGATAAGTTTGGGCTATTCCCGCTTGCTACCTGTGGCAGTGCGATCGCTGGCTTCCGGGAGGCCGTCTTCCTCCTCTGCCTCGGTCCTGTCATCACATTCTCTGCAGTCCAGGTTTGGGCTGTAGTGTCGGGGCTTCATTAGCAGGGATTTTCTCTTGTTGACTGGGACACCCAAAGCCTGCTCTGCAGCTCTCCTCTTCTTCGCCATGGAGCAATCATACGCAGCACTGTAGTGATTGAGGGAAGAACATGGAGAAAGACTATACCACTACTTGCCATTTGATTTCCATGAAGTATAACCCAAAACCCGTGGAACCTGGGAATAAAGTTTAGGTTTAGGTGTTGGCACTAACAAAAACAGCCCACCCATTGAATCTACCGAACTGTGTGGATTCTGTTTTACTGTCTATCAGAAGAGTTTTTTTTAAAAAAAATCATCCTTAATCCTGAGTAAGCATATGTTAATCTGTGCTTTGCTTGGCACTACATTAAATACCCAGGGAGGGATGAAACAAGATTTGCACTGGTTTGCTAATCCTAAGAAACAGCTAATGTGAAAAATATACCACGAGACACACACACAAAAAAACATGTCCAGTATGGATAAATCACAAGGTTTTTCAAAATAGTTGTTTGCTACCCAAACTGCTTATCTCTGTCACAGTTGCGGATCAAACTTGAGATGCCACATCCTGAGTTTGACCTGAAAGAGGAAAGCATAAAAGGAGGGGCAAGCTAGGAACATTCCATCAACCCATCTCCAATCTCTCTCTCTCTCTCTCTCTCTCTCTCACACACACACACACACTTTAAAAAAGGTGAAAAGATGCTACCTGGCATTCTGCCTTCTGACTCTCACCCATTTGGCACACAGAACAAACAAATAAAAGGAGGAGAAATAAGATTGGATTTCACAAGAATGGACAACAGTTTATCCTTACTCCTGTCCTCATATGATTTTGTTTGGAAATGCTCCTGAGAGCAGCTCTTTCAAAACAGATTTCCTACATATAGCTCACTCAGAATTAATGCAGATCACTCTATGTGCTGAAGTTAAGACAAACATTCTCTTGGCAAGATCCAGGAAGACCAGAGGATTTAGCCCACAGTGAGTCTGTGAGAGGTATTTATTAAACGCCCTTTGAAGAAAAATGCAAGAGATTTCGAAGCAAAGATCCAGAATAGAGAATCTTAGACTCCAAGTATTTGAGATATTACTTACTCCATCACAAAAAAATGACTGAATACACAGTAATATTATCAAATAGACAAAAGTCTTAAATTTTTCTCTTGGGAATATCAGTCTAAAGATGGTGGCCCATTCATAAAAAAAGATTATAGTCATGAATGGATTCTTGAACTTATAACAACTAGATTAAAAAATCTTCAGAGGGAGGGTGCCTGCGTGGGTCAGCCAGTTAGGTGTCTGCCTTCAGCTTAGGTCATGATCCCAGGGTCCTGGGATCAAGTTTGCATCGGGCTCCCTGGTCAGTGGGGAGACACTTCTCCCTCTCTCTCTGTTCCTACCCCCATGCTTGTGTTCTCTCTCTTGCTCTCTCAAATAAATAAATAAAATCTTAAATTAAAAAAAAAAAAAAACTTCAGAGGGAAAAAAATGGGAGTGTTATCCCTTCTAGGAAAAAATGAATCTATAAGGAGAGAGTCCAGGAGGGTTATAAATCTTTTAAAAAAGATTAAAAAGTGAATGATTGAAAATTATCCTGAGGAAGAGAACAATGAAGTTTTCAAATAAACTAATTTCCCTTTATAAAATCTCTCTCATGAGTCCAAATTTAAAGTAACCCCGTAGAGAAGATGGAGCAAAAAAGATGACTATGGAGCAAACTCCAGATGACTATGGAGCAAAAACAGGCATTTATGTGGAGACTGTTGAAAGTGGAATCCTATTATCTACTGGTTTGTCAAGGAAAAGTCTACAACATGCGGTTATGATATAATACAACTAGGCATAAAACCAGAATTACCCTTACACTAGTCTTCTTTGTCAAGGAGACTGACCTTGGAAGGAAGAGGGACAGAGAAGCACATAAAAAAGGCTACATCTCCTAAGTATGTGAGGTAAGTTTAAGAACTTCCCCGAACTAGTGGAAGTCTCCAGAATCAAGTGAACTTCCGTTGAAGATGCTCAGAAAATATAAAAGACCACTAAACTATTATCTCAAACTAAGAAGAGAGGCTCCTGGCAAACATCATTCAGGTATTAAAGCAGGGAAGAAAGGTGGATTCTAAAAACCAATATAGGGGAGCCTGGGTGGCTCAGTGGTTTAAGCCTCTGCCTTCAGCTCAGGTCATGGTCCCGGGGTCCTGGGATCGAGCCCCACATCAAGCTCTATGCTCGGCGGGGAGCCTGCTTTCCCCTCTCTCTCTGCCTGCCTCTCTGCCTACTTGTGATCTCTGTCTGTCAAATAAATAAATAAAATCTTTAAAAACCAATATAAACATACCATTGGTTCTGGGAAAAAGACCAAGAAAGTTTATCGAAACAAAGATTTGTCAGTATCAGGAAACACTGTTCAGTAAGACCTGGGTGGCGACTGGTTAGAAAGAGCTGGTCAGTCAGAAAAATGTCATTTCTTTGATGCTTGATGAATGAGGCTGAACATTAACTACCTGTAAGATCCTTACAGACTTTGTCTTGTTAATATTGTTATCCAAATTTACATATAAAGACAAGTATCATTCTCAAAATCAAGTATCTGGTAATCAGTGGAGCTGACATTTGAATCCCAGGCTGCTGGACCCTAAAGCTCATGCTCTCTCCTACATTTGCCAAATTAAAACAATGAGATTGGTTAATTTCCATGTGCATTTGTCAACTGAGTGGAGTAATACCTAATCAACCAGCTCCTATCTAACTGGAAGGAAGCTGCCTATCACAGGGTTTTGCCCAAAGATTGAGGTGCAGATAAACAGGACACTCATCAGATCTAGAGATAATACTGAATTGCAGCAATGGAATCATGTTGCAAATGTAATTAAGACCCCCCCAAATGACCATTGTCTGGAGTAGCAGAGTGAACCTAATGAGATGGCACTTAATGGTAGTAAAAATCAAGTTCAGTGTTTAGGTCCAAATAATAACTGTGCAAGGATGAAGGAGATATGCAAGGTTTTACCAAAAGTACAAATTTGGCTTAAAATAAATGATTGTATTTGATACTGTGCATAAAGTTCCTTAAGGAACATTATCTGTGTAATCTGAGAAGAATAATTGAGTTTTTTTGAAGACTGAATTCCTCATCCCTTGAATAGAGGTAGTAATTTCTGTATCACGTGTTGTAGACAAAGAAGATGACATTGGTCCTGGTAGTGGCTGAAATAGATCAAGATAGAATTGTTCTGATTCCCAGTTTAGTGCTCCTTGGACTCCATCACTGCCAGGCTGACGCTGCCACAATGCAACATCACAAACTCTCTCCTTAGCACACTGTATAGATTTATGCATGCTTGTATGTCCATAAAGGCATTTTAATTTTTTATATGTTATTTATATTTACATAAATTACATGAGATTTATACACAACATTTGCTTTAAATCTCACATTCTGTGCATTTCTCCATTGCAAAGTAGCCATGGCCCAGGAAGCATTTGGAGCTAAAATGAAAGGCTTTATAATAAATATTACCCTTTGTGTGTGCATGGAAAATGGTCCCTTTCCCTAGTTTTCCCTGAGGGCACACTATTTTGGCTTTATTGTGACACTTCACTGTGACATTGCAATGAGGGAAAGCCATGCTTTACATGTCACTGAAAGAAATGCCACAAAATGCTAACATATCTTCTCAAGGTTGCCAGAAATAATTTCCACTGGGTTGTGTTTTCCCATCTGCGGAGCTCTGAAATGTTAAGGAAATAAATGAGCTCTATTATCTATATTTTTCTAGTAGATGAGAAAGAAAGAAAAAAAATACACTCAGCCCTGCATTTATTGTTCTATTCAATCAAACTGTTGCTTTAAACATCCAGAGTCCTCGAGGGAACTTTATCAATGCACCAAATACCTTTCAACACCATATTTAATATCTGTGGTTTTGATTTTATTGAAATATATTTAAAGATCTGTATTTTTACTTTAAAGAAATTTTTATTACATAATTGAGAAATCCTTCCATTTAGAAACTCAGATTCTTATTTGAAAATGATATTCCCTTTGGTGACAACATATGGCTGAAATTTTACTCAAAACAATGATTGAGGAAAAACAATAATTAGATAACATTAATGATAGGCTCAGTGCTGGAAGTATGTTTAGAAGTCAAATTCATTGATCTTTCAGATTTCAAAAAAGAAAACAACAAATTAGGGAACTATGAATCCCCAAAATCTGTCCAATAAACACCGGGCTCTACAGTTTCACAATTTATCTTTCCCAATAATAAATTCTCAATGCAAGTCTTAAAAAGACATGTAACAAATTAAAAAATGAAGGCTCAGTAACAGATATACTCTGAGCACACTCCCACAAAGAATAAAATAGAAAAAGCAATGAAAGTTATGAATCCCTGAGCCTAAGGAAATTATTTATATGTTCCATTTCTGTGGAATATTCACAGTGGGTATTTGTATAGATTTCTTTTAATTAGGAAGAATATCAGAGACTTGGGGAAAGGAACCAAGAAGTATGCATTTGAATTAAAATGACTGGCAGAAAAAAACAAAGATACAATTATTGAAAAAGAAAAAAAATTTTTAAACTACTTTTATTTTCAGAGACACGATTTTATTTAAGGAAAATCCAAAAGATTCTACACATAAAATATTAAAAGAAGGAATAAAATATAATAAGGTCATTAAAAATTATTTGAACTTCTATAAACAAATCAATAAAAAATTAGGAAAAAAACATTTATAATGCACAGAAATATGAAATGCTTAGGAATAAACCTAACAAAAGATGCATAAAACTTATACAAAACATTTAAAGAAAATTAAAGAACTAAATAGAGAAATATAAGATGCACATGGAATAAAAGAGTCAGTATGCAAGATTTCAATTCTCCCCAAATTTATGTTAGATTCAAGGCCATCTCAAAGAAAATTCCAAGAACATTTTTTTTTGAAATTAATAACTTAGTTCTAAAATTTGTGTGAAAATAAAAAAAAGCTAAGAATGGCATAAATCATCTTGAAGAAAACAACAAAGTTGAAAAACTTACAGTTTTGAATGTCAAAGTTTATATAAGCCTATATCGCACATGACATAGGGTGCTGTGGTGCAAGCATAAACAAACAGACCAATGAAACAGAATAAATGTTCCATCGACTTGGGTCCAGAAATAGGCTCACATATATATGGTCAATTTTTGACAATGGTGTCATTGAGAAAAGGGTTGTTTCTTCAATGAACGGCACTGAGCCAACTGGATATCTATCTAAAAAAAAAAAAATGTTTTGTCTTCTACCTTATAGTATATACAGCAAACAATTCTGGAAGAATTATAGATCTAAAAAACGAACAAGTCAGTAGAAAAAGTAAGCCACAGAATGGGAAAAGGTATTTGCAGTTCACCTTTATTTTAAAAAAGTACATACAGAATATATAAAGAATTCTTGCAAATAAATAAGAAACTAACAATTTAAAAGTGGACAAAAGATGTGGGCAGGCACTTACAAAAGAACAGATACACAAATGAAGGGGGGTTCAGGCTCTTTCAACTCCAGAGAAATGCAAAAATATATATTGGTTCCTTGGCTAATAAAGTGATAACCATAAATGAAATCCTCTAAAACTTCTTCCTTCCCATTTCCAAAATAGCAAACCCAAAATCTTATATTCTAGAAGGAATAGTAAAGATTAGTGCCATCCTTAAACTTAGAGGATGTATGGTCAGTGGTTCCTATAATTTTTCCATTAAATTTACAATTGCAGACCCTAATAAGGTTAATGATTCTGGTGGTTAATGGTAGACTACCATGAACTCAAACAAATAATAGTTCTAACCACAACAGCTAAAGAGTGAAATCTTTACTTCAGCAGATTAAGACTCAAATATGTACTCAGTCACTGACATGGGAAATGTGTTCTTTCCCATCTCTATCAGAGAGCAGAACCAAGACCAGCCAGTGTTCCAATGATAAAGAAAAGAGCGTAGATCTAAATCCTTGCTGAAGACTGCACATTCTGCTGTCCTTGATCATAATGCAGTCTGAGTAATCCAGACATCCCACAAAATATCACATTGGTAAATTATGTTGATTACATCATATTAACCAGAACAGATCATCAAAAGCAGCAAGTATTCTGGAAGTTTTGACAAGACATCTGTGTTCTAGAGGGCGTAAGATAAATCAACAAAGATTCAGAGGCACAACATACCAGTGAAGTTTTAAGGGGCTCAGTGGACTGGAACATTCTGAATGTCCCCATTTATAATAAAGGACAAATTATTGCATGTTACACTTTCTACATTGAGATAGAATCATAATGCCAGATTAGCCTTTTTAGATTTGGGGGACAGCATATTCCACACTTAGGAATATTATTCGGACCCATGCATTGCGTGACAAGGTGGGTGGAAAGATTTGAAGGAGCTGGAGAGCTGTTCCAGGCTACACTGGGATAGCCTTGCTGGTTGGACATAAAACCCAATAGACCCTATGGTATGTTTAGAGGTACCTGTGGCAAAAGAAAAAGATACTTAACGGAGTTTACGGCAATATCTAATGGAAGAATCACAACACAAATCTATAGGCTTCTGGGGCGAGGCCATGACCTTGCAGCAAAGAGTTATAAATTACTCGAAAAACAGCTCTAGCAGAAATAGATTCTCTGACCTTGAGATCAGAGCTGGTCATCGTGAACTGGATTCTGTTAGAACTACCAAGTTATTATTCAAGCATGCCTAGAAGTAGTCCATCATAAGATGAAAGGTCCAATATTAGGCTGAAGCAAGTTTAGAGGAGACAAGCAAGACGAATGAATAGATCTCCATGACATTTCACCACTATGGTGGCAGTGCCTCACCCCCAGCTGCCACAGAAGAACCCAAATATCAAATACAAAGGAAGAAAAATAATGAACTTGATTTATAAGCGTGTTGGCTCAGCATCTGAGTGCAATCTGGAAATAGGCTGCTGGTCACCACTTAAGAATGCCTGGTCACCACTTTGCATGAAGAGAAAAGTTGCCAAAGTCAGAAAATAGATGTACCCATAGCGAAAGTGAATAGTTTCAGAGAGGAATGGTTTAGCTGGAAGGTCAGCAAAGAGAAGGTCTGAGGAAGAGGCATGTGGTTGGACTTATAAAAATTAGGATGAAATGTGAAGGCCATTGTCTTGCATGATCACATCCACCAGAGAGAACATATGAAGGAATAAACATTAAACCACCAACCAGACAGAATGGCCTGGTCAGAAGTCAGCCAGTCTGTCTTCAGCTGTCATATGCTGTTGCAGTAGAGTCATTAATGGAGTAGACTCAGGGGAAGGGAATGAGGCATTGAACAGACCCCAAAATGTGGATTCCCACTAAGACTAATTTAACTACTCTCACTCCAATCTATCAGCAAAAGAAATAAATGGCTTGTACCCAATATGACACCATCCCTGAGGAGACCAAATAGCCACTGGGCCCTTTTTATTCTGGAAGGGACAACAATTCAACTTGACTGGAAATAACACATATTCTGGATATGGATTTGCTTTTCTTGCCTTCAGAGCCTCAAATAGTAGCACTATCTGAGGGCTTACAGAACATTTGTTCTACTAACAAAAAATTCTCATACATTTCATTGGACCAAGGGACCCTGTTAGGAAGACGACTATGGAAACAAAATAATTGGATACACTGTTATTATCACTTACCATACATCGCAGAAATTGCTGGCCTGATAGAGTGATACAATGGCTTCTGGAAGGCATAGCGAAGATGCTACCTTTGAAGGTGATACCCTGCCAAGATGAAATCATATGGCATTTGTTTTTCTCCATCTGATTTACTTCCCTTAGCATAATACTCTTAAGGTCCATCCATGTTGTTACAAATACAAGATTTCATCCTTTTTATGGCTGAGTATTTGTGTGTGTGTGTGTGTGTGCGTGCGTGTGTGAGACATCATCTTTAACCATTCATTCATTGGTAAATACCTTGGTTGTTTCCATATCTTGGTATTGTGAATAGTGTTGCAAAGAACGTAGAGGTGCATGTATCTTTTCAAATTAGTGTTTTTCCTTTCTTCAAATAAGTACCCAGAAGTGGAATTCTTAGATCATACAGTTCTACTTTTAGTTTTTTGCGGAATCTCCTTTCTGTTTTCCATAGGGATGCACCAATTTACATTCCCACCAACATTGCACAAGTGTTCCCTTTTCTTCACATCCTCACTAACACTTGTTATTTCTTATCTTTTTGATAATAGCCATCCTGACTGGTGTGACATGATATTTCATTGTGGTTTTGATTTTATTTCCCTGATGATTAGTGATGTTGAACATCTTTTCATATGTCTGTTGGCCAACTGTATATCTTTGGAAGCATATCTATTCAGATTTCTGCCTGTTTTTTAATTGGATTGTTTGTGTCTCATTGTTGTTAGTGTTATTATTAAGCTGTATGAGTTCTTTATATATATTGAATATTAACCCCTTAGCAGATAAATGATTTGCAAATATCTTCTCTCACTGAGTAGGTTGCCTTTATGTTTTCTTGATGATTTTCTTTATCGCACAGAAGCTTTTTAGCTTGATTTAGTGCTATTTGTTTATTTTGCTTTTGTTGCCATTGCCTTTGGAGTCAGAGTCCAAAAAATATCACCAAGAACAATGCAAAGGAGTTTACTGCCTATGTTTTCTTCTACGACTTCTGTGAGTTTTGGTATCCAAGTCTTTAAACCATTTCTTTGTTAATGTCTATCATATAAGACAGTGGTCCAGTTTCATTCTTTTGCATGTGGCTGTCCAGTTTACCCAGCACCATTTATTGAAGAGACTGTCCTTTCTCCATTGTATATTATTGCCTCCTTTGTCATATATCAACTCACTATATATGTGTGGGTTTATTTCTGGGCTCTCCCTTCTGTTCCATTGGTCAGTGTTTCTGTTTTTATACCAATACCATACCGTTTTAATTACTATAGCTTTTAACACAGTTTGAAATCAGAAAGTGAGAGGCTTCTAGCTTTTTTCTTCTTTATCAAATTTGTTTTGGCTATTCAGGATCTTTCGTGGTTTCATACAAATTTTAGGATTTTTTCTATTTTTGTGAAAAATGCCTTTGGAATTTTGATGGGGATTGTATTGAATCTGTAAAGTGCTTTGGGTAATACAGACATTTTAACAATATTAATTCTTCTAATCTATGGCATGGAATATCTTTCCATTTACTTGTGTCTTCTTCAATTTATTTCATCAATGTCTTGTTGTTTTAGAGTACAGGTGTCTCAACTCCTTGGTTAAGTTTATTCCTAGGTATATTTTTTAATGCAATTGTAAGTAAGAACATTTTTTTAGGATTTCTCTTTCTGATAGTTTGTTATTGGTATATAAAAGCACGACAGATTTTTATAAATTGATTTTGTATCCTGTAACTTTACTGAATTCATTTATTAGTTCTAAGTTTTTTTGATGAAGGTTTTAGAAAGATTTTCTATGTGTAGAGTCACATCATCTGAAAACAGTGACAGTTTAATTTCTTCCTTACCAATTTAGATGTTTTTTTAATTTATTTTTCCTGTTTGATTTCTGTGGGTAAGATTTGCAGTACTACATTGAATAAAAGTCGTGTGAGTGGACAACTTGCCCTGTTCCTGATATTAAAGGAAATGCTCTCAGTTTTTCATCATTGAGTATGGTGTTAGTGGTGTACTTATATATGGCCTTTATTATGTTGAAGTACATTCCTTCTACACCTACTTTGTTGAGCATTTTTAGCATAAATATATGTTGTTTTTTTCAAATGTCTTCTCTGCATCAATCGAGATGATCATAAGATTCTTTTATCCTTCACATTCATTTATATTGGTAGGTGAACCATCCTTGAATCCCTGAAATATAACCCACCTGATCACAATGTATAATCTTTCAGTTTGCTAATATATTTGTTGAGGATTTTTGCATCTGCATTCATCAGAGGTTCTAGACTGTAATTTCCTTTTGTGTGTGTGTTGTCCTTGTCTGCTTCTTTGTAGCCAGGCAATTCTGGCCTTGTAAAATGAGTTTGGAAATATTCCCTACTCTTCAATGTTGTGAATAATTTGGGAAGGAAAACTATTGAATATTCTTTGAATATTTGGTAGAATTCACCAGTGAAGCCATCTGGCACTGGACTTCCGTTCATTGGAAGGTTTTTGATTACTGCTTCAAGATCCTTACTAATTGTCTACTCAAATTTTCCATTTCTTCATGATTTAGTCTCAGAAGATTTTGTTTCTAAGAATTATTGATTTCTTCTAGGTTGTCATTTATTGGCATATAATTGTTCACAGTATTCTATTACGATCCTTTGTATTTCTTTGGTATCAGTTGTAACTTTCCCTCTTTCATTTTTGATATTATTTATTTGAGCCCTCTCTTTTTTTTTTCTTAATGAGTCTAGCTAAGAGTTTATCAATTTTTTAAAAATCTTTTTAAAGATCCAGCTCTCAGGCCCACTGTTTTTTCTTTTTTTTTCTTTTTTCTATTGTCTTTTTGGTATCCATTCCATTTATTTCTGCTCTGATCTTTATTATTTTCTACCTTCTTTTCATTAACTTTGAGCTTCATTTGTTTCCTTTTTTCTTGTCCCTTTTGTTGTAAAGTTAAATTGTTTATTTGAGATTTGGGTGTAAAGTTAGATTATTTATTTGAGATAGTTCTTGTCTCTTGACATAGGCCTGAATTACAATGAATTTTCATTTTAAAACTGCTTTTGCTTCATCCCATAGATTTTGGTATATTGCATTTCATTTTCACTTGTCTCAGGTATTATTTTTTTTCCTCCTTTGACTTCTTCATTGATCCAATGGTTGTTCAGTAACATGTTGCTTAATCTCCACGTTTGTGATTTTCCCAGTTTGTTTTCCATGATCAATTTCCAGTTTCACACCACTATTGTTAGAAAAAGATGCTTGTTATTATTTCAATATTCTTAAGTTTATTTGGGCTTGTTTTGTGAGCGAAGATATGATCTGTCCTGGAGAATGCTCCATGTGCACTTGAGAAGAATGTGTTTTCTGCTGCTTTTGGATAGAACGTTCTGTTAGGTCCATCTGGTCTAATGTGTCAGTGTTTCTTGATGTAAGTGGGTGTTAGTGTCCCCTACTACTACTGTATTACCATTGATTTCTGCCTTTAGGTCTGTTAATACCTGCTTTGCATAATTAGGTGCTCCTATGTATGATGCATAAATATTTGTAGATGCTATATTTTTTTGCTGCATCGACCCTTTTGTCATTATGTAATGCCCTGCTTATCTTTCATTACAGTCTTTGCTTTTAAGTCTATTTTGTCTGAAATAAGTATAGCTACCCCAGCTTTTTGTTCATTTGTTTCCATCTTCATAAAACACCTTTTCCCATCACTTCACTTTCAGTCTGTGTGTTTTCTTACATTTGAGGCAAGTCTGCTGTAGGCAGAATATATAGATAGCCTTGTTTTTTTAATCCAATTATCCACTCTGTGTCTTTTGATTGGAGTATTTATCTCATTTATATTTAAAGTAATTATGAATAGGTATGTACTTATTGCCGTTTTGTTCAGTGTTTTTGGTGCTTTTGTAGTTGCTCTCTGTTTCTTTTTTCTTTTCTTACCTTCTTCCATTGTGGTTTGATGCCTTTCTTTAGCATTATTTTTAGATTGCAGTTTCATCATTTTTTGTGTAGCTACTATAGGTTTTTGCTTTGAGGTTACCATGATGCTTACATATGGCAATGTATATAAACTAGTCTATTTTAAATTGATAGCAAGTTAAGTTTGAACTAAACTGAATTTTCATTCCTCACTCCCACTTTCTATGTTTTTGATGGCACATTGCACATCTTTTTATTTTGTCTATTTCTTTTTTAAAAAAGATTTATTTACTTATTTTAGAGAGAAAGAGAGTGTGGGGGAGTAGGAGCAGAGGGAGAGAATCTGAGGCAGACTCCTTGCAGAGTGTGAAACCCAATGGGGTTCAACTGAGTCATCCAGATGCACTATTTTGCCTATTTCTTAACTAATTTTTACATTTATAGTATTTTTTTTTACCATTCTTGTCTTTTAACCTTCATGCTAGCTTTATAAGTGATTACTAACTTTATTATATATTTACCTTTACTAGTGAGCTTTTACTTCCATGCATTTTCTTGTTACTAATTAGTACTCTTTCTTTCAGCTTAAAGAAGTCCCTTTAATATTTCTTGTATAGTAAGTTTAGTGGTGATGAGCTACTTTACTTTTCAATTATCTGAAAATCACTTTGTCTCTTTTTCAGTTTTGAATGATAACCTTAACATGTATAATATCTTTGGTTAGAAGTTTTCACTTTCAGCATTTTGAACATATAATGATACTCCTTTTTGGACTGCAAAGTTTCTGTTGAAAAATCTTCTCATAGTCTTATGGGGGTTTTCTTGTACATACCAAGTCGTTTTTCTCTTGCTGCTTTTAAGATTCTGCCATTATCTTTAACTTTTGACATTTTAATTATGATGTATCTTGGGGTGGATCTCTGGATTCATCTTATTTGAAATTTTCTGAACTTCTTAGATCTGGCTATTTGTTTCCTTCCTCAGGTTAGGGGTGTTTTAGGCTATTATTTCTTCTAATATGTTTTCTGTCCCTTTTTCTCACTTCTCCTTTTGAGACCTTTATAGTGTGAATGTTGTTCTATGTTCTATGTTCAAGTTGATCTTGTCCCATAGGTCCTTTAAGTTATTTTCACTTTTTAAAATTCTTTTTTCTTTTTGATGCTCTGTTTGGTGAGTTCCACTGCCTTGTCTTCCAGGTCACTGATCCTTCCTTCTGCTTTATCTAGTTTGCTGTTGAACTCTTCTAGTGTATTTTTCAGTTCAGTTTTTATTGTATTATTCACTCTGTGGCTTCTGTTTCGTACTTTCTTATAGTTTCTATCTCTTTGTTGAAGTTATCTCTTTGTTCATCTATTCTTCTCCTGAGATTGTTGAGCATCTTAATGAACATTACCCTGAATTCTTTATCAAGCAAATTACTTATCTTTGATTAATTTTTTCTGGGATTTTATCTTCTCCTTTTGTTTGGAACATATTCTTCTGTTTCCTCATTTTGATCAACTCTGTGTTTGTTTCTGTGTATTAGGTGAATAGCTGTCTCTCCCAGACTTCAAGGAATGGTTACAGGAAGACAGGAGGAATGTTTTAGTCTGCTGTCTATGCTGTGCCCTGAAGACGGTAGTCTGCCAAGAGTGATTTCTATGATGCTTCAGTCCCTTAGCACCCAGAAACAAAAGCCCTGATGATCACAGAGCCAGGAATTCAAGGAGTGTCCTTTGTATAGAGTGCCTTCAACCAGTGGGCCTGGGCACATCACCCACTGGGTTTAGAGCCGTGAGGGACCACCAGACCAGGGTAAGCCTGTCCACTGGCAATATCCCATTTTCATGATTATTGCATAATGCTATGACCTTGCTAGTTTGAATATATGGGTACAAGAAATAAGAAGTAGAATTAAGAGTGGCTTGGTTTGCTATGACTCCCAGTCGCCAACCTGAAGGACTTATACATCCCTCACTGCAAATCTAGGCTCTGTGGCTCTAATGATCTCTGGTCCCCAAAAGGAGAATGCTTCCACCAGGGAACATAGGAAAAACCCACAATAACTGACAAGAAAGAATATACAATTACATTTGAAATGAGTGCCACAGCAATACGTGAGAGAGTGAGGTCAGAGAAGAGGTACACAAAGTGGATGCTTTGTCCCTATGTTTTAACAGATAAGCTCCCTTTTAGTGATCTAAAATACTACCTAGTGAAGTCTAAGTACCTCATTAAAAAAAAAGAAGAAGAAGAAAATGTAATCTTAATATTGTGTATTAGAAAATGGCCTTCCAATATTTCTCTACTATGTTTTTCACAAAATGAACAGATTATCCCAAATGTCTAAATAATTGCTGGTAAGAATTTAGGCAAGCATGCAGCAATTTTTACTCCAGACATGATGCCACATTTGATACAATGTTATATTTTCTCTGAAGTTTTTTTTTTTTTTTTAATTTGAAAAATTGTTACTTCCTTTCCTGAAACACTCCACCCTCTACTCCAAGCTATGAATACCCCAACAACCTGTGATAGCTACTTGACTACACTTTTAGGAAATCAGGAGATAGGACTCTATGGGAAAGTTAAAGTCCTGTGTTTGTTTGAAATGGGTCTCATGATCCCTGAGAGAGTCTAAAGGCTATTATGAATGGCAAATTTTCTTTAGCATAGGAACTACAGAGATATTGTTCATTCTTTGGGGACAATGTCTTAAATTCACAAGCCAGCTCTCTCAGCTATGTCTTGGAAACTTGTGACCATGTTCATGTTTACAGAGCTGTGTCAAGCTAGAGTGTGCCCAATAGTAAATCTGTAATTTAAGCTTCTACTATTACTCATGTCATAAATTCAGCATCTTAATTGTTGCTATTTTTCGATGGTTGGTTTGTTATCATGGAACACTGATTCCACTGGCAAGGTTATTTGATAATATCAGGTTTATAAGAGGGGGGAATTTTTCCCCCATAAGGTCAGAGCTAATAGATGCTTTTTTTCCTCACTTAACTGAGATTAAGTTTTATGAATGATAGATTAATTGTATAACATCCACAACAGTTTTTGCATAAAATAGTCAAGACATTAAAAGCCACATTGCAATAATAATAATAATAACAACAACAACAATAATAATAATAATAAAAACTTGCTCTGAGTTGTAAGGTAATAGGTAAATGGCACTAAGAAGACTCCCTACAAATCTTCTGCTGCCCTTCTGTGCTGGTGAACATACTCTCCTTTGGGATGTCATTCCAGCAACATTGTCAGAGTGCATTTCTTCTATGCCAGCATAGTGTTTGGCATTTACCATGATTATAAAACTTAACCCTCTGAATTGTAATCATCTCACCCAGTAACCTGGAAACATCTTGTTTAATTTTATATCTCCTGTATATAACATAAGGCCCGTGTCTTAGTAACATGCTTAGTAAATATTCATTGAAATTCAACTCCACCCAGATTTAAGCATATAAAAATGATGTCAGTGCAAACGTGAACCTAGAAAACTATCTTTCCCCAGAAGATGCATCAGAAAGCTCCTCAATGAATATACGGACGATGTACTGGCCCACCTTCCTGGAGCAAATGTTAACCGATCTATATGAGCTTTTGCTTATAGCTCCCTTCACCACTGAAGCTGTGCTTTTGCAACACAGCCGAAAAAGAGACAGGAGGTAAGTTAAAAGTAGTAGGTAAGTCAAAAAACCCTAGTTGGTGCCCATAAAAGACTGACCAAATGACCATGATGTTATGAACCAATCAGTCCAAACTACTCTCCAAGAATGCAAAAGAATCCTACAGTTGTAAAAATGATTCAATCCTCACATGAACCAGAAATTTTAAAGAAAGAACTATTCATTAAAACACAAAATAATACACTAAAATTTGGAATATGCTGTAACTAAAATATAAATTTCCTCCAATGTGTAACCAAAAGCAAATGATGTATCTCAGCCAAATAAAGTGTATACCACCATACTTCTTTTAGTTGCCTATAGGTTGACAAAAAATTTCAGTTAATATATAGCAACAGCTTAGCCATGCAATATATGAATAATTCATTGGTCTTTTCAGGAATTACATGATAACAGGTCATGGGGATTTCCCCAAAAGAAGTTGGATATAATAAGATAAAGTTAGAAAATTAAAGACAGCAAGATATGGTCATTATGCAGATTTTAGGATCAGGATACCAAAAGAAATTCAAAAAGAATTTAAATAGAGAACAAGATTTGCTGCTTGATGGGAAATTTAAAGTGAGACTGGTATTTTAATTTATTAATACTTCAAAATACCTTCTTGTAAGTATATAAAATGAAAATATATGGGATTTTATGTTTTGTCAAATAGCAGTATAAAACAAAGTATTAAGAAAAATGAAATATAGGGTATCTTATTTTAATACTAAAGAAATACAAAAACAAAATTCAGAGTTCATAAATGTTTGCCTTGTCAAAATAATATTATATTTGAGGAGAAGATATTTAAAGTAAGTCCTACTTAAAAAAAAAAGTTTATTCTTTTTTAAAAGATTTATTTATTTTGGAGGGAGAGTGAGAAAGCACATGCACAAGCAAAGGGGAGGGGCAAAAGGAGAGGGGAAAGGGAGAGAATCTCAAGCAGACTCCCCACTGACCATGGAGCCCCACCTGGGGCTCAGTCTCACAACCCTGAGATCATGACCTGAGCTGAAACTAAGAGTCAGACACTTAACTGACTGAGCCACCCAAGCACCACCCCGCCGCTCCAAAAAACTTTAAAAGAAGATTGTGGCATCATTTTAGTTGATCCTATATAAGTATTTTATTATATAGATTATATCTGCTAAAAAAATTAAACATGGTTGAATAATAACAGCATCTTGACCATTCAAGTTAAATGTGTTTGTAGCATTGAGTTCAAAGTGACTCTTTTTACTTTAATAAATAAAAAATCTAAAATTTTTTTCTTTTATTTAAAAGTTGTAGGGGATTATGTTAAGCGAGATAAGTCATACAGAGAAAGACAATTATCATATGGTTTCACCCATATGTGGAACATAAGCAATAGCATGGAGGACCACAGGGGAAGGGAGGGAAATCTGAAAGGGAAGATCAGGGAGGGAAACAAACCATGAAAGACTCTAGACTCCGGGAAAAAATACTGAGGGTCACAGAGGGGAGGTGGATGGGGAGATGGGGTAGCTGGGTGCTCGGTATCAAGGAGGGCATGTGTTGTGATGAGCACTGTGTGTTATAAGCAACTAATGAAGCGTTGAACACTACATCAAAAACTAACGATGTATTATGTGTTGGTTAACACATAATACATTTTTTAATTAAAAAATAAAATAAAATAATTATTTTATTAAAAAATAAAATAAAATAAAATTTGTATGCCTAACTAGAAATAAAATAAGTTAAAATAACGAGAGCTGTACAATTTCATGACATTGGGGATAAGAATACTGTATTTTTGTACATTATACATTCATTTTTTGGGTATATTCAAAAATATAGTGTACCTCCTTTAATTTCCCTACCGTAGTATTTTACAAAATTTTATATAACAATTGTGCTACTAGCAGAAATTTTGTTAGCAGAAAACTCTGGGAAAATGGTTGCATTTAAAAAGCAAAAGACATAGTTGAGGCTGAAGTGGGGGTTGGGAGATGCTCTTGCTCCTCCTCTCCCTACCACTTCCCTAGGCTGGGCTAACAAGACCACTGGGCTGCCAGGGCTCTGCCTGCTTTCTGGGGAGGAATGAGCCATGCTGGCTCAGCTCTTTCTTGGGGTAAATGGTTTTAAGCCCCAAACCTCAATCTTGAAAAAAAAGAAATCTTAAATACAAGTATTTTCATGTTATTTTCAAACCATCCCCATGAATTCTGTGGAAAAGCTTCAATCATCTTGCCATTTAATCAATACCCCATTTTATTTTGTTTGGCTAAAATCTTGTGAGGACTGAAATCCTGTATGTCTTCTCCCTGACTTTAACCTTATTCATATTTTATTTAAACATATTTATACTTTATGTATGTGTGTGTAGCAGGGTGTCTGGGGTTTCCTAGAGGTTATAGAGTGTTTGTTTTGATTGTCTAGTCACTGGGCAAGCACCTTCTGCAGCTGGAAGAGAAACAGAACCCTTCCATGCATGCTTGTAAGGAAAAACAAACCAGTTAACTTTGTCATAAAACTCAGGGTTCAAAGTAAATTGCAGTTATTTAATAGGGCAAGACCTTTAAGCTTTAATGAAAGGTACTGAATAGAATGCAGAACCTCCCTCCATGCAGACACTGGCAAAATTCCACTTTGGTTCTCATTTTTTAATGTAATGTCAGAATGGAGAAAGTAACAGTGATTGTAAAATACACATGCTTTAAAATTGCCTTTGAACAAAAATAGCAAAGGTAATTAATATTTAATTCATGACCCTGTGAATAAATTCAAGGTCATGTGAATTAGCCAGACAACACTGAGGGAAGGAAAAAGTTTATTGTGGACGACTATATAAAAAAATATTTCTATATGCACTATGTCCAAATGTTTCAAATATCAAATTCCTACTAGCTTGTGATGCAGGCACATCCTTATTAACGAAAATGATGTCATTTGTTTACAAAGTAAAAATCATTAACTAATGATGGGGTTTGGAGCTTCTTTGTTTCTGGGGGTCAATCACTCCCAGAAACACTCAAACCAGGGCCACATAAGTAAAATCAAGTTAATTTAGTAGAGATCTAAATGGAGATCAGGAAACACAAAGGTCTAATTAGCACTGTAGTGAATAAAGTACAGGTGTCCTTCTGTTCTCTAGTATGAACATTTTATTATCTTTTTCCCAAGATGTGATACGTGAACTCACTAAAGAGTGGTTTCTGAATGGACATTGAGAATGAAGCTTAATATAGGTTTAAAATTTGATGTAAGAATTAAATATTTTTACTTCCAATGGATAATTATAACTATATCTCGTGTATTGGAAACTAATATAGTGGCTTCTTTTCTTTGAAATGGATGAAATTTGTGTATAAATAGTTCCATTAGGTATTATTTATATTTGTATGATGATGCAGTAAGGAGAGACACATTATTTTTTTATCTGGAACAGAGTTTACCAATGCTTACCTTTTTATTAGTCACTGATTTTTTTCTAGCAACTCCCACTGTGGTTTCTACTATAGATATTTTTCAATGTTCAAAAGAAAGTTTTTCTCAATTTCAAGTAGGATAGATCGAGTATGGATGTTTAGAATAGAGATGTGCAGAAGGACAAATACTTTCCCTCAAGAGAGAGGGAAAGAGAGGGTGAGATAGAAGAGGTCACAAGGACGGAAGAGGAAGTCAGGGAGGCTGGAAAAAAAGGGGGAGGAAACTAAGCATGGGGTGGGGATGGACACAATGAGATGATCAAAGATGAGCAGAAATGAAGACACTGAGCACAACCTAAAGTGGGAAGAGTAGGAGATGCAGACACACCAAGAGGAGGGAAAGTTGTGCCCACTGAGGGAAAACAAAATACAATAAATGCAAATACAGACAAAAACACAGAACTTCATCAAGTAATATGAGTCATATGGTAATTTTTTGGTTTTTAAGTTTACTATTGACAAAAGACTTTTTAAGAGCATGTGACTGTCTTATGACTACTATCATACATGCCAGTTGTATTTCTTGACATTTACCTGAATGCAGATATTTGGTCCATAAATCTAGGTGCTTTCTTAGTTCCCTAAACTAAAATATTAGAAGCCTACAGATAGGCACAAGGTCTTTGCTATGAAAAAGAATTGCCTGATATTTGGAATCCTCCCATTTATCCATCTCTACTTCACCAGAACATGCTATGAATCATTTCACAGAACTTGCTTCCATGCTGGGTGGGATAACATTTAAAAGGAGTATCAAGGGTTAAAATAGTGAAGTGAATACTGAGATAGTAGGAATCACCTACTTCAATATATCATTATAATTATATGTATATAAATGTATGTGTAATGTCTCTCTGTGTGTGTGTATGTGTAAGTATATATGTGTACACACAGAAATCTGCCAACTGTTTTAGCAGCCAAGTATCCTATTGAATCAGAAATAACTTGCTTTGAAAGGCAGCCCCTGATTTAGAAACACTCTGCTACAAAGAAGCCTACCAGTCCCACACATCCCTTCCTATAACCCAAACCCTTCTGCACGTCCCCGTGTCTTCCTTGCCATGTACCACCCCAGCTTCTGAGGAGCCACTTCCTGGCCACCTGTCCCCAGATTGCACCATTGCTGAGAGGCATGGTCCCAGCATGGCTCTACTGTCTCCTAACCTAGGAGACTGTTCAACTTCCTGGGCCACTTATAGGATGCCCCTATATTTCCTTTCACCAGTGGGGTAAGAGTGAATGACCATTTTGCCAGTGTCTCTATTCAAATTTAACACACTATCACATAATCTTTTTTTAAAAAATTCATATTCTTATTCAGAATATTACAAAACTGTGCTTCCCTGAAAACACCAAAGCAATTGGGAACCCAGTTCTGAGCCAGAGATTGCTCATTTCATGTGTACAGCAGTGCTTCAGGGCATGGGAGGGCTCAGGATTCTCATTTCACCATTTGATCCACATGTTGGTTGGGTGCACTTCTGGGAGCTACCTTGTAAATCATTATTTACAAGGATGTTTCCATGATTAATAAGTATCATGAGGTTAAAGACCTGTTTGTGGGCTTGGTCAACAGGGTTGTCAAGAGATCATCCTGCTTTTTTTAGATATAGAAATAAACTGAATGTCAAAGCTTAATTCATTAAAGCACAAAATCAGAAAAAAATGAAGACATCTGGATCTTACAGTATAAGCTTTCTTCTGATGCATTATTTTTCATTGCTTTTAAAAATACGGAGCAGTCTTGTTCAGGATGGGCAAGTAGAAGTGGGTTTGAAGTAACAAAGGGAATTGACCTTCATATACAGTCAAGGGAAAAGCTCTGTTCTTATCCGTCCCTTTTTCATTGACCCCGCTGCCCAAGCCACCCAAACCCAGCAGGCCAAGGACCAGGCTAATGGAAGAGATCACAATTCAAGCTAATTTCATTCATCTTTACAGAGTGCCTGCTTTCTGCCCATAGGAATTGCCTGGGCAGATACATTCTTACCCTTCCAACTCAGGTCAAACCCTCTCCAGTACTAACTGCTCATCCCTTGTGCTCCCTTACATAAATCTATTTTATAGGAATTATCACACTGCGTTTTCATGACCTTTGGGCTATTGCAAACATTGTGAATTCTTGTCTTATTCCAGTGCCTCTGTAGCACTCAAAAAACATTTATGCAAAATTTTTCAATTGCTCCTTATATGTGTCAGGTGCTATTCTAGATCTGGGGATATTATCAATGAAATGAAGGATAACGATTCTTGCTCTCGGAAAATTACCAATGGCATGAAAAGAGACAGATTAGAAACAAGGTAATAAGTAGTTGTACTGTATATTAAAAGGTATTCTTTCTTTTTTTTTTTCCACCAAAAATAAAACAGGGTAGGAGAAATTAACAGAGTAAAGAGCACCTCACTTTTATATTTGATAAAATATATTTGTAGAGGAAGACACTTTTGACAGTAGGAATATGACTTAGGAATGAATTAGAAGCCAGCTAGAGTAGGCTGGTTTGTATTTAAGGATACCAGTAGGAATTTTGCTGGCTAATCAGTCTTGATTTTAATAGAACTAGGGAAAGAATCTAAGAATTTGGAAGCAAAGAAGCTGTGGGTACTATGTAAAAATAGTTAAAGAGGATCAACATTAAATAGAAATTCCTTTACAATGAGTTACTAACTACATCATTTACTCTAAAAACAAACATTGGTGGACAATGTAAAATATTTTATAACATCTTGTACTAGGGATACAATGGCGAATAAAATGTTCTTTGTCTTTAAAAAGTTGACCCCAAAAAAGTGTATCAAAAAAGCAGAATTGTATGTGACTAATTAAAATTTTTTAGTTTTTTAGTTTTTTTTTTTTTTTTTTTTAAATTTCACCACTCAAACTCTGAACTTAAAGGCAAGGGATCTGCTTTCTTTTGAATGGGTGGACAGATGGATGAATCAATAATAAAATAGCTATGATTCAACATAATAAGTGCTTTAGCACACAGAAGAAAAGAAGTGCATTGAGTACACAACAGAAAAAAGTATTAGTCAGCTGGAGAAGTCACAGGGACAGTTCATGGAGGAGATGACATTAATCATTTGCTTTAAAGGATGAGTATGAGTCCCATGTGGGAAAAGATGAAGGAAAGAATTTTCCAGAAATAGAATATAACAGAGTTGAAATGGAAAAACAATAATAAACACTAGCTTTCGGCATGGGCTTTTCTTATAGGAAATAGTATGGCAGCAAGACTGTATGAATAAAATGTGAAGATGAAGGTAATTAGAAAAATGTTTTCCAAAAAAAAAAAAAAAAAAAAAAAAAAGGAGGTGGGGAGCCTGCGTGGCTCAGTTGGTTGTGTCCAAATACTGATTTCATCTCAGGTCTTGATCTCAGATCCCTGAGATGGAGCCTGGCTTTGGGCTCCATGCTCAGCAGGGATTCTGCTTGAGATTCTTTCTCTGTACCTCTTCCCTCTTCTTTCTCTCTCTCTAAGATAAATAAATAAATCTTAAAAAAATTTAAAAGATGCTTTCTTCAAAAAAAATAAAAAATAAGCAAGGGGAAAGATCATGCAAGGAAAATAAGATCAGGCGCAAAGGGAGCCAAGGAGAGTTTCAAAGGCAAAGATGAACTCAGAAGATAGGTGTGAATAAAGCAAGAGGTTAAATGTAACTATACTTTGGGATGGGGTTGGGGGTCAATTAGGTAAATTCAGAGGCCAGGACTGAAAGTGCTATACAGAAGTTTCCTTAATCAAGAAGGCAGCAAGACTCGACATTTGAACACCTCTACACAGTCACATGTTAGCCACTG
Organism: Lontra canadensis; assembly: GCF_010015895.1. Classification (NCBI taxonomy): domain Eukaryota; kingdom Metazoa; phylum Chordata; class Mammalia; order Carnivora; family Mustelidae; genus Lontra; species Lontra canadensis. The sequence continues at coordinate 5,123,352 of NW_022631115.1, forward strand.
ACAGAAAACCCAGAACCCAGTGCTGCTATTAACCCACTGCTCTTTCTACCACATGAGCCAGTCAAATCCTAAGTGAGGGTTTGCATTAGTGTTATGAGAAGTCACCCATTGTGAGGACTGAAAACTCAAGAAAACCATGTTTTGTTTGTGGGAGCTGACCTGTCAACACTGTGGGCTATACTTATTTCAGTTCACACTTCATGCAGAAGAAAATATTGCAAGATGTCAGAAACATTTTTTTTTTAAAACATATCATGCAAGTGAAATGGGACTTCCAATGGTTACAGTTTACCTAAGAGGTAACAGCAAGAGATAAAATATTCTGCCTGAAGATTAAAGTCAACGTCCTCCTTCAAGAAGGACTGAATCGAAACAAGCAGTAGTATTGAATAACTCTGTTTCACTAAAGGTGCTCAAGAGCACATTAGGGTGAGAAGATGCCAACCAAAGGAAGTAAACCGTGTAAAGTAAACAGGGAAGTAAACTTAACAAGTAAACTGTGAAGAGCCTGAGCAAGTTTGAAGGAACCTCAGCATATTAGTTACTAATATGTCAAAGTAGCAAGGCTGTTATGTGACAGAAGGAAGTTGACAGAGAGTCTGGATTTTGCTTGAGACACAATCATTAAACTTTGAGAAGACACTGGATGACTATGGAGTCACCTACGAAGGCATTTAAAATATTGTTTAAAAAGCATCCTTATATATTTTCTCTATCCAATGATCTATGGAAAATATTTAAAGCAGATTTGGTTGATTTCAAAAATTCCCAAGAGGTCAAAACAAAAACTCACAGAAGATCAAGGCTTGTGCTTTTTGCTACACTACTGCTAAAATTGTTCAGTATGCTGCTACTTTTCATCAAATAGAAATGCAAACAATGGGTTAATAGAAGTCCTAGGTTCTGAGGGTTCTGTCAGTGACTAGCATGTGATCTTGGAGATATGTTAAAATGTCAAGTCTTGCTGCCTTCTTGGCTAAGGAAACTTCTGTGTAGCCATCATTAACGTTAAGCCAAGAATTCACGAACTAGGAAAATCCCAAAGAAACCGAAATATTTGACTTTGTTGCCAACCCACAAAATTAGCAACGAGAGAAGAGTTTTTCCAAATAAGTAGTAAAGTCTAAGCTAGTGCTTCTTAAACATTAGTATGCATGATAGTAGTTTAGCGATCTGTTAAAATGCAAGTTTAGTAAGTCTGGGATGGAACTGAGATTGCATTGCTAATAAGCTCCCAGGGATGTCAAGCATACTGACATTCTGAATAGCCAGGCTTCAGGTCACATTTGATCCCCAAGTTGGAAGTTATCTCTCCCTCTACACGTCTGTAGCACTTTGCTCTCATCACTCATGGTGACGTCATCACATAACTCCAGGGACTTGTTACACTGATGCCATTAATTTTCCGTCTACTGCAATCCCTAGCCCTACACTGGTGCAGAAGAAGCCCTGAATGAACAAATAGCGAAGGAAAAATTCATCCTCAATCAAGAGTGGCAAATACTGCTGTTTAAAAAGATTTACGTTACCAAAAAAGAAGAGTTAAATGGATGAAAAAAATTATCTCTGTGGGTGAGCTCTGCAAATCCGAAAGCACAGTGAGGTAAATCTTCACATGTGGCTCACAGTGGTGGCATTTTGTCATGGTTTTAGAAAATGTCTGATTTCTAGAGACATTCGTGCCTTAGACTCTTTTAAGCCATTGGTTGACATAAGCCACCAATATCCTTGTGATAATATTTGAATGTAAAAATAAAAGGTAAAAAAAAAATAAAGCACATTTTCTTGTTCTTATTTTTTTCCAAGAAATTTTGCTCTGGATGTTTGCTCAGAAGCTCCATGCTATTTTTCTGAAATACAAACATTGTAGTTTAAAGTAGAACATAAACAATTAAGTTGGGGAGTGCCCCATCCCATGTAATCACAACTTTATATTATATATATTTATATGTGTATATATATATACACACACACACATATATATATATATATATATGCACATACCTATTATGGTCTGTGCAAACTGGAAAATACACAGCCATTTAATCTTTAAGTTCAATGTTCTCTGAAGGGACAGTACCCCATTGTTGGCCCATTTCTAAATGCCTGTCATCAGCCTCAGGTGGGTGTTAAGTGACACACACACCTCCCACGCTGTGAAATCAGTCTTTGAAGTAAGTACAAGGCCCATGGTAGATCATCACCTGGGAGGTAGCATGTTGAAAGGAAAAACGAACAGAGGAGACAAATATTTGTATCATCTCCTGAAACTTTAATATAGATGTAAAATCACATGATCAATTCGTGGAAAAAATCTAAAAAGAAAGGACACAGGGTGATTGGCACTGTGGTGAATAAAGAAAAGGTGCTGGGGTTAGTGGATATATGCCAACTTGAGTTACTAATTTATTGATAAAGTTCAAATAAATATTTCCCCCCAAGTGGATGATGAATTGGAATACTGGTGTATTAGTGTAGGTTCATTAATCGTAACAAATGTACTGCTCTGCTCGGGGGAAGTGTAGATAGTGGGGAACATTGTGTGTGTCAGGGCACGGGGTCTATGGGGAGTCCCTGTACCTTCTACCTTCTGCTCAGTTATTCTGTGAACCTAAATCCACTCTAAAAAGTAAAAAAAAAAAAAAAAGGGGGGGGTGGTGGCGTGGAGGTCGGCATGGAATGTGAGGGCTTGCAGTAGCAGAAAATAATATAGAGGTTGCACTGGGTACTGGGAAGAGTGGGATGTGCCCTGGACCACATACAGGACCTAAGTTCTACTTCTAGTTCAGTCACTTACTACTCAGACATCTTGTATAAATCACTTAACTTCCCCCAAACTCGGCTCAGAAGCTAAATGTAGCTAATGTCGTTTGTCCTGACTACCCCTCCAGGCGGCTCCAATTAGAAACTACTTGTTTTTCAACCACTCACTCGACAGGCACATTTTGCAGGCCCACTCAATGGCAGTTTCAGTGCTAAATGCTATTAAAGGCTACATAAGCACATAAATGTATGACAGAATTATAGCTAATGGAATTTTCTTGTTACAGAACAAACTCTTTTTAAAACTTCATTCTTATTGGAAGTTTCCCTAATCTATTTCAAGACACTCTCTTACCCTAGTAAGTACAGTAGAGTAAACAAAATGATCTCCCTGGAGTGATGAACTCATCCTATGCCTCAGTGTCCCATGCCCAACAATAGCCTACCCACTACCCAGAGATGAGGATGAGGAAGGCACCCCAAGGTGGACACTTTTCTACATCTAAACCTTATCATCTGCTGCTTTGCTAATCAGTCTCACTTGCACCCAAAATGGCCTATCATAAAATGAGTTTTCTTTAAGGTGTCAGGCTTTTGGATTCTAATTTATAGGCTTGGCAACAATATTTAGAAAGACATATTGCTACACATGAATGTAACAGATACATTATAAAAATCTAAAACATGAACTGAGCCCTGCATTTGGAAATCATAGGAATGAAAGGGAAAAAAAAAGAGTCTTGGGGCGCCTGGGTGGCTAAGTGGGTTAAAGCCTCTGCCTTTGGCTCAGGTCATGATCCCAGGGTCCTGGGATCGAGCCCCACATCGGGCTCTCGGCTCAGCAGGGAGCCTGCTTCCTCCTCTCTCTCTCTCTGCCTGCCTCTCAGCCTACTTGTGATCTCTGTCTGTCAAATAATTAAATAAATAAAATCTTTTTAAAAAAAAAGTCTTTTTTTCTTCTTTTATCCAACCTTGTGATTATAGCTACTTATTTCCTTTAACCTGGATGATGGATTTATGGAACTCTTAACTTTAGAAACCCACTGCTGTCTATTTTATTTCCTTTAGTTGTCATCTCCAGAAGTCTCTGTGCAACAAGTAGTTGCAATAAAATCATACTTATTAAAAGAAACTCTGTTGCCCCACCCCAAAATAGGGAAGAAAGCTATTAAGTATTAAGTAAAATGTTTAATTGATATAAAAACTCTTGTGAATGAAATAAGATAGAAGAAAAAAGAGAAAACCATCTAGATCTGTAAGTCACAATTTTTTTCACATGCTGATTAAATGTTATGATTAAATCTATAGCCTATTGATTACAGACTTTATAAAATACTTAACATTTTAAACTTACAAGAAAATGCCAAATGATACAGTTCTTAAATGAAGAAAGAAACTATATAAAATAAAATAAAGTAAAAAGAGACAACTAAATGGTAATTTTCATTACAAAACTTGCCAACCAATTGGTAAGCAGCAATAAGACCATGAAAGACAGTGGGATTTGACTCTAATACACTTAAGAGTCTTGAATTTATTTGTGTCTCTAAGTAGTCACATAGGAAAGCCATTTCAGAGGCTAGAATATATTTTCCTAATTAGAGGAAAGGGCTGGACTGGTGTAAAACATTTTGCCAATGCATGAGACAATTACCAATATTAGTAGATGCAATAGCATTCAGATCAGATTAAGGATAATAGTAATAAAAGAAAAGCAGAGATAATACAATGGTCATGATTTAGAAAGACATGAGAATGCCTTCTCGACATCACCTGTAACCTGAATTGTGTTGGAGGAAAGACTGGAAATGCTAATAAGGAATGTGATTAAAGGTGGGCCTGTGGTTATAAATTGCTTTTTTAATGGTGATGATAGTAGCTGACATAGAGTATAATAAGAAGATGAGAATGTCACTATCAATTTTTATTAGTGTCATGAACAATATACAGTATATTTAAATTAGCTTCATTTGTATAAGTATTTTTGTAAGTAGTAGGTCTAGAAGCAATAACATGTCCAATGCATTCTAAAAAGAAGAACTAAATAAAGTTGCCAATGTTCCCTAGAAAATGGCCATAACTTTTACACTGGGAAAAATGTGCCACATATCCTAAGATACTCAGAATTCAGGTGCACAAAAATTCTGGATTCTAGAGCACAACAAATCTGCAGAATAAATTGGAGGAGCAATTGTAGCAAATGAATAAATTCATACAAAAATGTCAAAGACACTAAAAATACAACCTTCTATATAAATTGGAATGCTTTCCCAAGATTTACGTAGAATGATAGTTTAGGTCTACCCTTGAGTCAACTTAAATCATGTAAGAAACAATTTGGAATCTATTTGGCCTAAGCATGAATATTCTGTTGAAAGTAAGTAATTATAAAATTAAAAAATCAGTTAGTAATTTTTATAAACTTGTTCTTATTAAAGAAAAATAGGTGAATTGGGTTTGCTAGTGAATTTTCCCAGCAATTATTACCAGCTTTCTGAGTTGGTCTGGTGACAAATTAGGTAAAATTGAATATCTGACAAAAAAATAACTCATAGAGAATTAGGAAAATAGGAAATATTTTTACTTTTAATCATAACATCTTCTTTGTTCAAATTCCAGACACCTAAACTGTTGAAAAACAGGCCTTAAGGGTTAAAATATAGAATTTCAAAAATCCAGCTGCTGACAATATGAATAAGCCATTTCTTTTTAAATTGTATTCTAGATGAGTAGTATTGTGTATGAGAAAAGCATAGCTTGGGGGTTAAGAACCTGTCCTGAGTCAGAAGTCTGGACTACTTACTAGCTGTGTAATGTTGGACTAGTTATTTTCATTTTCTTCATCTGAAAATTGGAAAAACCATAGTTCCTACCTTATAAAGTTCTTGTGAAGATTAAATGAGAGAGTAGCGTGAGGAAGAATGCTTAAGAGTGTCTGGCACACGGCAAGACCTCAATATTCTATTAGTTTTATTGCAATTACTAAAGCTAACAGTGTGCTTAAATAGTAATCTCTATTTCTCCAAGAAGTTTATATTAGACATTTTTTTTCCTACAAAGTTGCTTCTCTCTGCTAATTCCTCTCTTTTCCTCTATGAATTACAGATTTCTCCTTAAGCCAAAACACACACTCATTCATTCCTTCAAAATTCTCTTTTCTTTTCAAGTTATTTTTCAAGACATATCACCAAAAGGCCCACTTCCCTTCCTAGAATGGTTTGACTCCCTAAAAAGACTGACTGGAGACATAGTTATTTCAACAGTTGGGGAAGACCACGAGTTCCTGGGTACCCTGTTTCTGATTGGACCACTAGGAAACTATTGATTAATAGGAAAACATCTCATGCACTTTAAGCCCTTGATCATTTTAAACTTCTCTTGGTAATTCTATAGGGAACATAAAGTCTCCAAACAGATAGGAATTTTAAATGAGAGAAGATTTAAAAACAAGTGATTAAGCAAGTCGACACTTCATTCATTTAATCCTGTCCTGATATGTGGGTGCATTCTCCTTTCTGCTCAAGAAATTTAAAATGTAAAATGTAAACTTCTCAATCATGAAATTGAAAATATAAGCAGGACCGGGGATTCCCTATTAACAAATTTCCACAGAGAAGGTCATTAGCATGAAAGCTTGTACTCCATTCTGATCGATATGTATTCCACTAAATAAGTGTAACAAAACTGTGACAGAATGAATCCTCTGAAACATGGAAGTAACTAAGAGAGCCTTTTCTTCAGGAAATCACAGAACACAGTTGCCTGGAAAAATAGCCATGTAAACTGTTCATGGATACAGTGTAAATTTCAAAGTGTATCAAACACTGTTATACAACTTCCTGTTTTCAAACATTTCCCTGAGGAACACATATAGACCATTGTTGTTTTCAGAAAGGTGGATTAAATAGTAGGTTTGAGACTTGGTTTGCAATAGCAAATAAGGGACAAGGGACAAAGGATTCATCTTGCTCCTGACACAATTTCTCTAAAAAATATCACTGATACAAAATATGTATGTCAGCATGTGTTTCCTTTTAAAAATGTACTTTAAAAAAAAGATAAATTACATCTTGAAAGAAACTCTGCAAAAACAAAACAAAACAAACTCCACAATTAATTGGGGTTTATTCTGCAAAACCTACTATAATGGAATTTCCATAACATTGTCCTAGGTACATTAATAGTCTCTAAGGTGAAAATGCATGGACACACCCACAAACCTACTATCTTCCAATGTCTACAGTTAAAAATTTATATGATAGAGTTATCTAATTATTTAAAACAAAAACTTGAGAACTTGGGACTTGGGTCATTTTTTAATCAGGCTCACAGATGACAATTCAGTTCTTCACTCATCACCAGTGCACAAACCAACCACAGGCGAGGTATGGACACAAAAGTGGCAAACATTCCATGGAGGGAAGTGGGAAACTACATTATAGCAAAATGTTGTGTTTTGTTATCAAAATGGGAGCCCTAATTGTTTTGAACCAATTATGGTTGGTTTCTCCCTTTCTCTTCTCCTCTGCGACATAGACAAATAAGCTTGTTGGCTTATTCCTCCTACTACCACAGGGATTCTCAGGTTTGAAATGTACAAAAACCTTCTAATAATTAAAGCCAACTGATACTAGAAAAAGTAACATGGGACAAATCTTACCTGAGCTCCTGAATTAGAGAATCTATTGGCACTGTTGACAAAAAGAAAGAAAAATCAGTTTAATTTTGAAAACTGTATGACTGAAACTTTTCACCCATCTAAAAATAATGACCAATAAATGGTTAATACAGACACCACTTAACTTCCCACTGGGTGAATAGATCATTTCTGGTTCTGGTTCTTTGGAGTGAAAACCAGTGGGTAGATGAATATGGTCCAGAACAGATGATTCAGGGTTTAGTGCCTTAGATGACTCTGGGACCTTGCATTAATGGATTCGATTTTCCAAATACCTGTCTTTAAAAATTCATTGAAAACTTCCAAGAACATGAAGGACTTGAATTATTTTTAAATCAATTTTATTGTTCATATGAAATGTTTCAAAATAATCCTAAACTGACACTTTTATTGACATTAGACAAGTATTTATACAAAATGGAAAGTTTTACTAAGTGGATGCATCCCAAGATAATATTCCATAAATTTCATATGTATAGAAAGAAGAAAATATGCTTTAGCCATGTTAATATCAACATGGTTTTAAAAATAAGAATCTTGTAAAATAAAAAAAAAGCTTTGATTTTTTTTTCTGACAAGTGATGGGAATTAAAGAAGTTCATGTTTATAAATACCTGCCTACACAAGGATAAGCAGCATATTGAGAAAGACAACAGGTGGTTTTAAAGATTACTCATGACACACGAGAAACAGTTGTTTCATTTCTAGAAGAACATTTTGGCTATATTTAAGGGTGTATATTATGTGCCAAAAGAATTCAAAGTACAAAAAGAATTGCAAATTAAAAGACCCACATTTTAAAAGTATGCTAGAATAGTGTGCTTTTAGAAGTCAAAAGAAGGGATTCATATTCAAACACAGTCCCTAGAATGCTGGTATTTATGGCAGATGCAAGTTTATCCTAAATAACAATACAAATCATTTTTTTTCCTTCAACTTGTATTCTATTGAGAATTTCGCAGCATAAAAATTTAATGTTTAGAACTACTGCATTCCAAATATTGGGATATATGATGTAATTACTTTAAATATAACTTGAAGTAAAACGGGGTACTACCATGGTATGAAACTACTGTTTGGATAGAGAAAGTTCCTGCATCTTGTAAAGCATTATTCTGCTTTTTGGCTGTCATAGCTAATGATTTTTACTGAGATGGTTATATTTTAACAGAAAAAAATCACCCTGGAATTTACTGAAAATTTTGGGATTCTGGACTTTACTCAAACAGGCATTATTTACCTTGAGTACAAATAGAAACATAGCTAAGGAAAGCATTTCATCTGATTAGCCCACTTTCAACAGTAAATCTCAAAAACCCTTCCTTAGCAAGGCTGACTGGGAGAAGAGTCAGGTGGGGAATGGCTATCCAGAGTGTTTTCAGAGGCTATGGTGAAACTACAGTTTTCCATTTAGAATTAAGGGTCACAAAAATATAGCTAATTATAATAAAAGTTATTTTCCTTAAGGGGTATTATTGCCAGTCAATCCTGTTTTCCAGATGTTTAGATCATCAAGGGCCTGTTTATATTTCAATATTACATTACCATCTGTTGGTTACAAAAAGAGAAGGATAACCGGCAAGTTAAACCTTTCAAACGTTACTTTGCGGAGCTGCCGGAAATTCCCAGCAGGGACAGGCAAAAAACAAACATCATCATTTTACTCAAACTAAGTTTAGATTGGGAGCCACTAAACCAGATAACATAAAAATCAAAATCTGCTTTGGCAGTAAACTTAACAATTCTGTCTTTTCCCTTGGCCATTAAAGGTCACTTCAATAATTTGGAGGTCTCCATGAAGCATTCTTCCCTTGCTGACCCTTATGTTGTTTTGCAGGATGTTTTAAATCTACTCATGATTGCCATTTTGTAAAAATTAGCATCACACATCATTGGGACTTTTCTGAGTCCTTTAGCTCCTGGTTCATAATATTTTGCCTCTCAATGCCATGATCCAATGTCCTAGCTTGATTTAAAAAAAGAAGCCCTGAGGAAGTTGTAATGATTCTAACTACACATTAGGGACTGAGTACTAGAACTCCCATATTTCATGGTGTGGTGGGCACGGTGTCACGGAACCTGCTTGCTAACTCACCCTTGGTTCCTTTAGAGCGGGTACGCAGTGTTTTATCTTCAGCCTCTGCATCCATCTGTAACATGAACACAAAGTCCTGAGGTCATTCCTTTGACATTGACCAAATTACAAAAACATGTCCTTGCCAGTTCTGAAGGTCATAATGAAAAACAGAGTAGTCCTCCACGCTCTTGAATAGCACCCTGCCTTGGCAGGTAAGTAGCTGCGACTGCTCTTGTAGTCCATGAGTTTTGGAAATACTTTTATAGATGCTGAAACCAGAGGGAACAGTGAGAAGAGGGCAGATGTCCTTGTCCATAAGTGTTTGCTAGCAATTCAAACACTTCTGGCATTACAAAAATTGGGGGAAAAAAAAAGGATTGTCTGATTAACAGTGGTTGTAAAGTAGACAAAACCTCAAATGCCAAACCAAAAGGTTTCAGACTAATTTACTAAAACCTGATTCTAAAGCAATGTGCTTTCTTTTCAGGTGTGGAAGTTTTTAACATATTTTTACTAGACCTTGTCTGATATGTACCTCTTTCTACTTCAGGAAAAGTAATCCCCCGTGTAAAAAAGCAACATGAAGGCCAATCACTGAAATGCCCCCATTTCAAAATACCACTGGAAATGTTAATCATCAAATGACATACATTTACTCCCAGAATTCCAGAATAAATATTGGTTCTAATCATGCAAATCCGTGAGGAAAGTGAAATTTGAGTGCTGCATGTGTCTGCATCAAACTCCCTAAAATATTACCTAATATCTTAAATGTAATCAAATAAACTATTGAAAGAATAGAAAGACTTTAAAAGCCTGCTGTTTTTGTCCCTCTGGAGATAGTCAGACATGACTACTCCCATCGTTTTCATTAGAATCTTCCAATAATGTCTAGTTTAATTCACCTTTGCACATTATCAGAAGGAATCCTTAAACAGTGAGAAGTTATTTTGCTTGAAAATGAGAAGCAGGCAGAAGGTGCTGTCCGTGGTCCCCATCCTTAAATCCTGACATAGCGTGTATGTGGTATGACTGCAATGGTAATGGGAGGCGCATCTCTGCTCTCTCAGGCTGAGTTGTGATTGAAGGCACTGACCTGCCATAGACTTATAATAGGGGAGCAGGTGTGGCAATGATGGACTTTAATTTCCTTTAATAAACCTTTTATGTGCCACACTTTTACTGCCATTCGACGCTCTCCAAGGTCCTGCACATAATAGGTTCATTACTTTTGATTACTATAGTCTATTGAGACAAACAACTCCAGAACACACTATATATTATGTTCAGTTAAACCAATATAGACAATTTATCCATTGTGCATTTTTTCACCTGCAACACTACAGACAAAATTAACGACAGCTCTTGTAAGCTAAAACTATTAAAACCACCAGTACTCTTTTGTCATCATTTCATAATAAACACCACACCAATCACTGAACTGTTTTTTAAATTAGCAAACAAAAAGTGTTCACTGCTTTTGCTAAGCTGCAGTCGCTTTAGTCTAAATAAAATGGCCCATCATTATGAATATTTTAAAACTACATAATAAGAGGAAACAACAATAAAACAGAGGTGATTTTTTTTCCTGTAGATTTTCCTTCTTTTAAAACCACATGAATTTATGACAGATGCGACACTGCCTAGGATTAAAATGGCTTGGTTTACTCAGGATGGTGAGCACTGCTTTGTGAAATCCTCCTCCTCCGTGAGTATCTCTGTTGCATATAAAGTGGCTCAACTCAAGCAAACTCCCCTCCATGTGTTAAATGAGTAACTCGGTTAAGAGAGATCAGTAGCAGGAGGATTAAAACAATGAAAAACACGAACTATTTCTGAGGAGACTACTCCCATGGGTGAGTAGCAACTCAACATAACTCTAATATTTTCCTGCCACATAGGTGCTATGAGCTCTCCCTAACCAATGTGAAAAATCTCTCCTGAAAGGCAAGTGAAGATTGAACTCCATGAGTTTCTTTACCAAAACTGAAATACAGGTTGCAAACAGTGCCAGCAGGTACATATAAAAGTTTTAGAAACCTACTTAAATGTAACCTTCCTTATAAAAGCTTTAAGACTAATTCCATTTTGCAATTCAGCTATTCCCTTGGACCTGAAGGGTCTGCAGCCACCCCATGAGCTGCCTCCCCATTAAAGTCATTGGAAAGAATGCATAAATATTCATGGACCTCTGCTTGATTATGCTTGGAATGCTAGTCTCATAATTGCATTTTGTGGTGCTATTGTCCTCTTGGTGGTACAGCATATATATCCTATGTAAACATTTTAAAGACTGGTAACTCATTCATAAAGCTAAGTTTTCAAATTTAACTTGTGAGCCAAGTTATATGAGTGAAATGGATTGAGATCATAATATATAATCCATCGATTTCAAATTCTCTCTCTGTTTCACAACCAAAGAACAATAGAAGTTACTAAGTTCAGTGTCGACTCATGTCTGATAGCTCATTGAGGAATAAGAAGATCAGATACGTAAAGCAATGTGCTTTCTTTTCAGGGGTGGAAGTTTTTAACATTCATGAGATGGCTTGCTCTCCTGACAGATCTCAATCTGAAGATAAGACTTTGTTTTCTAAAACCTTATATATGGGAGGAGAAATTTCTAACTATTCTTTTATATGGACTACTCTTGTGGATTTTATAAACTCCCAATAATTGGACTTAATTTTTGTAAAATCAAACTTCATATTCAGTGAGTACCTTTTGCTGGGAATGGTGCATTAAAGAGATTTCTACCTCAGTGCATGGGGTAAGTGTGGCAGGGCAGGGGTGGGGGTGAAATTCTCATTCTTTAAACTTCTTCCAGACCTATAGAGAAGGCCCATGGCTATGGCATGATTCAGGAGACTGACCTAACTAATACGTGATACAATATGGGAAACTACACTTCTCGCTGGGAACATTTTTTTTTTTTTCTGTTGTAAGAGGATACTTGATCATTTTTACTGCGGAAGTCCCAAATGCTATTGACAAGTCTCCAATGAATCTGGCAAATCTTTTTTTTTTTTTTTTGAATCTGGCAAATCTTAATGAGTCATTTCCTTTCTCAAAACAGAGATCTGATTTCCTTAAAAAAAAAAAAAAAACTGTCCTTCTTCAGGTTTCTTAGAACCTTTGTTTATCTCATTTTGTTGTTTATGAATGGGAACAAGTCAAGATATTTTCTGGGATTCCTATAATGGGTTCCTCCTGGCTCTGATAATCTACTTATCAATAGAGATAAAATATTAAAAATACGCTTTGCCATTTGTTTTTCCTGATCTGAAACTACTTTAAGAAAATTCACCTAGCCTACAAGTATGAAGATTTTTATGTACAAATATGAAAAGGAGAAAAAAGTGGTTCTTACCTGGTATTCATAATAAAGCCATGAAAAAAAATTTACAAGATTTCATTCTCTGGGAAGAGGAGTTAATATGAGGAGAAATGGCAAGAGGGAAAGAAACTTATGAGATAAAGAAGGCAAAGAAGTGAAACTTACAGGAAGGATACGCAAGATCCAATAAGAAGTAAGTAGATAGGCAATGAAGAAGAAAAATGAACATAAAAATGAAATTTAACTACTTAGTTGAATTTGGAAACCTGTTACTTAATATCCTTATATACTTGCAACCCTATATACAGGTACCCATTGGAAATTCCCTAGTTGCTTTTACTTGATCATATTTTCTTACTGGCCTCCACATCAGGGGCAGTCAGCAGATCTCCTCATCACCCAGTGTATAGATCGGGAGCCTTCCTCTGAGCTGAAGAGAAAGTCCTGAAATTGTTGGTTTGTAGAAAGGAGAGCCTCAAGGAACAGGACATAAAGTTTATAAAATCAATTTTGTTTTCAGTCACACAAACAAATTACTGCTATGTGAGGAAATTTAGTTCCCTTTGATTTTATTTTTCACTCAAAATCCTACTTTAACCTAATGGTTAAAAAAAAATTCTCCAATAAATATTTAATCATTTCTTAAAAACTGGATAAAAAATATCTTTTGGTGATATTGAAGTTTTATTTTTCCTTTCAACAGAACTATAGACACTGGTGTCCTAGATAGATAGATAGATAGATAGATAGATAGATGATAGATAGATGGATACAAATATGTATGAGTAATCTTGAATTTGTTACATTAATACAAAAAGCCATAGTGATCATAACGTTTTGAGCACAACTTCTCAAAATCCTGATACAATTAAACTTCATACTCTACTTACATATAATCTTATGATGGTAGCTACCTTTAATTTGAGAAGTCCTTCACATACACTCAACTTGCAATAATTTCCATTTATAACAAGATTTAATTGTGTTTCCCTCCTCAGAGCTTTGGACTGGCAATGCATTTTTGAAGGTTGTGCCACATGACTCTTGTTAGATGTCATTTCAATCCCAGGGAACACGTGACAATGGAGAGAGGAAGCTCTATGGCTGCTGAGAAGAGGTCCTGGGGTCCTCTCCATGAGGAGCCTTTTATCCTCAGTGGATGCTTCCTTTACAAAATTCAATTTAAAAAAAAAATAACAAAGAGAAACTCAGGAAGTTGGAAAGTGCTAAACCCAGAAAATGAAACAACTGGAGGATGCCAGTATCTTAGAATGAAATTTGGCCAGATTGAAGAACAAAGAACCTTACACTGAGTGCCCTTTCTTTTGCTGATTCTGGCATCATTTTCTTTTAAATACAGGTTTGGATCAGCCCAAAACGGCAGCAAAAGCTGTCTCCCTCTTATACAGGGAATGGATGGGGAACATGAGTTCTAATACTAAAAGAATAGTTTTCTTGTTGAGAGAATATTGAGATGGAATGTTCAAGTATTTGTTTTCTCTCTTTTAACCCTCTTTTTACTTTTCTGGTTTTCTTTTCATATGTTTCTTTTTGCTCAGAAAGAAGACATCAAAAAATGAATTTAAAAAAATGTAAAAATAAAAATTGTTTTTTGCATCATTCAAGATACCATATTGATTTTCTCTACCTTCTCTAAATCCTTTATTCTAGATAAAATGAAAATTTTCTGAATCTTTTATCTTTATCCCTGATTCTAACTCCCTGTTCCTACTTATGTTTCTTATTATACTATCTTTGGTTCTGCACAGAAAGCTAAGGAATGGAATGATGTGTCCCCTTTAGATTTAGAATACCTCTCTTGTCTGCCCTAATCTTCCCCACCCTGACAAAAACTACACCTAAGGAAGAGACAGACTCAGTCCACCATCAGAGCAAGTACAGTTCTCTGGAAAACTCTTCTTTCTGAGAGCCAATTTCATTCCCATTCCCCTTAGAGGAAGTGATTCTCACAGGGATTTCCAGAGTCACTTGGAAATGCACTCCAGTAAAAGAAATCTTCGACCTGAGACAAGCTTGTGTAGCTTTATAAGGAAGTTCGTCTATTTTGAGTTTCATTTTTCATTTCTGAGTTGTCACTGCTTTGTCGACTTCATCCTGTAACTTCACACAACTGGCAAAGCTGAATATAAACCAAAGCCATATGTTTGTGTCCTTTTGCCAAACGACTCCAGCAAATAGTTCTATTATTCCCTTAGGTAGCCAACGTGTGCCAAGGATTTCTATTAGTCGCTGTACCACAGCCTCTGAGTCACAGCTTTGTGATATAAGGGGGCAATCACCAGCTTTATGTTTTAGGAGACTTTTTGTGTATTTTTTTTTTAATATGCCCGGTTTAAAGACAATTTGGGTTAAATAATACCCTAAAAGGGCCTTAAGAATTTTTTTTCTTACTGATATATTAAGATGTATGTGAACAAATATGTAATTGTTAGAAGACAAGCTACTTCATATAGAGATAAATTATTTTTAATAGGTTTTTCCCAAGGACAACTTAATTTTTTACTTTCCAGTGTTTGTAGGAATTAACTTCAGAAGTCATCTACAGTGCTTTTAAAAACATGCTTTTAAACTATCTCACTTATTTATTCTTAATTGATTCTTCAGTAAACTAATTTCTAATACAAATGAATTTAAATGTATTTTTAAAGACAATTTTAATGCTGAAGCTTTCTTTAGGGGTAAACATGTATGAATAAATAATATAAACCAATCAGTATGCAAAAGGACTCTACCTGTTTAATATTTTTAAATATTAAAATGATCATGCTTCTGACAAAAATCCCAATTCCAAATTCAGCACTAACAATAAATTTCTTTCAAAGCAAATCCACCAAGTGCTGTTATAAAGGAGAGCTTTTATATAAATGCTTTGATTGGGTACATTTTATTTCAACATATTTTCCTTTTTAACACAAAATGTTGCCTTACCTCCCTTTTCTTCAGGTAACTTGTCTGCCAATTTGGTTTGCCCTTGCTCTGTCAAAGTGACAAAATTTCTTTGTCCACTTCAGTGAGAAGTCCTTAAATTCATTCTATTAAGATCAAAATAACAAAAAGGAAAGAGTATCAAATTAAACAGAAGATCAGTAGTAAACAATGAAGTGAACAATAATGCATTGACACTTTTACCTGTAATCTGGTTGGGCTTTACCATAGAGAGGACGAAAAATTGTATACTACAATATCAATGAGAAAAAGACTTTTATATTTTTAAAGGTAGTCAAATTCATTCTGGTCTTAATTACTAAACTATACATGTATATATTACGTCTTCAATTTGGTAGGGAAATTGGATAGTATTATCTACTAGTATTTGTACTATTATCATTAGTATTTTTACTTTTAACCATGAAAAGAAGAAGTTCAGACAAGATTTGGAAAGTACTCTACTCAAGATATCACAAAAGACAGGTTCAAAATTCATCCTGTTCTTGTTTAGAACTCTCTTGAATGAGACTTTCATATAATGCTTGTAATGCTTTTTGCCAATATTTTAACTTGCTTTCCATAGACACGATTTACCCTTGTTTTACTTTGCATTCAGATATACCACACAGAGCTGCTTCACCTCTATTTTGTCCCAGGAATGGGAAGAGAATCTGTCTTCAGACCATTTGGCCCTTGAGAGGAAACTTTGAAATTCAGCACAGTACTTTCAGCTTCCTAGAGCAGGACTATTTATACAAATATCACATATATCAATGCACATCTAAAATGTGTATATCTGGCAGTTCTGGTATTTTAAAACACAAGCTACCAACCTTCCTTGCAGAAGATTTCTATCTTCCTGTATTTTACCCCTTGCAGTAGATTGAAGTGCGTGGCCTTTTAACCATAGATTTCTGTATTGCTTGTAAGCTTTGACCAGACATTAAGCAGATCTTCTTCAACTCAAGTCATCAACTGTAGTTCCTGGGGAAAATAGGTATAAAACTCTCTCAAGTGATAGAGCAGATTATTGAACATGATGTCAGAATTGGAAAGGGGCATAGGAGCTTGGGAATTCTTAGTTTGTGTTTGAGTGCAATTGGGGAAAAAAAAAAAGTCATTCTGTACAAATGGCATTTGGCTGATTCTACTTCACTCTCAGTTCAGAAAGAGTCCCGAAGCTTTCCACCTGCCTATTCCCTTTTGTTTGCCACACTCTAACCTAAAACAAAAGATCCTGGAAAACAGTCACACTGGTGAGCAAAGCTCTTTCTAAATCCTGAAAGTAATGGCTTTTTGTCTAATACCCTATCGTGTTATGTATTTATTAGCAATACATTTTCCATTTATTTTCTCAAAGATTGCCAATAAAGAACTGAATCACATAAGGGAGTAGCTGTAAACCCTCTGAGTTCCCTAATGTCAAACTCATTAGCATCCGAATAAGCACACAGCAGCACATCATCTGCACAATTGCAATTTTTTACTACTTTTAATAGCGTTTCTCAAAGGGCTCATTTTCAACTTTCTTCAGTGGTTAGTTGGTTCTCAGGGGAAAAGTAGCTTCCTGACGCTCGCAGCTTCCACTCAACAACCCGGCCGTTTGCTGTCAGATGCATCAGCCCTCTGCCCTAACCCCATCTGCTGTCTCTCCCCTCCCTAGGGAGGAGAGTTAAGGCAGCACAGCTGAGATCAACTTGGAGAAGTGCACAGAGGGAGCCAGCAAAATATAAGTTTAGAAGTATGATTTGACACAAAGGGGTTCGAGAAGTCCAAGTACACCAAAATACGAATGGGAAATTCAAGCCCTTTAGAGGCTTCCCACCCCATGTGTCTATCATTAATAACTCCACCCCCAGGCCCCCCCTCCAACCCCGCTTTTTGAAAATGCACTCTTGGCTGCTACCAAAAGGAATCTTCCACAGAAATTGGTTCCCTCTGTTCCTTACATGTGTCCTATTAGTACAGCGAGAAAATACCTTTAAAAACCCACTTTTATTAACTGTCATACTTCAGTCTCTTTCACTGATCTTGAATCATTTTGTAAAACTTCAGGACTTACTAATATATTCATAGAAAACAGACATTCTAGAACTGTTAAGACTTGGAATCTTGACCAAGTTCCCACAACTGGCAAGACCATTAGTTCTAGCCCCACTACCAGGATGAACACTATTTCATTAAAGCTCACATTTTTATGAAACAGCAATCTTAAAAGATAAAACCAGATGACAATTACCAAAGTGTTAGTAGCCTAATGGGCTACACGGTCCTCAAATGTGCTGTCTAATTAAGACATGGCTTTACTTGTTAAATGGAGTCATCACAAAGTACTTCATTTGTCTGCTTTACTATATGCCAATAATAAGGGCCTCTCAGTTCTTTAAAGCTGCTTCATGGGTGACTACTTGCTTCTGAAAAAGACAGTTCCTTCAACCAATGATGCATTAGAATGAATCTGCTGTGTTATTTTTTTAAAAGGGTATATCTGACTATGTTCTATTGGCTGTCTGGGGGCGGGAGGGAGTGAATGACCTAAAGTGATATGATGTGTATATCAGTTGTATCCTTAAAGAGAGAACCACAGATGTATTTGTGGTTCCAAAAAACACAATATTTTTTTTTTAAATCCTCTGAACTACACTCAAAGTAAAAAAATCTAATGATAGAGCCAATAAATTTAATAAGAAAGGTATGTCACACTTGTAGCCCTTTAACTAATAACTAAAAGGAGCTCACCACAACCACCAATCTCTTTTTGGAATTTCTCACCAATGGAACCAGAGTGTTGTATTTCAGTCAGGATGGAAATGTATGGCAGGATCTTCTCGGAAGTTTAAAATGTTAATACAAGCTGCAGAGACCACTCTCAGAGTTAGTTTCTTAAAGAGTAAGATAAAAACAGAAGAATGCCGGCATATTTACCCTAGCACTGCTATCCTTTGAGGCCATGTCTCTACAACTTCTAACAGTCTTAATCTCCTAACCATTTTTCAAAGATTAAAATCTTCAACAATTGTTCATCAGGTAGAATGATGAGAAAGGAGGGGGGAGGGTTATCCTGGCTCAGTTTACTTTTTTGAATGCTAAAGCAAGTCCTTTACAGTCTATAGTTTCCAAGTTTATTTTTATATGAATTGGCAGTATGTTTTAACTTAGAGTCACATTTTGTAGAAACCTTAATGATAACTTAACCTGGACAATCAAGTTCCTTATTTTCTCAGTTGCCATGTAGCTCCATTAAATGTCTAATGAAACTCCAAATCCCCTACTTTTGAATTTCTAATCAATGAACTATTGAATTGATTTTTCTGTCATAGTTAGAGATTGCATATATAAAAATTGGTGCATAAAAATTATGTCAGCCTATCGCCAATGTATATTTACGTTGTCAAAGACAGACGGCTTTCTTCTGCCTAACTCTCCAGGTTGATATTAGGGGATATGCTTCGTTGGCTGGAGCCAATGAAGAGGAGTAGTGAGTTTCTTTTAAGTTGGTTTAGGAAAAGAAAAACACTGTTTATTTGCCACAAGCTTTACTTTTACCATCAGCCTCTATTCAACTACTGATCACAGCAGTGGTAGAGAAAAGAGCTTAAGTAAAACTGGAACTACTCTGCAGGAAAACCAGCTCCCTTGGCAAAGTGGGTCAATGGATTGCTTACTTTCAGGGAGAATGTCTGGATTTTCAATCATTACATATTCAACAAGACTGATTCTTTGATATTAGCAATGAAATTGCCTTTCATGATCCATTTTGAACATTTTTTGCTTCCCTGACTGATGACTGAAGTTCAAATACTAAAAAAAAAAAAAAAAAAAAAAAAAAGCCTTCTTGTTATTCAGCAGAGTTTGTCATTTTAAAAGAATAAAAATAAGATTTGTCAATGTACAAAATTTCCATGAATGGATTTAATTGATTTTTACTGGTTTGCCTGGCTTTTTGAAATCTCTGTCCTCTAGAATCTTTCAAGGAATTTTAACTACAAGGAGTGCTATGGCAACTCTGATCTCCTCCCAGAAAATGCAATTTTTGCTTTGCAAATTACTGAAGTCATACAGAGCATCAAAATAACTTCTCCTTTCCACTGTGATAGATATGAAGTAATTGTACTTGTACCAGCAGTCACTATAGTATTTGTATTTGTCCTTCCAGTACAGGCAAAAATTAAACACAAGCCTCTTCTCCTTGAACTAGAAAGCAATGCCAAAAACTTGTGCAACACCCATATTTCTCCCTGCAAGAGGATTTAACTTTCACCTGATTTAAGTAACAAAATAGCCCTCAAAGATACTTAAAGCCTTGCTGCAATTAACATAACTGCATTTAGATGCCATTCATGACTGATAATTCCAACACCTTGTGGGAAAAAAAAAAAGTTGCATGCTGTAAACATTATAAACATATTCAAATAAGCTTAACACAATCTGCCATGCTTATTTCTGCCTAGATCATGGACCAGCGAAATGGTTAATGCAAATGGATTTATAATTTGCTTTGGGGGGCCAGTTTCTTCTCCTTATTTATTAGCCCAGCTGATGGGGCAGATTTGATGAGGCACTTCTGGAATAATTGAGTCATCACACAAAGAAGGCTGCTAGCATTCAGAGTGGTTTTATCAGCAGCAAGCAGGCCTGATTACTGACAATTACACTCTGATCCGGTGATGGAGGAGAAAGAGCCAACGAGTGGGAAATGTCCGTGTTTCTATCCAGGAATAATTTCTACATTCATTTTACATGCTAAGTGTTTCCTATCTCTGCATAATAAACTGTAAACAGGAATAGATGGCACAATGTCCCTTAATATTTCCTGGTAATGAAGACACAAATGTACAGTGAGTGCTGATAAATATAGATGAAACATAAGCTATTCTCCTAGTCTGTATTGTTACCTTTAAAACAAATGCATTTTTGCGGTAAAAGCATAATCATAGCTAATGCAAAAAAATGACAGAAGATTGAAACTGTCCTTGTAACTACACAGAAACTTTGTAAAAGTCCTGTTAATCACTGCTGCTTTAAAGGCTCAGGAGCTGAAGGTGAGATACTTGAAACCACATCATTTTGTTTCTCAACAGTCAACTGTGAAGAACTCCTTGGGGGAACACAGCAGAGGACAACGCCGAAAGTGACCTCCATTAGCACTCCGAGAGAGCACATCTCAACGCAACACTGAGAAAACAATGAAGCTGGCACAAAGAGACATCTTCACCAGCATGGGCTTCCATTTCCCCTCCATCAGGCCTTTCGACAAAATGTTAGCCCCAAGATTGTATGCTCTGCCCTGTAGAGCATCTAGAAGATGGCACTGCCATCTTCTAAAATGGCATTTTTAACCACTTGTTTTATTGGATGGTTTATTAAGGTAACACCTTGAGCAAAAATATATCTCATAGGGATATCTTATTAAGCAAGCTTTCCCTCTGACTCAAAATCTCATTCAAATGCCCAGAGAAAGGAAGTGTTCATATTTCTTAATGAGCTGCTATACATTTAAGTGGGAAAAAGTTTAATTTCCTGTAATATCAAGAGTTTCCTCTTTTAAAAAGCCAATCAGGTGCAAAGTTCCACATAATGAAGCTGCTTGGATCTGTTTGCTTCATCTTTTTTCTAAAGCTCCTTCCTGACTGCCAAAGAAATAAAAGTTATCCTCTGTTCTCCTGTGGTAACTATGGAAACTCTGTTTTATTAAACTAACCACTTAACTTCAAGGCTTGTGTTGCAACACTGAATGTGCTATTTTGAGTAACTATACTAAACAATCTTATAATGTCAAAACATTTGTAATAAAGTTCAAAGAGCACTTGTTGATTCAAAAATCAGAATTTTTATTATGTAAAGGGAAATTTCTCTACTTAGTCTATTTTATTATATAGATTGTTACACAGTATGCTTGATATTTAGGCTTAGACATTTTTCATTTTCCTGATCCATTTTAAAGAGATTTTTAGATTTTTTTTCCAGCAAGTCTGCTGTTTTTCCCAACAGTAACTATTTTTCATAAATATCTTCACCATATTCTGTAAATTTAAATTAAAAGAATAAGGTCATTTATCTTCATCACCTGACTACAAAATATGGAATAGGAAAATCTACTGAAACTTACCAAAAAAAAAATTGACATGACCCTCAATTGTTGAGGCCAATGGCGCATTGGATTTTTGCAGAATGACTTTGGATTTTATTCTCAATGCAATGCTTAATTTAAATAGATTCTTTGAATAAAAGTATCCTTCTAAAAATTTAGTTATTACTGGTTTAATGCACATTTATTGAACATCAACCAATGGATTACTCCATGCCAAACAGTGAGCATGTAAAGATATATGAAGTGCAACTCTTGTCGTCACAAGTACAAACCAGGAAATTGAGGATTCCAGTGAGATGTGGAAAGCCTAATTATTGAGGGAGGCAGAGGCACAGTGGGACCAGACTGGATAAGCTTGTAGAAAATGATGTTTCGGGACGCCTGGGTGGCTCAGTTGGTTGGACAACTGCCTTCGGCCCAGGTCATGATCCCGGAGTCCCAGGATCGAGTCCCGCATCGGGCTCCCAGCTCCACGGGGAGTCTGCTTCTCTCTCTGCCCTTCTCCTCACTCATGCTCTCTCTCACTATCTCTCTCTCAAATAAATAAATAAAATCTTTAAAAAAAAAAAAAAAAAAAAAAAAAAAAAAAAAAAAAAAAAAAAAAAAGAAAATGATGTTTCCTCAAGAATTCATCCCTAGAGAGATTTAGAGAACTTTAACTAAAATAAATAAATGTCCCAAAGGTCAATTGGAAAGATACAAATAGTTGAAATTGTAGTTGGCCTGGCTGACCATGTATTAAAGCCATATTTTTCTATAGTTACATAAGGGTCAAAGGAGACTGGATGGTCAAAATTAAATAGCTAAAATTAAGAGACTGGATGGTCAAAATTAAATAGCTAAAATTAAATGCTTAGAATCTGTTCATTTGTAACTTTCCAAGGAACTTTCCCCTTCAGTGTCAGAACTGCAAACTCTTTCTGCAAAAAAGTGATTTGTCACTTATGTAGTGGATTAAGTGAGAGCATCTCACAGAACTCTGGATCCCAGTAGGGTTTTGATGGCACCTTCATCTTGATTTCTCTGTTGTGCCTGATATTACCTCGCTCACATCCATCTGATCTTCTCCATGCCAGTATAGCTCATGGAAGTGAGAGGCTGTGTCTTATTGTCCTTTTACTATAACGTAATGCTGTGGACAGAGTAGGTGCTCAATACAGGGTTATTGAATTAAGTAAGCCAAAAATAATACTCTTCTGACGCTTGAGATAGTGTTCTATAAATTGTATTTTAATACAAAACATCCCAGATGCACAGCGTCTGGGACTCTATAGATTTTTGTCTGACTGCTATGCCAGCTAAGGAGACTTTACACTTTTGTCTTCCCCTAAGTTGAAATGTCAGATCCACAAATGCAAAGGAGAACAAGCATGAAATGTAATGGAATTTATGGCCAGATTTTCTCTAATGTCTACTTTTATCGAATTTATATGAAAAATTATAGTTCATGATTTAAATTGGCCCTTTTGAGAGAATAAAAGCCAAAGATAAAATTAGAATATAGTCTTTTTTTTTTTTTTCAAATTTGGCAAGAAAACCATCTAGGAAGATCTCTAATTTGTTTAAACTAGATCCAGTTCCTAGTTTTTAATCCCTCACTTTTCTTACTTGTAATGTGCCAGAATGTCCTGACTATTATGCACTCAAACATTTTATTTTAACCAAGGTTTTTTATATGCTGTAAATTGATGACTTGTTTTGGAGGTAAGATGGCACTTGCCACAAGGAAAGACAAAAGTAATCTACTATTTTTATCAAAATAGTAAAGTGACACAGTGCTTTCTAAATAAATTTAGCTCACCTTTACTGCAGTCTTACCAAGTGACTGGGACTAGTGTGAGTACTCACAAGCACTTTTCCTTAGTCATCATGATGGGCCTATAAGGAGGTATTAGCAGTTGTACATGTGAAGAAAGGAAACCAAGTGAGCTCACTACCTTACCCAGTGTTCACACAGGTAGCAGGAGGTAGAACCAGACTCCACATGATAACCGTTTGCTTTTAAGCACTGGGCTCAGCATACTTTGGGACTGTCAGATCAGCTTTCTTTCTGCAGCAGGAACCTTGCCTTCCATCCACTGACATTCCACTCTACTCGCCTTTACTCAGTTAAACACAGACTCACTAAACACTCCAATAAAGCTATGTATTCATTTGCACCTTGAATGATACACTGTGTTTACAAAAATATCATGTGGAGAATTGTGTGTGTGTGTGTGTGTGTGTGTGTGTGTGTGTGTGTGTGTAGGGCGGGTTTTGTGTAGGGGGGGTGTGGCAAAGTGAAAGATGGAATTCTCAGAGTTGGTGGTAAACATCTCTAGGATCTACAAAATGAATATTCTAACTTCTACAGACTGTATCAGTCTTGGCCTTTTGAGAAATTTTTTCTCCTCTTTGTTCACACACAGGAAAGTCTTCACTGGATTTATATTTCCAGCTGTAAAATGTTTCCCATCTACTGGGTGTCTCATCTGCTGTATTAGTTATTTATTGCTGCTGTAACAAATTTCTAAAAACTTAAGGATTTAAAACAACACAAATATGTTCTTTTATGGCTCTGTAGGCCCACAGTCTGGTACACTCTCACTAGGCTAAAACCAAATCAGGCTGCACTCCTTTCTGGAGGCAGAAAGAATTCATTTCCTTGCTCATTTGGGCTGTTGGCAGACTCCAGTTCCTTGCTGTTACAGGACTGAGGTCCCTGTTTTCTTGCTGGCTGTAAACTGAGAGCCGTTCCATTTTCAGTTTCTAGAGGTGACTGAATTCCGTGGCTCATGGCTCTGTTCCTCTGTCTTCAAAGCCAGCAATGGTGGGTTGAGTTGAGTTTTTCTCATGTGGCATCTCCCTGACTCATTCTCCTACACTCTCTTATGGAATATATGACTAATTGAGCCTACCTGGATAATTCAACATAATTTCCCATCACTAAATTCTAAATCTCATCACCCTCCTTTTGCTTTGTAAGGTAACATATCCACAGGGTTCAGGAATTAGGACACAGACTTCCCTTGGGGGAATGGGAAACATTATTCTGTCTACCACATTCTTTAGCTACATATATGAATTCTAACTGGGTTAAGGTATTAATGCTCTTCATATGAGCCATGTGACATCACAATCAGGATGAGCAAGTGTATGCACTCCTCAAAAAAAAAAAAATTGCAAATTAGCATGATGATACCAACACTAAAAAAATTGAACATCTTTAGTTGTCCCCTAAAACCAAGTTCCTTAACTTCTCAAGTTTTCAAAGGCTGTCGAAAAGTTAGGAATCTTTTCTCTTTGGGGGTAAAGTTTATTTTTAAATAGTCTTTACTTACCTTCCTTAATATTCATTGGATTTGAACTGGAGAGTTTCCATTGCTACTGATGAGAAACATCATCAGAGGAAAAATAGAAAGAAAGAAGAGAAAACTTAATTAAATGGCAATTATCTACAGCTTATTAACTATATAAAACAATCCTTTCAAGTAATTTACATACTGACTATTGGAGCATGGGTTGGGGACTAGCAATCTTGAATAGTCAAACATAGTATTCATTCAAAAGAACTCCCCCTCAACAAGAAAACAGGTGTCTACTGTTATCAGAAAATGCTTTTTAGATTTGAGCCCTTTTGTATATAAATACATTTGAGAACCTTTTCTAGGGACACACCTGAGAGTGAAAGTCTTAAAAAAAAAAAAAAGAATCAGTGGTTTAACACTAATTTCTAATCAGATCCTACAGAAAGGAACAGCCCGCACGGCAGCTGTACTTTTCCCAGGGTTAATTACCTTTCACTGCTCTCTGCTAATGAGTCAGCTGTTCCTGTCACCGCGCAGTACACTGGTTCATCTGGAGCTCTAGTTGTGGACAAACACCGAGTGACAGTCCTATTTACATATGGGGGTGTTTGTTGTGCAAAGATTTCAAAGGATTTTAAAAATCCTTTAATTTTCATGTGTTTCTATGTTAAAAATATTTTTACAAATAAGATTTTACTTGGTGAACTATTCTTGTTCTCCCAGTCCACTGGATCTACCGTAGTCAATGCAAAAGGCCAAATCCATGGAAAGAGGCAAACTTCCTCACTTCCACAGACAGCTTTGTCTTACTGATTCCTTAGCATAGTTACAATCACTCTGTCGGGATGAGACAGAGCTTTGGGAAAGTTTGTAACCTCCTCTGCTTTCTAAAGAGATTCCAATAGAAAATTAAATTCAAAGGTAGAAAGTAATCTAAGATAAAAAGATGCAAAACAAACAAAAAAGGCAAAAAAACATATCTTAGATTTATTTGTACATGAAAAGTGAATTAAAAAATTGAATTTTCAAAATAATTAGGATCTGAAAACTGTATTCACCTAATATTTCTAGGTCATTGTAGGATATGTGTACATGTATATAAGTACGTAGATGCATGTGCATATGTATATACGTATATACACACATATGATTTATTACATAGATAATAGCTCTGCTACCAAGATAATAGTTCTGCTCCCCAACTCATACTGTAGACACAGTTTACCTTTATGCATTTTTTGAACATTGCAGCCAAGAGGTTTATACATTTCTTCCCCCTTTTTTATTACAGAGGGAACTGAGAGGCAAGATATATAAATGTAAAGTATCCATTGAGGTCTTTTTTGACAACCTCCAAAATGCCTCTGGATAGAGGCTACTCTCCCACTGGTAAGTTTCTTGATTGAACCCTTAGAGCAGTGGCTATCAGATTTTAATATGCGTAAGGATCACCTGGGTACCTTGTTAAAATGCAGGTCCTGTTTCTGACATCCTGATGTCCTGCATTTCTAAGAAGGGTTCAGGTGCTCCTGCCAATCCATGGACCACACTTTGAATAGCATAGTGTCACAGCAGTGGTTCTTAAACTTTAGCTGGTGTCAGAATTACCTGGAGGGCTTGTTAAAGCACAGGCTACTGAATCAGTAGTATGGAGTGGGGCCTGAGAATGTACATTTCCAGCAAGTTCCCAGATGATGCAAGTGCTAATGGTTTGGGGGGTCACACTTTGAGAAGCATTGCCTTAGATATCCACTATTAAATGCTCTGAAGAATCCTAATCCCCAAAGGCAAAAAACATCCACATGGAACAGTAGCATTTCCACTTTATTCTAGAGCTATTTATTTGCTCTGATTTTAATATTTTATGATAGAAAGAAACAGAAAAAAGTGAATGTTTTGGCCCATCATTGAAGTACATTCTGAGAACCACTTTATAGCTTATTGAACTTGATCTTCCGTTCAGATGAAGCCATTCATGTCAAGAAAGAAACAGCAATTAAGTACTTCTTCATTACAGGTGCCATTATCAAATGTAAGCTCACAAATTACAAATGTAAGACTGCACAACATTTAAACTTGCCAAAAGCAAATAAAATATGAGGATGAATTAATTAAAAATCATATAATAAAAACAAATTTCAAAATCAAGAAATAATGCAAATTTCTTTGAGACTTCAATGTTTTACCAGCCATAGTAAACTCTGACATTTTCTAACTGGTACGATGAGTTTCTCATAGACACGATGTGAAGTGTTCTTTTTCTTTTGCTATTTTGAAAAACACACTATCTTAAAATCTCCTTAAAATATTAAAAGGAAACCTTTTGGTCTAATACTAAAAATACATTTGCATTTCTGTTCATGTAAATATCTCAGTGATAAAGCTCTTAAAAGCTCAGTAATCCTGAAACATGGACTAATTAAATTGTACTCCAATAAAGCTGGGAGAATATGGCACAATGTAAGAAGTATCAGTAAGCATAGGAAAAGGCTATTAAAAAGAAACAATTCCCCTTCTGAATTCTTGCCACCACTTATTTGGTTTTGCTATCTCACTGATTTTTTTAAAGCTATTTTAAATCTATCAATCTCATCTAAACACAAGAAAATTATAATGTCGTAAATAAGGAATTTGATTAATACCAGTGTAAACAGCCCTCTTGATATAGAATGGTATTATTTAATAAGTTCATTAATTTATTTACACAAATATTCCTTAAGCACCTATTCTTCCGGAGAAGAAGGGAAACATTTTTGTAAGCAGGTGGAGTCTTAGTGAGCAGAGAGGGGTGTACGGTGTGTGCCGCTCTAATAGTACAGATATATCCGCTGTACAAATCAAAGAGGCAGTAAAATGAAAATCTTTGAGGAGATGTGGGTACTGAATTTATTTCTTGGTAACATGGGACAACAATTTGATGGGTTTGATAAGAATGCTCCTCTGGAAGCACAAACATCAGGGTATATAGTTTGAGTAAAGAACTCATAATCGTACATATGTAGAATGAAAATGTACATTGTTGTCATGGGCTGAGCCTGCATGTGAATATCAACATCCTAACTGGTCTTTCTCCTTGGATGGTTTTTAAGAGTTACAATGAATCAGACTAAATACGTTCCTTTGGTCATTGGAACATCTGGTTTTATAGTTGTCTCATGTGATTAATCAGAGGTCAGTACAGTTCACATCAGGCATTTTGTCCTATGCTTATCCAATTCCATCCTATTATTTTTATTGGTTTTCATTGGCCAATCAGTTTCTCTCTATGTCAGTGTTTCATTAGCTGTGGCAGATTATGGAGGGAATCTGACCTGAGTTTTCTCTCAGAGATAACAGACTACGTATTTTTTTGGCTATGTTGAGTTTTTCCCCCAAAAAACGTGTGGAGGAAGAAAATGCCTCAGAAGATCTATGACATCCCTGCTTTTAAAGACCTAATATGAACACTGTGTTGATATACTGAATGATAAGAGAGCTTGCAAAATGAAGGCTTTAAGTCAGAGAAATTTGTATGGGTTTCCTTTCATCTGTTAACTTCTCCTGCTCCAAGTCTGGGTTCTGTGTTCCCGTAGGAAGCTACCTACACCTCACATAGCAGCTGACCCACCAGGACAAGTCACTGTCAGTATACTCATCATCTGCTCTAGACTGGACACTCCTGCAGGGCAAGGGCAATTTCTTTGTTTTCCTTCATAGATAAGGTACTCAATGAGAATGTTGACTGAGTGCCAGTTGACTCTTAAGAAAACAGGGAACCATGACAAAGTCACTGCTTCTGTGATGTGAATTTTAGGAAACAAGTGGATGAAATATTTAGAGATAAAACAGGAAAATATCCATACAATGTAGCAAAAAGTCATGCTGGTGAAAACACATAGTTGAGATTAGCTGAGAGTAATAAATATAATGCCATAAAGTAGATTATTGAATTATTGATGTTATATCTAAAGACCAGTGAAGTAGAAAATAATCATTTTATAAACAGTTTGCTTATAAATTGAGATTAATTTTGCAAACCAAAAAATGGACTCACAGTATAGGCAGTAGTAGTATATCCTAGCCACTTGAACACAAAGGGAAGGGGGTATCGAAATTTAAGGAGTGTTACTGCCGGTTCAGCCACATGTTAAAATTAGAAAAGTGGCACATTACAAATGCTGAAAAAGACTAAATGGAGCAGTTCTTGAAAATATAAAATAAAATTAAAAGATAATACAAGAAACATAGTATTTATCATGAAAATATACATGAATGTTGTACAAGGTATACTGATCTCAAATTAGATAGTGGATGTAGGGAGGAGAGAAAGTAGTAGACAATACTTTGAGTGAGGTAAATTTAGGTGGGAAAAGGTAAAAATAAAATCAGATGAGGCTTTCAGCTGTTGCTGCCATTAGTGTGTGCATCAATACTGACTCAGCCACCAGACCGGGCATCTTATGTTTCTGTTCTCTTATTTAAACCTGACAACAACCTAAGGATGTTGACATCATTGTTATTCCCAACTGAAGTTGAGCAAACTTAGGTCACACTGGCTGGTAAGAGCTGGTGCCAAAATCATGTCTGATGCCAATGTTTTTCCTGCTATGTAGCACTCATTAGAGTGGCAGTGTGACATTGGACAACTCTATGTCTTTCTTTGAGCAAATCATAGAAAAATCCAAAATGAAAGAACAGAGTCAAGGAAATGTAAACTTTTGTGCTACATTAAGACTGGATATAGGCTGCACAGAATATTCAGAAAATCAGTAACAATTGCTAAGATAATGGAGATACTGAAATATGTTTTTAAAAAATCATAAAGCCAGTATGTAGGGAAGACAGTGATAAATGACCCAGGAAATGCTTTGTGGATGACAGGAGACCCTGAGCACTGGCTCAGGGCAGCAGATTCAGGGAGTGCCATACTTTGTCACTGAGTTATCACTAATGCGAGTTGGGATCCTAACTGTGACATCTGCTAGTTCTCGATCTCAGAACTATGTGACTTCCCTAATCTTCAGGTTCTTCACCTATAAAAAGGTGAAAAAACAGAACCTTCCTCTAGAGCTGTTAGGACTACATGAGATGTCACACATAAAAGACAAGGAAGGCACAGAGTAGAAATTCTGCAAAATTCCATGATCCAAAAGATCCAAAAAGAGATCACTCCTTACACAAAACCCACTGGTAGGTAGTACCGCCTTCTTCACCCTGTGTGGTCATGGTGAGGACTCGGCTTGATGAGACTGATTAAACCTTGGGATGTTGAACGGGCCCTTTTCTTCAAGAGAATATGCAGTTAGAAGGAAAATTCATTAAGTACTCAGTCAAAAAAATTTGTCACTTTTTAAAATTCAATTATTTCTTTGTCTTAGATACTGTTATAAATGTTTTATATATATTAGATGTTAACTCAATTTGCACAACAACTATATGGGTAAGGGATTATTTATTATTCCCATCTTTCAAATGAGGGGATTAAAACAGAGAAGTTAAGTACTTGCCAGAGTCACGAAGCTAGTGAGAAGCCACACTGGAAATTGAATTCTAGCTCCAAGGTATATGTGTTTAATCACAACAGTCTCTCATCATCATGAGACAGGGAATAGAGAAGCAGGGATAGACAGCAAAAACTGTATTCCAGTGTGGGAACCAAACCAAAAGCCAAGGAAACAGCAAATATACAATTGCAATCTAAAGCAGTGATAAGTGCTATTAGAAAACAAGGTAGGCTGGTAGATGGGGAGTATTTCAGATTGAAGGAGGAATTATCTTTATTCATTTGAGAAACTGTAGAGAAACCATGTGCCTGGGGTGAAAACAGAGCCCTCATATCTAGAATATGTGAAGAACAATTGCAACTCAATAGACAGATCACTCAATTAAAAATGGGCAAACGACTTGAATAGATACATCTTCAAAAAAGACATACAAATGGACAATAAACACATGAAAAGACATTCAACATTATTAGTCACTAGGGATATGCAAATCAAAACCACAATGAGATAACATTTTATACCCAGTAGGACAGCTATAATGAAAAAGACAGACAGTAACAAGTATTGGTGAGGATGTGAAGGAATCTCAGACCTTCATAAACTGTGGGTGGGAATGCCATTTTATTGCATAGTCTTTTCCAATGCAGCTGCCTTGGAAAACAGTTGGGCCATCCTTCAAATTGTAAAATACAGAGTTATCATATAATCCAGCAATTCGACTCCTACATGCATACATAAGAGAAGTGAAAACATATGTCCACAGAAAACTGGACATCAATGTTTATAGCAGCATTATTCATATTAGCAGAAAGGCAGAAACACCCTCAAATGTCCATAAACTAATGAGTGGATAAAATGTAGTAGATCCAATCAAGGGAATATTATCCAGCAATAATAAAGAATGAATTATTAATATGTGCTAAAAGACAGGTAAGCCTTGAAGACATGCTAAGTGAAAGAAACCAGTCACAGAAGACCGCATGTTGTATGATTCCATTTACACAAAATTTCCAGAATAAGCATAGCTACAGATACATGAAGTAGATTAACAGTTGCCTAGAGCTTGGGGTGGAGGGAGGGTTGTAGGCTGATGGCTAAGAGGTGCAGGGTTTCTTTGGGGAAGCAAAATGTTTTAAAGCTGGTCATGGTGATGGATGCATAACCGTGAATATACTAAAGACCACTGAACTTTACACTTCAAGTGGGTAAATTGTGTGGTATGTGGATTATATCTCAATAAAGCTGTTTTATAAAACAGGTGGAGCCATATAGACTACAGTAAGGAGTCTGCATTTTAAGTGTGATGGGACATCCTTAAATGACAGAGCAGAGGGGTCATAGGAAGAAAATCAGTTTCTAGGCCAAGGCAGTCATCTGGGTATGAAAAGGGGGGATTTGTCTGGGACAGAGGTAGTAAAAGTAAGAAAGATAACAGTTGGAAGTTCTATCTCCAGGAAAATATAAGGATAAAATACCAAAAGAAAAGATATGGAGAGCAGAAATATATCTACTGCCTGTTACGAGCCACATTCATTGCTCCCAACATGTCTGACACTGTTCTGCATGGAATGTAGCCAATCTCAATCCTCCACTCCTCACCCCTTCCTGCTCCTGACTCCAGAGGAAAGGACAGTCTCCATTGCCCCTTTACCCTTCCGAATTTAAAAGCAGTTCCAGTTGGAGATGAGAGTCCCTAGCTTTTCTGGTTCCCTTTAATCTGAGTTTCTATGCCAATATCAATCATTAATAATGTTGAGGAGTTAGGTAAAAACCTTGTTTTTAATAATATCATGTGAACGTAATAATAAAAACTAGCATGTTCAAGGCACTTGCAGTCTAAACCCATTTTACACAGAGCTGGTATTGAATTTGCTGCCTGATTTTACAGGGAGTGTTGAGGCTATTAACTCTAAATGGTCTTGGCCTTTCATCTCTATACTTAACAAATATATTTGTCTCCACTCCCTCTTTCTCTGGTTTTAGAGGAAGAGGCTTTCTCCTTCCTTCTAAGGGTGGGTTCTCCATTGGGCTCTATTATATTTGGTTCCTACTTCATCTAGCTGGTTTGCCTTCCATATCTTCAGTGTTCTTATCTCTTCTGGCTCCTTCTATTTAGTATATACACATATAGTGCTATCTCTGTTCTTCAGAGTCAAACTTCTTAAAATCCCCAGAGACATTTTGTTCTCACTTTCCCTTCCCTACACAACCCATGGCCATCTGGCTTCCAACCTCTGATTCCACTGAAGTTTCTCGGCTAAGATGACCAGTGACCTCCTATTTGGCATATCTTGGGGTGAATTTTCAGTCTGTGTTCTGAGTAATTAGCACTAGTGCTGAGTCTTTCCTTAAGAAACTGTTTCTCTCTTGGTTTTGTCTGACACTCTCGGATTTCTTAGCATTGTCTAAGTTCCTTTATCATTGGCTCTCCTTCTTCTTCCCTTTATATTCCTGGGGTTCCTAAATTTGGTCCTTTTCTTACTTTATTCTCCTTGGAAACCACATCCAAATGTCCATTTCTCCTTCCCAACCAAGACTCACTCTTGAATTTCTGAGCCAACATTACCACCTGCTTATCTTTCATTCAATGTGTACATCATCTTTTCCTCAAAATAACTTCTTCCTTCTGAATCTCTTATCTTGGTTAACCATCCATACTGTAATCCAAGCCAGATGACTTGACACCAGTTTTCAAATCTATGTCCTGGGCTTGCCTCTTGGATAGCACAGGTCCCACTGTATTCTGAATAACAGTGGGCTGTATCACCTACAGTGGTGTGAGCTTTCACAATGTTTATGGTTGTGTCTACACTGCTTGACACAGTTGCTGGAAAACAGTAGATTCTTGTAGTTTTTTCAATGGATAGATTCAAGACTTTCTTCTTTGAAATTTTCCCTGATGCTACCTCTAAGTAAAGGTGGTCTTTCTGTTCTTCAGGCCATAACTAACTTTCAGAGAAGAAATAGAATTGACAATGCCTGATGAGATGCTCTGTCCCCACATACATTAAGGTTGAGTGGCAGAGTGGAACTGCATGTGTCCATAGCCTATTCTATCTTTGCATAGGCCATGGTGGTACACAGGCCTACATAACCTGTTCACAATTTTTTAG
Organism: Lontra canadensis; assembly: GCF_010015895.1. Taxonomy (NCBI): domain Eukaryota; kingdom Metazoa; phylum Chordata; class Mammalia; order Carnivora; family Mustelidae; genus Lontra; species Lontra canadensis. The sequence continues at coordinate 5,157,130 of NW_022631115.1, forward strand.
TTCTGATATTTACATTTTTTTACTTGACTCTCTTGGAAAATTTAGTACATGTAAAATACAAACAATATCCAAAAATCATATCTAGCTGGAATAAAATATTTTCTTTATCTATTTATTTACCCATTAATTTTTTAAATAGGCTCCACACTCATGATGGAACCCAATGTGGGGCTTGAACTCAGGATCATGAGATCGAGACCTGAGCTGAGATCAAGGGTCAGATACTTAACCCACTGAGCTACGGAGGTATTATTGGAATAAAATATTTTAATCTCTTATGAATTTGATGTGGTGTCTAACTATGAAGGGTTCTAGTTTAACTAAAACTCTTCATTCTTATATTCTCTCTTTCTTTTAACAATCACTCATGTGTTTCTCACAATGTTCAAAGCTTTTCTGCTAGATTCTGAGGAAAATGAAATGATTTTAAATACAGTTTGTCTTCTAAAGGATTTTTGTCAAATCTCATTAACTTGATGCTTTTTAGTTAGTATTGTATTTTCAACATGGTATTTGCAAAAGATTCAAAATGCTTTTAAGTTAATCTTCTATAGTAATGTAAGGAAACCTTATGAGTATTGTAACAGTAACTGCTTAATTAAGATCTAAAATGCAAAAATAAATACAACAATGTATCTAAACATATCTGCAAACTGTAATCTATGTTTCCAAATATTTTTTTAAGCAAGACAAAATCTTAACAAGCCCACAGACCGAAGTCACGGAGGTCAAATGTGCAGCCATCAGTCTGCCCCGCCTGAGGCCGTGGGTCAGCACAGCTCTGACCTTGCAGCACATCCCGCCTCACCATGGCACAGTCTTCTCATCAATGAAAAGGGACTGGTAACAGCCCTTCCCTGTACCCCGTAGGCGGTTGCTCCGGTTGGGGCTGTTGTGTGAATTAAAAGAATTCGTAGACGAAAAGTACTTAGAAGAGTGGTTGACACCATGTCAGTGCTATCGTATTATTATAATAGAAAAACGCATGTCTTCTGCTTGACACCAAACTACTCAGAGGAAAAATTCAATTATCAGACATTTTTAAGTATCTCTGTTGATGCTCACAGATTCTGTAAGCTAAGATTTCTGGCTGTTGGGCCAAATGTTTAACTTTTGATCCAATGTTTAGCAGCAGAGCTAAGGTTCATTCGGTTCTTTGCACAGGATACTTCTGATATCAGGGTTAATTGGCATAGTAAATACGTGCGTCTCAGAGAGGTATAGTAAAGACTTATGCTGTCTCTGAATTATTTTTCAACCGGATGGGATATTTTCATTATAAAACATTCATAGAGTTACAGAATATGGGTAGTGAAAAGAACAGTAGTGCTCACCCAGCATAGCTCTTAATATGACAGATGTTATCAATAAGGAAAATAAAGCAACTTGTCAAGTCTGAATCATTCTACCTCTTAATGATATTTAACTATGAGTGGAAACCAGACAAACTTGAGACCCAGTGTCATTTGACACAATGTTGCTGACACTGGTTTTTTTTCTGTGTTTTGTTTTTTCACCTACGTTGTGCCCAGATACCATTCTGCATAGGGGTATATGGAGTACATGGATTTAGAGAACAGTTAGATTTGGGGCTCAAGTCTCAATCCTGCTGGTGACCTAAGGAAAAATATCTTACTGTCTTGGTTTCAGTTGCTTCACCTGCAAGGAGACTCGAGTGGAAATGTTATGAGTATTGAATTATATAATACCTAAAAGGAAGTTAAAAGTAGTTCAGTGTAAGCACCTGGTAAATATTAAGATTTATTATTATTACTATTGTCAAGCATAGCCTCATTGTTATGGGAAAGATCCATATGCACAATGTTTGTACCAAAAGTTCTTTTTTTTTTAATTTTATTTTTATTTGCCAAACTTTAAGAAATAGTTCTTGGGTCAGTGATTTCACCCAAGTCAAGTCGGAATCCTTCAACTATTTAATGATATTTAACTATGAGTGGTGTGTGTGTGTGTGTGTGTGTGTGAATGAGGCAGCAGAGGTATAAGTGCACATTTCCATTATTTGACAAAGCCAAGGCCTGGGATCCTATGGCTTTTTCAAATTCTCCTCACCTCACTTGCAGTTTGCTGTGATATAGCCTACTTATCAACTCTAATCTGCAAATCCTGGCCCTTGAAATCCTCTGGTTGATAAGGTTTGATTACAGAAGAAACAGTCCCAAAGAAGTAAGTGAATCAAGTATGGAATATAACCAAACCTCAAATGTTTATGGAAGCAAAGTCGGACCCCAAGAAGATACCTGCATGGGAAGGCTGGTCAGTACATGATATCATACAAATAACAACAAAAAAAAAAACAACAAACACTTGAAAACTTGACCTTTAAACCAAAAAGTTGGCATCAAAATGTACAAACTGTTTTCCAATCTGAAATCTATGCCTGGAAGGTTATTCAGTTCAACGTGAATATTTAAGAAAGATAGAGCTGGTGGAATATTCTATTAGTTCAAAAAAGTCGAAGTGGAATATATTTAACTGACCTGTGAAAACCAATGTAGGCAGTATTTAGAAAGGTTTTTTATTTGTTTGTTTCATTTAGACTTGGAACCTGCGTTTTAATCCCTTGGAAAAAAAAATTCCCAAATACATCATAGAATCTAGGATAATCCTTCATGAAGTCAGAAGCAAAAATAGAAGAAAGAAAAAATAATAACTTGCTCTACCATTAAAAATAACCAAAACAGCAACCCCGGTCTCCATTCTTTCATTTCCTCAGGTCTGACATTCTGCAGATGACCGCCCTTATTTGTCCCTACATGTTTTCCAAAATATAAAAGTGAAATAGAGTCCCAAGGGCACTGTACTTGAAAGGTTATGAGAGTTAGAGAATTTTAACCATGCCTGCCAAATCAGCAGATGGCTTGTGATTATAATTATATGCATCAATAAAACGAATAATCTTTACAAAATTTGAATTTCTACTAAAGTAAGGGATTTAGTAAGCAGATGCAACAGAATGCATTTTCTTTAACCCTTTTGGTAGACACTGGTATCTTTCACACAAAAAAAAGATCAAGAGCTGTACACATAATAGGTTGTATACTCTCATTTTTACCCCCTTTCTAAAGTAGTCATATTGTCAGCCTCAATCTTTCCTTGATTTCATTTTCTTCATGAGCATATTTCCTTCTCACCTCCTTTTCACCCTTCAGAATAGAAATGTTTAGACTAATTCCTGCCATTGTTTGATATTTGAAAGAAGAAAATTTAAAAGGGGTAAATACCTTCATTCAAATTCATACCAAATATACTATAGAAACAAAAGAGCAAACAGTGGATGCATCTTTCTAGCTTATTGTATTTTTTACAAATTAGGTTTTCAATAATGAAATTTTTCATTTTTTTGTTTTCTGATTTGCTTTAATCTATATTTTAGGAATGAAAATATTATTTATTCTATTGAAATAATTAACTACTTCATTTCTGTCTGGTTTTGCATAACATTACAAGTAATGATAACTAAGTTTTGTTTCATGCCAAGCCTGAATTCACTCATATAGAAATTGGATACACATAGGATATATTTGCAAAAAAAAAAAAAAAAAAGATAAGATTTGCACACTGACCTTTAGCCATATTTCTCCTTCATGAGGGAAAATTCTAAATTGAGGAAATGAAATTAAACTTTCAAATTTTAGACAAGGTGGGAAAATGTATCACAGAAATTTGTGTACTTATTTTTTAATGAAATTGTAATGTAAATGTTTTTCATGGAATTATCAAGTGTAACTCTTCATTAAGATAATATATCAGTTTACCTATTTAACTGCGACAAACCAACAAATAAACGTTTAGTTAGGAGTATTTAGAGAATATGTATTTGTGCAGCTATCTCTGGGTCCTTCATAATTATACTATATAAATCAAGTAAATTAAAACGTTCTGATCTAAACTGTTATTATATGTTAGAGATGACCCTATTTAATAGTATAAATAAGTTACTAATAACACTTTGAAGGTATTGACAGTTTTGTGGGTTAACACAATTTACTTGTGGTTACAAGATTTATAAGATCAGAAATTCTCCTCAGCTTCGAAATTCTCTCAAAAGTCCAACTTAAACGTGCAGATCAAATCCTGTCAGAACAAATATTCCTACAATTGCAATCTGAAGAATTAAACTGAAAAAGCAGTAATTCTTGCCCAGAAGCTTATAAATTTGATGCAAAACTTGTCAAAAAACATTCAAATACTTATAAAGAAATCCAAGTGTCTCTTAGAGTTCACTGAAATGGAATTTTAAAGCATTCAGTAATAAACATGTTCAAGTTTCTTTATGTAGGTGATAAAAGATTTTTCAATCATAATGTCCTGGAAAAGGGAATTTTTTTTTCTTTTTTTTAACCAAATCCAAAGTACCAACTAAGAGAAACCATCTAAGCCAAAAACTTATGAAATGAATCCTAAAGGGGCTAAAAATAAAGATACTAATATTAAAAATATGAAAGAAATGAGGAGTACACCTAATAATCTTACTACATGAAAACCTTTTCTATAATTTAATACTTATAGATATTCCATTTTGAAATAGGGTAAAATTTAGTATTTCTGTTTACAGAAAGTTAAAGTTTAAATGTCATGAAATTCTAATGTATACTCTGGATTGCCATTAATAAAGCTATGCATAATAAGCCAATTTAACCATATATACTTAATGTATACTTAGTATATTTAACTTGTTACCTTAGACTGGATATGAGCACTCAGCCATGTAAAATGGAATTTTCAAATCCTTCAAGGAATCTCACAAATTTAAGGCTCTGGAAGGGAAAAGATAAGAGAGTTCTGTATTGATGGAAGGGGTGATAGGGAATGTGTAACATGATACTGACATGTCCACTTACTGTCACAAACTCCAAGTGAAAGTTAAAAAATAAACACTCTTTGAACACCTACCATATACCAAGGGCTTTAGGTATATTATCTTATTTAATTCTCACATGAGTCATGAGTCAAGATTTATCTAGACTGGCCCCCATCTAACAGACCAGGAAACCAAGGCCCAGAAAAATTAAGTAACTTATCCAGGGCTATGGATTTAGTAAATAGAAGAATCAGGTCTCAAACACACGCACCTGAGAAGGGGGTGTCAGAGATTCTCTTGTCACTTTGTGTCACCTATATAGCACACATGACTTCTTCTCTAGGAAATGCTTTACAGTTCTTATATCATGGATCCTCAGGGGTGAGAATGAGGTCCCCATATTCCTTATAGTCCCGAGTACAATCCTTTGAACCATGTAGTTTTCATAATATTTGTCAAATAAGTGAACCTAAATTAAAGTTCCTTCTGTCAACAGAAATTAAGTTCCTCAAATTTCCTTAAAGAAAAAAGTTATAAAGCAGCTAAAACCAATTTTTTAGTGTATTTCCATAGTGAATATTTTAAAAACATCTCTCAAATTCAAGAACAATGTACAAACAAGTTCACATAAGCCAAAAGTAATGATCTATGCCCTCCTATCTTAATTACCACACACACAGACCTATTTTGTCCTGAAGAATGACAATTACATTTCTGTTACAGTAATTCCACTCAGTTTTATCCCCAGTGATGCAACTACCCAGACTTCAGTCAAGTTTGCTCATCCTTTGCTATGCTACTGAGGAGAGGGGCAAAATATTTGGAGCAATCCAGAAGGATTGTGTATTTTCTGAACAATTCACTCCTGTATTAATAGGATGAATGTTAGCAAGCACAGAAAAATAGATTATAATCCATGAGATTCAGATTTAAAATCTTTATAACAGGAAAAAAACAACAACACCCTAATATATGTATAATGCCTAAAAGAGTAAACTAGTTGCAGAACTCTACTGGAAACTAAAATTGGTAGGTAGCCTCTGTGGCCATTTTCATATAGCTTGCTTTTCCCATGATTTCTACCATATTGATCAGATTACATATTGGAAAATTCTTAATTTAGTAAAATCATAACATATCTTCCCCATATATATTTTACTTGACATTACCAAGACACTATTAAACCTCTCTCTTCACAGAATTGATTTCCTTGTCAATTCTGGTTACTATGAAAATAATAGAGTTTGTAATACATAATGTATGTTATATACTATACACATAAAGCCTTAAATGAATTATATAAATAAAATGAATATTGGGAACACATTTAGAAGAGGAAAAGTACTTTGAGACCAAAAAAAATTTAAAAAAAGGAATAAGTATATGACCTCTGGTCACCCACACCATAATATAAACTCTATTATGAATCTCTCATGAATACTATTAATAAGTGATTTATTCTGTATCATAAAATTTCTATATTCTTATATAAATAAAAATGTTTCAGGGCAAGTAATGCAAGTTAGCCACCTGATTTCTACATAACATGGAGAGTTTTAATTTATGAACAGATGATTATGACATGCCATTCTAATACTAAATGACAGTGATTTTTAAAAATTCAATCCTGACACTGATATTATGAACCCATCTATTTTAAAACACCACACTTATGTTAACAGTACTTTTTCAAATGTTTTCAATGAGATTGTCAGAGTTTATTAAATCACTGACTATCCGCTAAGCTGAACAGTTCTTAGAATAAAATATTTAATTTACCTGAATGTCTTGTAACAATATCATCCTCTCTTGAACTAAACATCCTCTGAGTACACAAGTCTAAGGCAGACAGAGATTTCAGCAAGGCAAATAAGACTTTTTGGCAACTTCCTGTTGCCATATTTCTCTAAAAGGATCCTGCAATGTTATACTTCAATACTGCAAATGCATTTTTCCAAGGGACACAGTAAGCCAATGCTGCTCAGTGTCAGATAGCTTTGATTTTTTCCCCCAAGTACAGCAAGCAAATAACCACTAATCCTATTCAATATTACAAATTCGCAGCAATGATTTTATTTGCAGATCCAAGAGAGATAGAATACGCGAAGAACAGAGAAGCTTTTATTTTCTTGTTTTGTTGCTTTTGATTGATTGATTTTTAAGATACTGATCAAGGAAATGGTTATCCCACATATGATATTAAATATACCTTAGCAGATGGGACAATTTTGCATTGACAAGAATGAACCTCACTGCACACACTCCGGCTCAAGGTTTCCATTATCTTTTAAAAGCAGTAGGACAACTAAAATCAAAGTTGCCTCATGCTTTTGAAAGTTTCTCAAGCCTGAACCCACACCTGAATGGTCGTCATTTGTGAAAGCACCATTTCTCCAACAAACAGCCTACCTTCTCAAATTCAAGTTCACTTACATTTTGGGGTACACTTCACTTTTGAAATTCAAAAACTTTTACGAAACAGCAAAACAAAACAACAACAACAACAACAACATAAGAGCATTGATCACTGAAGCAACATTTCCAGAAGTGATAGCAAAACCCCTTCATTCTGACCTACTTGTCGAGAATCGGACTTTCAGCCCCACGGTTAGGCTAAGATTTGTTCTACTTTCTCCCTAGGGCTTAATTGCCAGACTGACTTACCCGTGCCTCCTAGCCTTTGTTCTGCCTCTCACGCTGACATCAGGGAAGCAGTGATGTAGAATAAAGCAGGGGTGGGCTAGGTTCGTCCAGTGTTTGTGTCGTTGTGTGGTGTGCAGGGACACTCTGTGATACTCTAGTGAGCTGCTAAGCTTTTTTTGTAGGCTTTGTGTCATTTACTTAACGACCAATCTCATTAGCTACCAGGGTACAATGGGCTGATGCATTTTCTATGTACATACTCTACACAGTGACCCTCAAGGTTGCCGAAGGTCTATTTAATCAGTCAAATGCTGAATATATTTGCAGTAAATCACTAAAAAAAAGAAAAAAAAATATGGGACTACCGAGGTACCTTACAGGCTTACTATTTACGGGTGGTTATACGCAGGTAATAAAATGCATGCATATTTAGCCAAAACAAGGGTAGTGCAGGCAGAGATGAATTATCTAGCTTGCACTGCTGACCTTAATTTTAGGAAACTTTCAGAATCAGAGGTATTTTCTGTTTATAAGACAGAATTGTCTAGATTTGGAATTTAATTTCTGTCTTAGTTTAATCATATTAACAAGACAAAAAAGAATTGCTTTCCTTAGCAGCTTCTCCTTACTCTAAAGTCGCCCCCACCTCAGTCCCACCCCCTGTCCCAGCAGCCCCAGAACTGGCAAAGTTGCATTTATGCCCTCTTTCAGTCACAAGGTAAAAACCCTTTTAACTCCTATGAAAAATGAAATACTGGGAGCACTATGAATGACGACAGCTGTCCATAAGTATCAGGGAGAGTTCTATTGTCCAGCTTGTCCCTGGATAAAATGAATACTTTACAGCAGAGGCTGTTCAGCTTGGCTAAAGAGTATGGGGAGAAGGGGAGGAGGTCACTGGAGATTTCGCACACTAATTTAATCTGGGAAAAGGACAGGCTCTGCATCTCCCTTGAACAGACTGGCAGCAATCTGGGCCCCCACAGAACTATCTCCTTTTGCCTGTGCTCTATTTATTCCTTATCTCTGTTTACCAACCGCTAGGTCCCTTTCATTCACACCACGAGGCCGTTTTCCTACTATCAGTCAGCAGCTGACACTGTGGAAGAGCCTCAAAGGCAAAAAAAAAAAAAAAAAAAAAAAAAAAAAAAGATCAAAACTAAACCAAAGCTGTATAAACAATGCAACAGTACAAGTAAATGCATAAACCCTGATTCTTAACCCAACCCACAGGGTGCAAAGAGAATCTTTATAGTAAATCCAACAAACCCACCACAGTGAGCTATGGGCCACAGAGAAAGAAAAGTCAAAAACCATTCATGAAATCACCATCCAAAAAGAAGTGCTAAATTGTATGCTGGCTGCTGAAGCAGCCTAGCTTCCAGGGATGTTCTTATCTCTATCATGGATCAATTAACTAGCAACCAGCAAACACTTACCTTGACCTAAAGGTGAGCTATACATTTCTAAGGGAAATCTCATTAAAATGTGGGCAGACCAAAAGAAAAAAAAAATCTACCAATATGATTAAAAGTTAAAGGGGATATAGTATTAACTTTTCTAACTCTTCATCATGTTGATTATTTGAAACAAGTCAAGAAATGGGGCATCAGACCTTCATTACTTTTATATAAAGACACTAAAAAGTCCTGGGCAATTCAGTCACCTAAATCTTTTTCCCATGTTTTATGTCAAAGTGACTAACAGCAGAGGAGTTGAGAAAAACCTACTTCACATACAACTTGGTATCTTTTGAAGTCCTCTGCAGGGTATGAGTGAAAACAGAGACTGGGGCAACTAGTTTG